>NW_022989799.1:146593-291593 GCF_902827175.1 Gymnodraco acuticeps
TTGTCTTGGGCGTTCCCCTGCCTGGCCAGTCTGCGGGCAGTCTTTCTACCAGGAGACCAGAATCAGGTCGCAGATTTCCTCTCTCGGCACAAGCCTTCACCGGGTTAGTGGAGGCTTCATCCAGAGGTGGTGGAGACAATTTGGAGCCTTTTCGGCAGGGCCCAGATGGACCTCTTTGCCTCGGAAGAGTCGAGGCACTGCCCCCTCTGGTTCTCCTGGGCAGAGGTGACCAGCCCGATGGGTCAGGACGCTCTGGCGCACGACTGGCCAGACAGTCTCCTGTATGCCTTCCCGCCACTGCCTCTGATACTACAGACGCTTCAGAGGGGGGGCACAGGCTCCTTCTGGTCACCCCCCGCTGGCCGGGGAGAGTTTGGTTTCCACTGCTGCGCAGTCTCTGCTGCAGCCCACCATGGCGTCTCCCAGACCGGAAGGACCGTCTGTCACAGCTCAGGGGTCAGATCTGGCATCCCGACCCTCGCCGCCTTCAGCTGCGGGGCCCAACCCGCTGTTGAGCATTTTCACGGCATCTGTCAGGGAAACTATCCTGAATGCCAGAGCACCATCCACTCGAGCACAGTATGAATGCAAATGGAAGCTCTTCTCCCACTGGTGTTTGGGTAAGGCTGAGAATCCGGGGCATTGCTCTGTTGCCACCATTCTAGAGTTCCTGCAGTCCCTTCTGGATAGTGGACGTTCTCACTCCACTTTGAAGGTAAATGGTAAATGGACTGTACTTATATAGCGCTTTATCCAGTCTTTAAGACCCCTCAAAGCGCTTTACATACTACATGTCATTCACCCATTCACACCCATTCATACAGAGCAGTGTATCTTACTCGAGGACCTAACATTCACACACACACACACCGTTGGCCATGCCATCGGGAGCAACTCAGGGTTAAGTATCTTGCCCAAGGATACATCGACATGTTTACTGCAGCCACAGTCACCCGTGGTTTATATGGCTGGTTTATATGGCTGCTAGTTTTGCCCGACATGTTGGAGTAGAGGGCACCACAGGTTGGCTTTTACGGCAGCGTCCCCCTAGCACCCCGAGGGCTCCGGCTTGGGACCTGCCCCTAGTGCTGGATGCCCTATCATCTCCTCCCTTCAAGCCCCTGGCCCACGTGGGGCTTAAGTGGCTGTCCTTGAAGGCGGCATTTCTGCTTGCTATAACCTCAGGGAAGCGAGTTGGAGAGCTACATGCCCTCTCCGTGAGCGATACATGCCTGAGTTGGAACCCCGATGTCTCGGGTGTTGCCCTCTGGCTGAATGTGGCGTTCCTGCCCAAGGTGCTTCCACTAGCCCACTCCAGTCGGCCTATCCAGCTGGCACGCTTTAACATTCCACAGGAGAGCGGCACGCCTGAGTTGCTGTGCCCCGTGCGTGTCCTAAGTGCGTATATTGATGCTACGACCTGTATACGGCAGTCAGAGCAGCTCTTCGTTTGCCATGGCGGCACTAGGAAGGGTCGTGCTCTCTCTAAACAGCGGCTGTCCCACTGGGTTGTCGATGCCATCTCGCATGCCTATGGGGTCAGTGGCCGCCCCCCGCCATCAGGAGTGAGATGCGAGGAGGAGCATCTCAACAGCCTGGGCTGCCCTGAGAGGGGTGCCCCTGGAGACCATCGGCGTCGTGGAGTCTTCTGGCACATTCTCCAGGTTCTACCGGGTCAATGACGTCACTCCCCACGCTTTGGGCGTGGTCCTGTTGCCGAGCTCCGCTGCTTCCGGCTAGGTAAGTAAGTGCTTGGATTCTTCATAACATTGTTGATATAAGTCATCCAGTGCTAAAGCACCGCCTCTGGCGGTCAGTAGGGACAAAATAGAACGATAGTTACGTCTGTAACTACGGTTCTATGAGTCCCGGATGACCGCCAGAGTATCCTGTCACTCAGAATTCTTGTGTGCTCGATTCTGGGAACAGATCCTCTGACGACACCGGCATATATAGCTGGTGTTACGTGTGACTTTGTTGTTATTGGTACTCGAGCTGTGCGATGGACATATCCAATGCTAAAGCACCGCCTCTGACGGTCATCCGGGACTCATTGAACCGTAGTTACAGACGTAACTATCGTTTTACTCTAGCTGCTATTATCACAGGGATGGAAGATTTAGCTGCTGTTTCCACAGAGAGCGGACCAACTACTGAGATAAATTGAGTCATTGAATAAATGTGAGATTTTATCAATCTGTTTCTTTTGCTAACACACATCTTTTATGGAACATACAGTATGCATAGATTTTATACATGGATACTAGGGGTGTAACGGTTCACAAACATTTCGGTTCGGTACGTACCTCGGTTTTTAGGTACGGTACGTCTTCGGTACAGAAAAATTATCACAAAACATAAAATCTTTTTATTTATTTATTTTATTATTATTAAACTGTGAATAATGTATTCACTCAAATACATACAAAATATAATAAAATAACATTAAAGTGCAGCATTTCGATTAACTGAAATAATCTGTATTTGAACTGTACTGTACTAGTACCTAAGCAGCCAGTTTGAAATTATGACTTGCTTGTCATTGTATTTTCATGTTTTTTTTAAAGAAAAATTAACTTGTCCACATTGCTTGCTGAAAGGGCAGATCTGCTGGTACTAACAATGTCTCTGCTGTGGAGAACACCCTCTCGCTAGGGACAGAGGTAGCAGATACAGCCAGGTAGCGCTTTGCTAACATGGCAACATAAGGATATTTGGCATTTGTAATAGCTTTGGCTCGGTCTGAACTTTTTGCGAGTGGTGGAGGCTTAAATGCTAGTGGGAGTTGGGTTTGCACTTCAGTATTTTTTCTTTTGGTACCGGTGATATTCACGTTCAGGTGATGCCTTTTCAAATGAGTGTGCAAGTTTGATGTATTGCCAGCCGCGTAACCAATTTTAGTTGAACAATGCCGACAAACAGCTTTGGTTCGGTCCACCTGTCTTTGTCCGTCATCTTGTACGTAACTGCGAAACCAAAATGTTCCCAAACCGGAGACTTCAATGATGCTGGAGGATTTTCGAGCTCAACTTTATCTGCGTTCGCCATTTCGCCAGTTCCTCAAATTACTGACTAAATTTGAACGCATCCCTCTGACCAGCTCTCATAGTATGCCTCTCGTCCAATGAAATGACTTGCTCGCTCTATGACGCGTTGAACCCAATGTGAGCAAATTACTCTGAATGCTGCGACGCAGCACCTGAGATTACTTCCAAAAAGTTGTTCACGTTCTCAATTTTTTACGTTTAACGTTATATTCGTTCGGTACACTTCGGTACAGGTGTGTACCGAAGCGAAGGGCCCGTACCGAATAATTTCCGTACGTATACCGTTATACCCCTAATGCAGTGTTTCTCAAACTTTTTCACACCAAGGACCACTTAACCAATACAAAAACACTCGCGGACCACTTAACTCCACAAATATCCAAAATCGCATCGTTTTTCTAGAACAGATTACAAATTGCCTGAAAATGGTACAAACACGTGGCAGCAAGTGTGATGAAGGTCTTGCGCTGGGCTATATCATGCAATCGAACGTGAAACTTTAGCGCGCTCCATTGCGGAGATATTCCCACGATAGTGCGGAAATCTTAAATGTATTTATTTATTTATTTCAAATGTTACCAATATACTCACGGACCACTAGGGGGCACTTACGGACCACCAGTGGTCCGCGGACCACACTTTGAGAAGCACTGCCCTAATGGATACACTTGTAATTAAGGCTGCACAATTTGGGGAAATAATCTATTTGCGATCTTTCTGACAGATATTGCGATTGCGATTCGATTTGCGATATTTGTTTTTAAGCGACCCAACGGAAGTTTATTGTAAAATGCGGCCAACTAGGTAGGTCGTATCAACGTGCTCCCGTCTCTAGCACCCCCGCAGCCCGAGCTACGAGTGAAATAACTAAACTTACATGAAACTTCCGTTGGGTTGCTTTAAGGCGAGACACCCCAGGTGAATAGGGTAATTTTTTTAACTTAAAGGTATCAGCTAGAAATTTCTCCAGTTAATTACTTACAATAAGGCAATTGTCTTTTGTATTACAAGTTTTCTGAAATAGCATGTTTAAATATGCAAATTATCCATTATCTCATTAAATATGCACATATTTTAACACATTTCAGGAATCGAAATCTGAACTTTGGATATAGCCAGATTCAAAATTATTGTTTCATTTTGTAGTCATATTAGTATCTAAGGCTTTTACAGAAGGGATATTGGATATCTCTTTTTATCACTCCATAAATCAGAAAATACTGTCATTAGCCCTAAAATATCCATTTTCGCCATGTTTTTAGGTATACAATGTTGTATAATTCAGGCTATGAATTATATATGAACAAACCCTTCTGTAAAAGCCTTCATAATATTGATAGGAATATAACTGGAAGGTTTGGTGTATGTACGTGCTACTGAAGTTGAAATTTCGAACTCAGAGTAGGAGAAAAAACTCATTTTGAGAAAACGACCTTTAAAGATTGCAGCTAGCTAAACCCTCCTGTTCTTTGGATGACAGCTTGCGCATCGACGCACTCCGTGAAGGTATTTCATGTTCAGGGTCATTTTTTTGTATTATAACCTTGCTTCGTGCAAGTGACAATTGTTGTCGTCTTCTCTGTGAACATTTTTTTCGCCGTTCTTTTGGCATTTTGAGATTTCAATTTCTAGCTGAAAGCTAACCAGGAAGTGTTTTAGCACACCACGTGACGCATCTGAACGAATCACGTTGTCAGAAATGTACACCAGCCAATGAGATTTTGTTTCTTGGTTTAAGACCCCTTTGTGCTTTCACGATTGGTTGCTGATACAAAGGAAATGACCATATTTGGATCCGATGAGATTGTGCAGGAGAGACACAGCTTTCCAGCGATACCTCTGTTGACATGGTGCACACAGCGGTCGCGGTACTTTATGTTACGTTAGAATGCTAACTTTTGGTGAATTTAGGAGAAATCTACAGACGCAAATAGACAAACTATAGTAAAATAAACACTTAAATGTGTATTTTGTACGTTTTCCTTCCAAAAGCCTGAAAGAAAACATGTTATGGAATCAAAATAGCACAAAATCTCAAAATTGACCAGTACTTGAAAAACGATGTTTTGCCTGCCGTGTCTCGCCTTAAAGTCAAGCTTCAGTTTAAGATTCACCCTGTAATATATGTAAAACATGTGATGGAGCATTACTAACCTGACTAGATGGTTTGTTTCACCAAACCATCTAGGAAAGCTCCATTGGAAGCCATTTGGAAAAGTTTTTCGAAAATACTTGGCAGGTGATTGGATCAATCTGTCTATCACCTAATATCATGGGCCACTTCTGATTGGTTAACAATGACTGGTACATGTGGAGCACAGTACTTCTGATTGGTGTGGAGGACTGACACACAAGAAGAACAAAACAAAAAATATTTTTTTTAAAAGACGCAGGCTTTGCGATTTGATAATTGCATCATTTAAAATCGCGATTTCGATTTAAAATCGTTCAGCCCTACTTGTAATGCTTTACCCCATTTGTGACGTGTGTGTGGTGTGTGTGTGTGTGTGTGTGTGCGTGTGCGTAGCTCGGTGTGTGGTTTTCTCTCGGCTGTGCTTACATAGCCCTGCAGGGTTATGAGGGAGCTGCCAAGGCCTTCAAGAGGTGTGTGACACTGGAGCCAGATGTAAGTACCTACACACGCTGACTATTATTTACTAAATCATTAGTGAAAGAGTAGTGCGTGGACAAAACGGAACAAAAACACACACTACTCAGCAATACCAACAGTCATACTTTACACCTTCTCTGTCAGCCTCTGTGCGTAATTCTGTGGTTATTTGCCATTTTCGACTCATCTCTTTTCTCCATCCCCTCTCCAGAATCCTGAAGCATGGAACAACCTCTCTTCAGCCTACATTCGCCTCAACAACAAGTGAGTATGACTATGCATAGAATGAGTTTTGTTTAATAAGCAATATAGCAAAGTATTTAGCCACAGCAAACTTAATGTAAATTTCTTATTAGTATTCAAGATTAGTCGTGATGGAGCAAAGGATCAGGGACATTTGAAAGTGGTAATTTTTTCGAAAGAAAAATAATGCAATTTTTTTTTTTACATTTATAGCACATAAACATGATGACTTGGTTACACATAAATAAAACAAGCTTATAAAGAAACACGGCAAATTGTCAGAACAGTACAGAAATGTATTTGATGGCAAAATTGTTAAAATACATCTTGTTGCAGCGTTGGCTCGATTACAGATCACACAGCAATAATTTAATAAATAAAACCAATGAAGGTTTCAAATCACTGGTATGTACGATTCAAATGGTTTATCTTTATTTGAACCGGAGTTCTGTATGGCTCTGGCAGCGCACAGATCAGATTCTGTTTGTTGTTCCTTGTCCTCTGCCTTTTTGGGGTACAGAGGTATCTTGTGAACCCAGAGTATCTCCGAGTCTTTGTTCGCTTCAGACTCATGAGTTTTCAGGCCTGAAATTGAAAAGCCAAGCGGTTAGCACTGCTGCTACTTCAGCAGATGCACTTTCTACATTTTTGACGTGTTTGTGCGTCTTGCAGCAGCTTTGTATCTCATCAGTCTTTCCTTCACCAAAAATCTATTTGTTAGTTTCACTGCTAACTTCTTCCTTTCCTCTTCTTTTTCGTCTGCCTCTTCATGTCGCTTCATTGTAGAGAGAAAGCATTCCGCACCCTGAAGGAAGCTCTGAGGTGCAACTACGAGCACTGGCAGATCTGGGAGAACTTCATCATGGTGAGCACTGACATCGGGGAGTTTTCCGAAACTATCCGTGCCTACCACCGCCTGATGGACCTCCGGGAAAACTACAAGGACACTGAGGTAAAGAACTGCACTTTTACATTACATTGCATTTAGCTGACGCTTTTATCTAAAGCGACTTACAATAAGTGCATTCGACCAAGTTTGTAAACTTGTTTTCTTCAAGTTTACAACCTTGAAGAAAACAGAATCATATAAGTACATCAGCTTTCATAGAGCCAAAACATTGAAGTGCTACTCAACTAGCTATTAGATAAGCCAGTCCTTTATTAGTATATAAGTGCTTTGTAGTGCATTTTATTGCTCGAAGTGGAGTCGAAAGAGGTGAGTTTTTAGTCTGCGCCGTGAGATAGATGTGTAGGCCTTTCTGCTGTCCTGATGACAATGGGGAGTCATCCCACCATTTTGGAGCCAGGATAGCAAACCGACGTAGTTTTGCGGATGGGAACTTGGGTCCCCCTCGCAGTGCTGGTGCAGCGAGCCGTTTGGCTGATGCAGAGTGGAGTTCACATGCTGGGGTGTACGGTGTTTAACCATGTCCTGGATGTGGAAAGGGTCAGATCCATTCGCAGCATGGTACGCTAGTACCAGTGTCTTGAAGTGGATTCTAGCAGTTACTGGAAGCCCGTGAAGAGAGCGGAGGAGCGGTGTGGTGTGGGAACATTTAGTGAAAGTTGAAGACCAGACGAGCCGCTCATTCTGGATGAGCTGCAGCGGTCGGACTCCGGCACTGGCCAGGTAGACCAGCCAGGAGGAGTTGCAGTAGTCTAGGCGTGAGAAGACAAGAGCCTGGACCAGAAGTTGTTGTCGCTTTCTGGTATCCTCTTGATGTTGTAAAGCGTGTATCTGCAGCAGCGGGTTGTAGCAGCTATGTTTGCAGTGAAGGACAGGTTGTTATCTAGGGTCACACCCAGATTCCTTGCAGTCTGAGTCAGGGAAACAAACAGAAGGGCCAATGTTGATTGTTAGGTCAAGAGTGGGACACTATTTTCCCGGAAGAAAAAGCAGTTCAGTCTTGTCAAGGTTGAGCTCAAGCTCAACCTTGACAGTGGTGAGCAGACATCCACTGGGAGATGTCTGCTAGACAAGCAGAGACGCGTGCAACGACCTGGGTTTCAGAACGGGGAAAAGACAGAATTAATTGGGTGTCGTCAGCGTAGCAATGGTATGAAAACCATGCGGGCTAATGACCGATCCGAGCGAGTTTGTGTACAGAGAGAAGAGGAGGGGACCAAGGAAAGAGCCCTGAGGGACCCCCGTAGTTAATTGACAAGGTTCATAATCTGACCCTCTCCAAGTTACCCTGTAGGTGCGGTCTTCGAGGTATGAGGTGTGGAGGGAAAGTGCAGAGCCCCCCCCCCCTCCGCGGCATTATAATGTCCGTCTTTTTCACTGAATTGTCGTCTTGAAAAGGGTACTCACAACAATTCCGCAACAACCTTCATCTTCACCGTTGCACTTGTATTTCAACGTTAAAAACAATAAAACGGCATGAATTGCTTCGTCACATTCATCTAGATCAGAGGTGCCCAGTACGTCGACCGGGCAATGCTGGTAGATCGCGAGTCATTCATAAAAAAAAAATCCAGCTCCGTTAAAATAGACAAAACAGCTTTTGATCCCATCCTCCCTTGGCCTTCCCTGCCACTTAATTCAGGAGTTTACTTGATTGACAGAAAAGGCGACCTATCGCTTCCAGTCTGTTAACCCAGAATGCAAAGCGATACAAAATCAGTCAAGTGCCGGGAAAACTCAAATTAAGTTAAAGAGACAAGAACAAACACATAATGAGTGCGGGGGCCGAGCAAAAAGCTAAAGACATACCACTTCCACACAGAATGGGAGGAAGAATATTTGTTTGTGATGTCACATTCAAAGGTTATTATTTGTAAAGCAAGCGTCGCTCTGCCAAAGAAAGGTAACGTGGAGAGGCATTATCGGAGTGTTCACAAGGCATATGACAGCGACTTCCCTCCGAGTAGCGAGTTGAGAAAGGTCATGTATTATTGCTACACAAATATGATCTCGCAGTCTTAGTGTCGCCAACTCGTTTCTAACATGCAAAAAGACAAACAAATGCGTCTATGGTCGGTGTATTTTTTATCTTTCCAATCGAGACGAGATCTCTCTCTCCCCCGTCTGTGTGCGAGGGGGCGGGGCAGTTACACACGCAGCTGCTACAAGCAGCACACACGGCGGGGATGGCGGAGAGAAGCGCTCCAACGTGTGGTTAAATGTTACTCGTTTGAGGTGAACAATGCTCCTTGCCAAGAGTGTTTAGCATGTGAGGGCGGTAACACGAGCAATTTGTCTAAACATTTATCAAAAGTGCACCACATTCAGACGGAGAAATGCACCGGGCTCGACTGTCTTTCTAGCAGCTCTGTAGCCCATCCACGAGTAACGTTTCCACGTCAGGTCTTATTATGTATGCTAGCAGCAACACACGGAGTTAACTACATGATACAAACATGGGTTAATGATTAGAGGTAACTGAGTTATTTATTTTGTTAAAGTTTCAGCTATTCTGTTTACAGTTCTGTCATCAGATTATTTAATACGATTTCTTAAAACATTGTTGTTTCTTTTGATGTGAAATATTATTTATTTTATTTAAATAAAAAGCAATGTTAATTTTGTTCACAATTTGTTAGGTTAATTTAATAATATATGTATTTTTGAATCAAGTATTCATCTTTATTGTCTTCATTGTTAGTTACCACATGCCTAAAACAACCTCAAGCTACATCTAAAAGTTAATGGCTAAATAAGAGCGCTTGAGAAATTGTGCAAGGCATACAGGAATAGTCGATTAATCGTTTCAATAATCGATAGATTAATCGATTATCAAATTAGTCGTTTGTTGCAGGCCCTATTGTAGTTATCCCATGTATAAATAAAACGTGTTATTCAGCAACCCTTGCAATTTGGGATTTTATGTTTGGTTGGTAGACCTCGGTGAGCTGGTCATTTCAAAAGTAGCTCACCAGCCAAAAAAAGTGTGGGCCCCCCTGATCTAGATCCTCTGTCTCGAGCCAGTTTAACTAGCGGGCCTTCTAGAGGACCCTGGAACCGAGGGAAACTCTGAAAGAATACGCCCATTGGCTACAAATCAATATATGATTGGTTGATCAAACTGTCAGTCCAAACGTACGCTCTCATTCAGTGCAACGGCCAGGGCATTCGATCAAGGATGTAGAATACCTTGGTTGAAGGATATTCTACCCAGAACAAGATCTGATTGGTTGCTTTTCTTTCTAACACAAAACCACTGAAATGCGTCCGAGAAGGACAAACAAATCAGCGTAACACTGTAATATTACAGATCAACAACACAGATACGATTCTCATTTATTCATTTTATATACATTTTATTATATTTTATTTATATAATTAAATCGATTTTTTGTTTGTTTTATCTGAGTGTTCCAGGGTATTCTCTGAATACCTTGAAGGCCCTGACAGTTCGCCACTGCAATATACAAGATAAAACAAAACAAAATAATTGCATTTTACATTTCTTCTTCTCGGGTCACATGATACACTCAGCATTTAAACAGTTTGCTTTTACAGTTTATTTCCTGTAGTGATAAATTCTTACTTATTTTTGCCATTTATGCTGAGTAATTAACAAAAATGAAGGAAAAGGCTTAATTTGCAACACCCACCAAGACAATCTAAGAAGAACAACAAATCCTCAGCTTTGAATAAACAAATAAAGACAGCCAGTGGTAGGATTTCACTGTTATTAATTATCTGCCTCAGCCCTGTTTTAATTTCAGTTTTTGACAATTAACTTTAAAGATGTCGTCCTTCAGCTCAGTGGGACTGGAGGAATTCACAGCTGTGACTCAGAAATACATCCTGTGTTTTTAGGGAATTACCCAAACTACCTAAATTCACTTTTTAGAGGGTAATGGCACATTATTTAAAACTAGGTGACTTTCTTTTGTTCTGTTCCCGTTTCTGTCTTTTCACCCAGCATGTTTATTAATACTGGCTGTGCTGCCATTAGTCACATCAGTTATACTACAAGAAAAAAAATAGGTTGAATTTGGTAAATGGAATGTAACTTTGCTCTGTTTTCCTCTTAATTTTTAAATCTCCTCCTTCAACAAAGAAATGTAAAAATTACACAATGTCCAAACCGTGCCTCAGCATGGTCACAACCTTTAGAGGAGTGGAACCTCAGAGCAAAACAGTTCACTTTAATGGATTTACCATCGGTGGACCTGCTGGCAGGACTGAGGAAAACTGCCAAATCATTCAACTTTGTGAACTTTGCCAAGCAAATCTGCAGCTTAGGGAACTAATTAGATTAATTTGGATGATAAATCACTTAGATGGACCAACCAACATCTCCTTCCTCTGTCAGCTCACTAGTGGGTTAAATGCATCCTGTTTATCAAGTCCTTGAATTCACGTCATTCCTGTGCCAACTGATGAATAATTTTTCTATCAAAGATTTTTTATTTTATTTATAATTATAACATAATTGTTTGCCAGATGTAATTTTTCAAAATGCACACAAGCCCACATTCTGACATTTTCAAAGCTGACCATTGATGGTCAGTTGGCCTGACAGAGGAAACTGTTTTAAATGTCTTTCAGCACTGGAACAAACACAAAGTTGTGATTAAACAAACCTCCACCCCTCTCCCCTGCCATCCACAGAGAAACAAAGCTGTCAGAATCTCTCCTCAAAACGTCACATTAAAGAATCTCTTTTCTTCAAATTTTTATAGGGTTATTTTTGTATCCATCTCAACACCTTTTTGAAAGGTATTTTTGCATAAATAGCCGTGAAACAAAGAATCCTCTAACGGCATAATCGGATAATTTTTAGAAGCAACATGTCCTATTCTTTTAATATTTTTCTTCCCTTTGGTAGTTTTTCAGTCCAGAGCTAAGAGTGAGGGTTGGGACGATGATGACAGGCCCACCATGAATTCCTCTCTATGGAATGTGTAGAGGGCTGATGACAGAAGTGCTTTGAGAAGCTGATAGATTTCAGAGGAGCTGAGGGTCACATGCCTCAGCTTTATGCCTCGTGGGTTTAAAAGGGATACGCAAGAACCTTACAGTCACACACATTTTCACACAGAAGCCCCTGAGAATAAAAGGTCCCCTTTCCCCCTATTCTATTGTTGTGATCTATAAGTAAACTTCAATATGAGCTCCATAGAAAATTCTAGCCTGGCTTTGTATTTTTCTTCATTTCTCTCAACAGAGAGGTTATTACTTTTCCACTCAATTTCACACTTTGACTGGATCCAGCAGGAATCTGAATAAGTCATCAATTCAGTTTTCATCTAAATAAGTCACTTTTCCTCACAGTGATGGACAGGGGAGGGGAATACATCAAACAAACTTCTATTTCAGGATTAAATCTCACTCATCACAGGAAGTGTCACATCAAAACATCCTGACAGTGGAGACACGGAGGCAGAGATTATAATTGCATGTGTTGGTCTTTGCACCCATACCTTTGTCTTTCTCTGATTGCAAAATACTAAGACACTAAAAATAAAAACTGCAATGTAGCGAGATAATAACTAGTGATGCACACTTTAAGGGGTTTGACTATCTGGGCAGCAGTAGCTCAGTCTCTAGGGACTTGGCTTGGGAACCAAGGGTCGCCGGTTCACGACCAGAATGTGGAGAGCCGGAGAGACATCCAAACCTGATGGCATCAGGACAAAAACCACCAGACTCAGGGACAGTTTCATCCCACAGTCTATTTAACACGTGAGCTTGCACTATTTTTTAAATATATATTTCTTTATGTCTTGTAATTGTATGGTTGAGAAACCTGCGATCTAAGTTTTTCATACATTACACAACTACACCATGTGTTATGACATTAAACCTTCGAATATTGATACTGGAGTTTATTTAGGAGTTTAGATGGTGTACTATAAAGAATTCACTGGAGCTTCCACAAACAACAATCAACTTAATTATTACATTCAAATGATGTACATTATTCAAGTTTACATTCACTTTGGATAATAACACGGGAGCAATTAGCAGAAGCGCTCTCTTTTCCTCTCTCCCTCTCTCTCCCCCCTCTCTCCCTCTCCTGACAGCCTGTCAGTATCTCATGCAGCTCACTGATCCAGTAATGAGTGACCCGACAATGAAGAATAAATATATTTATAATAACTAGTTTAGCTTGTTCCAGAGGTAGATAAAATAGCTGAGTGTGTTAGGTCTAACTCTTACGGTACGTCCACACAGCAGCTTTTCAAAAATCTTGAAAATCTTGGAGCTGGGCGTGTCTGAAAGCTTGGGATTTTTTTGCGAGCAATGCGACCAACAACCAATCACATGAATCTCCCGCCCCCGACATACAAAGCAAAAAACCCCGGGGATTTTATGCGAGCAATATATATATATATATAAACTCCCCAAACAGGCGAAAACTTACCAGTTTCACCCCACTGTCTCTGCCACCCTCCCTCCATGCCTGGTTCCTCCGGTTTGTATCCCGTTAATAGTTCTGGTCGTAAAGAACCGGGTGATTTGCTACCGTAATTTCTCGTTTGGAATATGAGGAAATGAACTGCGGTCTGGTTCTCCCTGTGTGTGTGTGTTTCGCTGCGCTTACCCGGTCCGGCGGGCGGAGCTGCAGGATTTCTGCTTCACACACGTTGCATACCGCTATTTTACTGTCTTTTTCGGACACCTTAAAATAATGCCAAACCGGTGAAGCCATTTTGGCGAGCTTGTTTTGGCGCACACAGAGAAAAGTGTCATGTATTTTACGTCATGCGATCGGCTCTCGGTGACCGATCGATCGGAGCATCCCTACTCTCAACACAATTGTATCATTAGTAGATGACTATGGCAGATTTGCACAATAACCATAAAGCAGGGTGATAATGTGCAGCCTCATGCCGATGCCATGCATCATGAGTGCACGTGTTTGTGAAAATTAAAACTAGGGATGTCCCGATCACCTTTTTTTGCTCCCAATCCGATTCCGATCATTTGATTTTGACAATCTGCCGATACCGATTTTTCCCGATCTTTATGCAATGCATTAAGAGAAAAAAAAGGTAACAGATAACGGCTGGTCATCCAACGCGATGAATTCAGCTATCTTGGCTGTTATTTTTTTGGCCTTTTCACTGTTCTGGGGCAGTTTCTCAAAAGTGTCGGTTGTTTCAGTGCCGTTACCTGAGTGGCCGCTGTGTACTCGTCGTGTTGGTGTTTGTTTCTCAGGTGGCGTATTAGATTGGTCGTGTTGAACGTAGCTCTGTTCTTTCCACCACGCGGAACCTCCGCCTTGCAAACATTGCATCTGGCTGTTACACTGCCTTCGCTTTCAATTTTATAATACTTCCAAACTCCTGACATTTTCTCTGTCCCGACTCCCGAGTCACCAGCTGAACGTAGCCTCTCGTTAGCTTACTGCTACTATTAGACACTGCGCCCACTCTGTTGCCAGATTTGAGAGGAATAACCAGGTCTGAAAACAAGCCCAAAAGAAGCAACACATACATGATGTTGTGTAATTTTAAACCAAAACTAAGTCCTCAGGATGACTTTAAGATGGTCATATTTGTTTTGTAACATTAAATAAAATAATAAAAATATTTTATAAAAAAAAAATTAAAGAAATTACCGATCCCGATTTTTTTCCTCCCGATTCCAATCTTTTGAAAATCACGTGATAGGCTCCGATCCCCGATCACGTGATCGGATCGGGACATCTCCAATTAAAACCACATTCCCCATAAAGCCAGCTTCTTTCCATCCAGCTGTTCCTTCATTGGTTTCTGGTAGTGCTGAGAAATGCTGCTTTTAATGTACAGCAATAAAGGTTTGCATGTGGAATTTAATGCAAACCCATGACATCACTTATTATGATGTTTCGACTTTATGAATTGTCATTAATCTTCGGAAACAAATCTGACGTTGACATTGAATCATTTTGCAGATTCTGAAGATCCTGGTTCGAGCAGTAGTTGAGAACCTGATTGACTTCCAGGGGCAGCAGGCAGAAACTCTCCGCTCCAAACTGAAGGAGCTCCTGGGCCGGGTCAGCGCCCGCCACTGCAGCGACAGTGAGGTGTGGCAGCAGTACGCTCGGCTGTACGGAGACGGACACAGCTCCAGCCCAGAGGACAACGACAAGGTTGGTATCAACAATATCACTATTCATAATATGTTGACTGTTGAGGTAAAAAGTTCAAAACTGGAGCCACAAACCACCAGGAAACAAGAGTTGCAATTTGCAGTTGTTTTATTTGTCAGGAATATTGTTCAGTTGTCTGTAAAGATGGTTGCTGTTGCCAATGTTTCTAGTAAAAATTGGGGAGAAACCTGAATAACAGCAATTTGCCCAAACAAACATAACTCCAGCATTTAAAGATACTTATATTTTAACAATAAAGTTAACATTTACTTTTATTGTAAATAACAATCCAAAATACGAAGAAAATACTACCTATATTTAAGGTATCAAAAGACGAACGGCTACTAAACACTCAATCCTGGTGTGGTGTTTGGAGACAAAGAAGGCTTCTCATTTCTCTAATTCCCCTCCTCGACGCCTTTCCTCGTGACTTAGTCCCGCCCACCGGAGATGCGAGCGGAGGAGTCGAGGACGGGAACCGAGGAGAGAGGAGGGGAAGCAGCAGGCGGTTAGAGAAATGAGAACTCCTCTCCTCTGAGCGGTCATTTTAAAGAGACGTCCATTAATGATGACAGGAGGCACAGTAGCACTCTGTCTGGTGGACATAACTGTGCAGTGTTTCCCATAGGATGGAGTCATAGCAGCGGTGCCAAAAATGAAAAGTAAAAAAAAAAAAATATATATATATATTTTTTTTTATGGGTACCTGGCTGGCGCCCCCTAGCAGCGGCGCGCATATTTCAGCAGTGGCGCTGCGCCACCACTATTTGTATATAGGGGAAACACTGCTGTGTTCATGATGACTTATATATTTACTTTTAAGTCATTCACAGTGCGGTATAATGAGACAATAACAGGCTACAGATGCGGGGACACACACACACACACACACATATATTTATATTAGGGCTGTCAAACGATTACAATTTTTAATCAGATTAATCACAGCTTAAAAATTAATTAATCATGATGAATCACCATTCGAACTATGTCCAAAATGTTATTTCTTTATGTATATTGTTGTGGGAATGGAAAGATAAATGAAAGAAGGCGGATATGGTATGTTTATTATAAAAAAATTCTGCGTGTCAAAATGAAAGACAGCACACACACCTATCAATCATCAAACCGTGGGGTCTTAATTCATTACGTGTTGATTTCTATCAACGGGGGAGTACTTCAGGAAAGTCGGGGGGGCGGCGAGTGGAGTACTTCGTGACCACAGAGTGTGAACGTTGGGATCAGCTGTTTTAGCGCAGTTCTCCAGTGAAGGGGGGGGAGTCTCTCTCCGCAGCCGGTTGGCGTAGTTTTGGCACAATTCCGTTGTACAGACCGACGTTAACAGCAGCCCTGTCTGTGCACACGGAGACCGACTCTGTCTGCAACTGGTGGGATGTATGGGGCGGGCCATTCTGCACATGCGTTAAATGCGTTAAATATTTTAACGCAATTCATTCAAAAATTAATTACCGCCGTTAACGCGATAATTTTGACAGCATTAATTATACATATATATACAATTTCAGAATCAAACAAGTATGAGAGCACTCATAATAACGTAACACAATCAGAGACTGGATATATCCCCCCCATACACACTGCACGACATCTTTCTGCACGGACCTCACAACTGTTCTCTCTGTAAACATCGCGTCGCGATGAAAGCAGTTAATAAGATAATATCCAGGGGATGCATGCAGAGCTGTCATTGGCTGAGATAAGTCCGGCCGTGCGTCACGAATCTTTGAAACATCACTGTTGCCGGAAATACATCCGCGGAGGAGCCGCGGAGGAACCATCAGTGTATCCTCGGTTATAGCTCCTCCAGAGAGCCTCCTCGATGCTCGATGCTCGGTCCTCGATGTGCATTTAGAGAAATGAGATGTCCTTCAACATGGCGCGCTGAAATCCATTTCCGGGTCACTACCGGAGGACCGAGGAGTCGAGGAGGGGGAATTAGAGTATTGAGAAGCCTTCAAAGAGGAGGCAGACTTCATCCAGGCCTCTTTTTAAAGCCTGAGAGGAACTGCACCATGCTTCTCTGCTTAGTGTCTCTTGTGGACAGGAGTGTGACACGCATGCAATTTCTAACATTGCCCTGTGATGATTGAATCAATTTGATAAGATGAAATGTTACAAACATGTTGTTTCATCATGGTACGTGAATCATAGTTTGCAGCTGTACCAATCACAATAGAAATGAAAAACGAGCTCAAGCGATGACTGAATTAGACTTCTGCTTAGCCATTAATAATACAACGTTGTTATTGTGTGGTTTCTCAGGCTCTACAGTTCTTGTCCAAAGCCCACCACTGCAAGGTTCAAGCTGGGGGCTGGGAGAAAGAACCAGGTCTCTTCAAAGAGGTGATCCAAAGAGCCATCAATATGGGTGAAGGTGAGAGCACCATCCACACAGCACCACAGAAACATCGGAACTGTTTTATTCCAGGGAACCTGTACCAATGATGTCCTCCTGCCCTGCAACTCCATCCCTCTCTGAGGTCTAATACATAACTCATACTGCCAACAAAACATAAACAGTAGAACTCTTAGCCATTATGATCAAAATTAGGTTAACAGTTTATTGTATACACACCATAAGAGTCAGGGTTAATATTTTTAATTTGTGAAGGTATTGTGTTCAAAATGTGAAATGAAGGCAAACGGACCTCGCACTTTTCTACCTTTTGGCTTCATTATCTGCCAGTAACCAAACAATCTAGCCAGTTTTTTAAGAGAGGAAGAGGAGGTGAAATAGAATTGGAGGGATTAACCCCGGATTAGCAGCAGTGGGCCTAACATTAGAGATGTGTCTCTGACAGACTTAGAGTACTCGATTCCTGGACTCGTACTACAGTGTGACTCGATTGTGACACGATTTTCGTGACTCGTGACTTGACTAGGACTCGCGCACTGATGGACTCAGACTCTAACTGGACTTACATGGAGGATCTGACTTTGACTCGAGCAAGTTTTGTCTCGATTCAGGATGTACTCTGCCCCAGGCGTGTGCAGCTGCGAGGCAAGTTCCTGTCCCGTGCGTATTATATTATAATAATAACCCTTATATTTATAAAACACCTTTCCTACAATAATTGCAGCCCAAAGTGTTTCACAGCAATTAATGTTGGGTATTTCTATATTACTTTGTAAGAGTAAACCCCAGCTCGGTTCAAATATACCAAAACCCAGTGAACAAAGATAACAGTACTCGAGTTTCAAGTTTACTTGCTGCAAGGAGAATCAGCGAGTGACAGGTCATGTCAACTCCAAAACCAACTCTGCTCCTCTTCTCTCAGTGCAGTCTCTTTATTACAAAAATACAGTTACAAATCATGCATGACGAAGTGTATGTAACCAACGGCTTTATTTGTCAATGGCAATTGACAATTTGTCAATTGTCTTGTGACTCGCAATCATGTGTGTGTGTGTGTGTATGGTCCACAGAAAAGGGGAACAGACTATTCTCTGTTCCTCTTTTCTGACTATGGTCTCTTTACAACATAAAATGACAACATATTATGAAAACACGTTTATCCTTCAATAAACTCTAACATTCCCTCCTGTTTTCATAATTACTAGCTGGTTACAGTGTCTTTATTACTTTCAGAATTAATTCACTTGTTTTTGACATTTTCGAACCATTCGTCATATGACAGACAGTAACCTAGCTTTAAGTCTTACACATTGGAGGTTAGGTGAGTATATTCGTCCTTCTGAGAGGGGTCTGTGTCAGTATAGTCATCGTTATCTGTCTGTTGCAACATCGTATATTGGACAAGAGTGTTGGTAACTATTTTACCAACCATAGCTTTAACACATGGTATAATACAAGCCATAGCACAGCACACAAGGATGACAACACATATGATTGCAACAAATCCCATCACGAGCTTTTGAACCCAGCTCCCTGAGAGTAGCCAATTGAACCATCCGGTCTCAAGAGAGGCATGTCTGTCTTGGCCCATAGCTGTCTGTAGGGCTTTGAGAGTAGCCATTGCATCTGTCATGTTTTGGGAGTGGACATTGTCGGTGATATATGTACAACAGATTGTGTTCAAAAGGATACACGTACCTCCTACTGAGGCAGTGAGTAGATCAAGGGCCATGCGGTGCTGTAGCACCATGGTTCTGAGTGAGTCTAGTTCGAGGTTCTGTTGTTCGTTTACAACGATGGAATTATTTACAAACATGCCGAACCGGTAATCAAGGGTTTCGAGTCTCAACATGTTCTTCGCTACGCCTAAGGCAGGAGTCAATGCTAATATTACCTTTCCACTGGTGGACCAGTGTTTGAATTCATCAGGGACATCTTTTCCCCATACTGAATCATGTTTTTTGAAGGCAGGCATGGCATTTCTCCTCCTGCGGGTGTGGTTAAGGTGTGGTTCTATGTCTATCACGAAGGTGTGGTCGCTAACAAATATTGGTGCGCACGTGCCTGTCCAATTTATTGGCAGAACTGGATAAGCGTTGTTGCCACACAGCCACCATCCTCCTTGTACCCACCATGTACCATTAGATTGTTTGCTCAAATAGACTGGAGCCCCTTCGCCATTAACAAGTGTCTGGTTACAACCAGTGGTGTTTCCCATTGGTACAGAACCTTCTGTCTGACTGTAACACATAGGGTGTATAGCTTCATTATTTGGCATGACTACCTTTTGTCCTGTCATTTTACGTGGCACTGTCATGTTAAAGTTCACCCAAAATATCTTATTACAAGTGCCATTGCTTAAACCTGGGGCATATGGATTCACATCGTTGACTTTTATCCCTGAGTGCTGGTATCCTACACCTCCCATGGTAGCAAAACATTTAGCTTGTGATTTACTCATCCTTTTACCATACAGAGTTACTTGTCCAGTTGACCATGGCATGTGGGAACAAACATAACAATTTGAACGCCCTGTCTTTGTAACAAGTTGATGGACATAGGCATACCAGGCATTTGTCATCCTAGGTGAGCGTGCAGTTTTGTCGTTGTGGTTCCATGGGTCATCGTTGAGTAATGACCATTTTTTCTCTCGATGGACCTTTTTTTTTGTTGAGGATTCCTCACTCAATTGTCTTATAGTCATTAGCGTCAGACCCAGCAGGGTCACTACAAACAACACCTTTCCCAACATAGTCTATTTGTGATAGTGGTTCTGTTGTTTTCTTCACCGGGGTTGAGACCAGTATTTCCTAATGAAACACCGCCCTTTGTAGCCGGACTTCCACCACTTATCCATCGTTAAGTTGGAGAGGTATTATCTTTTTGCAGTGGCTCTGATGTATCCACGTAGTTCTTTCGGCGATTTTTAGTGCAGTCGGTGTTGTCAGCAGTACCGTGTAGGGACCGTCCCACCGTGGACAGTGCCAATGCTTCCTCTTAATCACCTTCACGAGGACCTGGTCACCAGTCTGCACTCGAGTGTCCTGCAAGGGAGTAGAAATGTCTGGCAGGTTATTTGTTCGAGCTATCTCATTGCTTCTGAAGAGTCTGCTCATCCATTCAGCTAATGTAGTCCCTGCCTCAGCATCATCCTCCTCCCTCACCTCGTCTGTGATTGGTAATCTGAATTGCCTTCCTGTTATGATCTCAAAGGGAGACAACCCTTTTGCCGTGGGCGTGATTCTCATGCATGTTTCTACCAGAGACACACATTCCACCCATGGTCTTCCTGTTTCCTCCATTGTTTTCCTTAGTCTTAACTTTACTGTTCCGTTTGTTCTTTCCACTAAGCCTGCACTCTGTGGATGATATGCACAATGGTTTTTTAATGTTATCCCCATATGTTCGGACAGTTTGGTAATAACCTGATTTACAAAATGAGACCCATTATCACTGTACAGTTTCTCTGGAATACCTCTGTTTGGTATTATTGTCTTGCATATGGCTTTTGCTACGGTAATAGCGTCTGCATGTTTTGCTGGGAATATTTCAACCCACTTTGAAAACGGACATATCATTACCAAACAGTATTTGTACCCTTGGCATGGTGTTAGTTCGATTAAGTCCATATGCATGTGTTGAAATGGGTATGTTGGTGGAGGGAACTTTCCTCTCTGTGGTCGCTCATTGCCTTGAGCATTGTGTCTGCAACATACTACACAGGCTCTACAAAAGTTTTTAGAAAATGTAATGTAGTTGTATGTATGGAAATGTTCATTTATTATTGTCACCATCCCTCCTGTTGAGACATGGCACGGCCCATGACTCAAATGAGCTGCTGTTTTGTAGAGACTAACAGGGAGTACTATCTTGTTGTTTATTCTGAATGTTCCCTCAGGGTCTGTGGTTGCTCCATCTGTCAACCATTTCTTCTTTTCTCTGTCGGGTGCGTTGTTCTGCATATCCCTTAATATCACAAGAGGTATTGGTTGTGAAACACTTTCCCCCTTCTGCAAGAGGATATGGAACCCATATTCGCCCATAGCTGCTAGCTTCGCTACCTTATCCGCGTGTGCATTGCCAAGTGTTACTGCATCCTTCCCACTGGTGTGCGCAGCGCATTTGCATATAGCAATGCTTTTCGGCAACAACACCGCTTTTAAAAGATCAGTCAGCAGCTGTGCATGGGTGACTGGTTTTCCTGTTGATGTTTTCATGCCCCTGCGGGCCCATTGGGCTGCAAATATATGTACTGTTGAGTGCGCATACTGGCTGTCTGTCCACATAGTCACATCTTTTCCAACCCCCGCTTTGCATGCTTCTGTAAGAGCTACTAATTCCGCTGCTTGTGCAGAATATGTGTGGGGGAGTCGGCCTGCTTTTATGACCTGTGAGTGTGATACAACTGCAAACCCTGTTTGATTTTGGCCTGTTATAGATTTAGAACAGGACCCATCCACAAACCATGTTTCGCCACTGAGTAGTTGTATGTCTTTCAAATCTGGTCTTGGTTTGCATGTTCTGTCAGTCTCTTCTTTACAACAGTGTGGTTCTCCATCTTCTGCTGTAGGTATTAATGTGGCTGGATTTAAGATATTACATCTTTTTATCACAATGTGTGGTTGTGACATTAGTGTAGCTGTCAGTGCCAAATAATGTGCAGGTGATAAGAAAGCCATTTTGGTGTCATGTAACAACATGGTGACTGCGTGTGGAACCATCAGTGTGAGTGGGTGGAACAAAACTATTTCTGCTGTACAATGTACCGCCATTGCTGCCGCACATACTGCTTGTACGCATACTGGTAATGCTTGTGCTACTGGGTCTAACCTTTTAGAGTAGTAAGCGACAGGCCTTAGTTTTGTGCCGTGTTTTTGTGCCAATACTGATGTCATAAACCCTTTTTTGCAGTCAACTGTTTGTACAAATGGTTTTTCATAGTCTGGTAATGCTAACACTGATGACCCTACGAGACACTGTTTAGTCCTTTCAAATGCAGCTTCTGCCTCTTGTGTCCATTCTATCTTGCCGGACATTTTCATGTCATTGTCTGAGTATATGCAATCTAGTAGGGGCTGAGTCATTCCTGCGTAGTCTGGAATCCATGCTCTGCAATAGTTAGTCAGCCCAAGGAATTGCATCATTTGTTTTTTTGTTGTTGGCTTTGGTGCGTTTAACACCGTCTGTTTCCTCTCTGAGTGTATGCGTCTCCCTTCTCGGTTTAAATTGTGGCCTAAAAAGATCACTTCCTCTTTCACAAACTGAAGTTTCTGTCTTGAAACCTTGTTTCCTGTTTTGGCCAAATGTGTCAATACTTGTAGTGTGACTTTTGTGCTTTCTTCCTGTGTGGGTGACGCAACAAGAATATCATCTACATATACCAAAATCTGCGATGTGTCAGGTATCTGTAATGTAGCCAAACAATTTGCTATTTCTTGTGAAAAGATTGTTGGGCTATCCACATACCCCTGAGGTAATCTGGTGTATGTGTATTTTGTTCCTTCATGTGTGAACCCAAACCATCCTTGTGAGTCTTTTTCTACAGGAATGGAGAAAAAGGCATTGCTCAAGTCTATCACTGAGAACCATGCCATATTTGGCTTAAGGCCGTTCATTAACGTGTGTGGATCTGGTACTGTTGGGGCTGTGCTTTGTACAGCATCATTTACTGCTCTTAAGTCTTGAATCATTCTCCATGACTGCCCATCAGCCTTTTTTACTGGGAAGATGGGGGTATTGCATGATGCATCAGGGCACTCACGCAGGATCCCTGCTTTTAGCATTTCTTCAATTACAGGTTTGATGCCAACTTTTGCATCCTCTTTTAAGGGGTATTGTCTTATGTTAGGTCTGTAGTTAGTTTTTGGTCTAACGTGTACAGGTTTTGCGTTCACCATGCGACCTACATCACATTTTCCTTGTGACCATACGCATGGCGGCACCGTTTTCAGGACCTCTAAGGCCTCTTCACTTAGCATACATCATTGTTGTTCAGGGTCGTCTAGGTGGGCGCGTGGTGTCATCACTAGAGTAAACCCTAGAGTTTTGCGCTTTAACCCGCCTCCAGTTTGCCAACCGTTTTTGTCATCTGTCCATTTTGTTATCCTGTTACCTCTAGCCACTAATAAACCTAAGTCTCTCCATGAAGTCCCTGGGCCCTTAGCTACTGATATGTGTGGCGTGGAACCTGGTTCCATTATCAAGGCAGTGGTTGATGGGACCCTAGCGTCAATTACAACATCCCCGTGTTGGTTTGCATACATCGAGTGGAACACTACCCTCTGTGGTGTCAGTCGATGCACGAGCACATCATAGTCTTTGTCTGGGCCAGGGGTGTTCTTGTACTTTAGTGTAACGTGCAATGCGTCAGGTTTCATTACTTCTTGGCCATGTTGTGGGGTGAATAGTGTTAACAGGTGTTCACCTGTGTTTGTCACGTCAGGTTGTGGCATGTCTAGTGACCAGTAGTAGTTGGGGGTGTTTATGGATTTTTGAAGGAAGACCTGGTCTTCCACCTTTTCTCCGGGCCCTACTGCTCGCATTCCCCCTTTGACTGGTACTACACTGATTTTTAACATTTCCATGCCGTCTCTCCCTAGCAAATTGACAGGGCAGTTTGAGATGAACACAAATTTGAGGGATGCCTGGAGGCCTGACCTTCTATCTTCCATAAAAAGTGGCTTTGAAATCGACCTCTGATTTATGTGTCCATTTGCTGATTTTACAAACATAGTGCCAGTTGGTGGCCACATTCTTTGGAACTCTTTGTTCACTACTGATGAGTCTGCACCGCTGTCACATAAAAATTCTAATTTTTCCCCATTGATTTCGATTGTTCTGGTAGGTTTAATACTGTTGTCTGACAGATTCAGTAATACTTCAGAAAGGTCAATGTGATGTGTGTGGACGTCCTCTTCTTCCTTTTCTACGTCTAGTCAGTTGTCATAACTATGTAGGTTATGTGAAGGGGGGGGGCCATGTCTTTCGTCTTTGTACTGTCCCTTTTGTCCCCCTTCTTTTATCTGTGACATCTGTTCCTCACAGTCCCTCGCCATGTGCCCCTCCTTTCCGCACCTGTAGCAGAGGAATTTGCCTTCTGCGTTTCTGCCTCCTCCTCTGCCTCTGCCTGCTCCTTTTATGGGCTTGTTCAGCCCATAAAGCTGCGACTCGCAGTTGAGCTTCTAACTTCTTTCTTTTCTTGCCTTGTGTTGTTCCAGCTGTTTCTGCTCTCAATTTGTCGCTTAATTCTCTTACTGCTGTTTTCTCCAACTTTCCTCGGAAGCCGTACAGTTTATACCATTTGCTACAATAACTGGTGCTGCCATGACTATATATTTCCATATATCTCATGTCCCCTGTAGCGGCAGGCTTACTCCCATTGGACCCCATTATTCTAGCTTTGTGTTCCTACTGGACAACGTGCCGGTCAGAACCTAATTCCTAATTCACCACTAGTGTACTTCAACAGACCACAGAGTTTTTGTTATCACCGTTAGGTTTCCACTCTGTGCGCTGATTCCACCTGGTGACACTTTTACACACTACTTTCACTCAATCACTCATAAGTGTACCCAAAGGCACGTCAATTTCTACCTCCTTAAATGGTGGAGAAACCTTTCTCATAAGTGTACCCAAAGACACGTCAATCCTCCTTAAATGGCGGAGAAGCCTTTCTCTACCTCCTTAAATGGTGGAGAAACCATGTATATCAACTTTTATCTTACCCGTTATCTGTGGTCACTGGTCCGGTTGGATTCCGTCAATCGTGCCGAGGATGAGGGAGGTTGGACATATAAGCACCGGCCCGGCCACGAATTCTGCGTCCCGGGTCTTTCTCGGGGTCGGCTGATGATCCCGGCTGTCGACAGACTTGCGGCGTGTCTTTTCCCTCCTCCTTCCCGTCACGATGTGTTGGATTCCGGCTCCGAAGGACCAATTAATGTTGGGTATTTCTATATTACTTTGTAAGAGTAAACCCCAGCTCGGTTCAAATATACCAAAACCCAGTGAACAAAGATAACAGTACTCGAGTTTCAAGTTTACTTGCTGCAAGGAGAATCAGCGAGTGACAGGTCATGTCAACTCCAAAACCAACTCTGCTCCTCTTCTCTCAGTGCAGTCTCTTTATTACAAAAATACAGTTACAAATCATGCATGAGGAAGTGTATGTAACCAACGGCTTTATTTGTCAATGGCAATTGACAATTTGTCAATTGTCTTGTGACTCGCAATCATGTGTGTGTGTGTGTGTGTATGGTCCACAGAAAAGGGGAACAGACTATTCTCTGTTCCTCTTTTCTGACTATGGTCTCTTTACAACATAAAATGACAACATATTATGAAAACACGTTTATCCTTCAATAAACTCTAACAGTTATATAGACAAATTAGTATAACATAGACAGAATAAAAGCAATGCAGAAAATAAAAGGATAAAAGAAATGTAGAAAATAACAAATATTGATTGATAAAACCAAACCAACAGCTACATATACACATATATAAACAAATATATCCACTCATTAATACATGATAACTCGGACTTGACTGGACTCAAACACAAGCAATGATGACTCGACTCAGACTCCTCTTAGGTGACTCGGACTCGAGCACAGGTAATGATGACTTGGACTCGACTCTGACTGTTCCTAGGTGACTCAGACTTGGATTCAGACTCGAAGAGTGGGGACTCGAGCGACTCAGACTTGAGAATTGGTGACTTGACTACAACACTGGTCTCTGATTCCAGCTTAGTTACTCTCCACAATCCCAAGGAATATTCAGTACAGCAGAATGAGCATGGAGCTGAATCCAACATGAGAGAGTAGTCAGGAAAGAAGAAGCTGCAAGTAGAACACAACAGGTCAAACACGCGGTGTACAGGCTCGTTTAAAACAGACACCAAACTAGTTCTGTATAAATATACAAAAATGTGAAATGCACTGAGTTGACAAAACACATAAAAACCACTTATCTGACTTGTCTCTTTGTTTTCAGTGACCATTAGTTGCAGTAAGAAGAAGAGTAATCCAGCAGAAGCTCTTCAGATATTGTCCTCCACCCGCCTCAGCCTCAAGAGTCTGGCCACCAAAGCTAAGGTACAGTCCACCAATCAGTGTCCACTGCCTCCACTTTCCATGATGCTGATGGTTCCGCTTTGCTTTAAAGTATAGCAGTGATTGGCAAGAATCATATTCAGCATTGTACCATGGCTGTGTTCTTACCTGGGTTTGAATCCATCCTGAAGGGTGGCACCTTGCTCGATTGGTAACGGCTAGGGGTGTAACGGTTCACAGAAGTCACGGTTCGGTTCATACCTCGGTTTGGGGGTCACGGTTCGGTACGGGTTCGGTACAACAAGGAAAAGCAAAAAAAAGTCCCAAATGCATTTTTTTTTAACAGTAGTGCAAGTTTTGGTATGAACATAAGGAACTCTAACATTTGGAATCATTAACTGTATTACACAGTTAAAAACAAACCACAAACAGTAACACACAGATGGCCATATTATTTATAATGACTGATGTCAAACAAAAAGGTTAAATAAGCTGTACAACTACAAAGAATGTCTTGAAAATATTAAAATAAATAATAAGAAAGTGTTTCAATCACAATCAATAAAAGGCAATACAGAACTGTATAACATCTCCTGATGTCAAAATATAAAATAAATACAATGATAAATATATAACAAAATAAAATCTGTACCTTTATGAGCAATGTCTAACATGTGTAATTAACTTGTGAGTGTGTGAGGCCATTATGCCTAAATAAAGGTACTCAAGCTTTACTCTATTTTCAAGTTTTTCTTCAAAAAGATGAGTTTGTCTGCGTTGTCAGTAGTGAGGGCAGATCTGTTGGTGGTAACTATGTCACCTGCCGTCGAGAAAACCCTCTCGCTGGGGACTGAGACTGACTCGGATGTGATTGAGCATGTTTGACGTGTTACCACTAGCATACCGCATCACTGTCGAACAACGCCGACACACCGTCCTCGTCCGATCCACAACTCGCACCCCATCATTGTTGTAGTCCACAGGGAACCCGAAATGTTCCCACACACCTGATTTAAAAGAAGCAGGTGGGTCTTCTAGCTCCTGTGTGTTGAGTCAACTCGCCATAGCTACTAACTTTTCTTCTTCATGTATTGTGTTCGTTTTGTTGTGTTTTGTTCTTGTTCTTCATTTGTTATTTACGGGCGGCTGGCTTTTAGGCGCAATACCGCCCCCTGGATTATATATAGTGTAATACTGCCCTGAGTGACAGACTTTTTTCCCACTCGTAAAAAAAGGCGTATTCGCCGTGTGACTGCATGTGCCGAACTGTGACGTCCGAACCGTGACGGTACGGGACGAATACGGATACCGTTACACCCCTAGTAACGGCCATATATTATTTTATGCGTTGATACTTATGTTAAGAGCTCATCCTAGTGTTGATATTATGAAAACTGTATACATTATGAATGCTACAAATTATTTTACAATGATAAAATAATCTTATGATCATAGAAACATAACCATGCTGTGTTTTTTATAACTATTAACAAAAGATTATTAATATTTTGCTCTCAATGTCAAATAAATCAATAGTTTATTTGAAAAAAGACACACAGTAGTCGCTATTCCTTTGATACTTAAACATTTTTTTTGTATACAATTTGATTTGTATTTAGTGGTGAATTCTATGTCTGCTAAGTCTGCAGATGCTTCTTAATTTTCAACCAAATAAGACACCTAGATATGACTTAGCAGCTAAGTGTATATTGAACACATTATTATTATGTATTTGTCTTATGAAATGAGACCTCCTTATCTGATCCTCTTCCTCTGCGTTACTGTTTTCCAGCAAATGCACACAGATGTGGCCACAGGTCAGCTCCACGGGGAGCTGCTGGACGGAGTCGCTGCTCTGGAGCAGGTCCTCACCGAGCTGCAGGAGCTGAGCGCCACGCTGCGGGGCCCATCACAGTGACGCTGGGGGCCCATCACAGTGACTCTGCGGGTCACTCACTCTGCGGGGTCACTCACAGTGACTCTGTGGCCCTGAAGGCTCCGCAGTAGTAAAGACTGCTCAGAGAGCGACAGAAGCAGCAGTCGTCAACCCGGTGCATTGTTGGTCACCTTTAAATCAAGACTCCTGAGAATAACATCAGTTAAGCCAAAGGTCTGACTTTGTCATTTTTATGATTATTTCTTTTTATCTTAAATGAAAACCATGACTGTAAGACATAAAATAGTAAAATGTTATACATTTTGAAAGTTTGCCTTTTATTCTTTTTTGAGTCTCTCTTAAACCTCTTTTTTTCATTGATGATTTAACATCTTATCACCATGACACGTGTCAGTGCCTTCCAAAATGCATATGACACTTGATAACGCAAACCAGAAACTATTTTCTGATCTGCTATGTTGAGGCCAAAAGCTACTTTGTTAGGAAATGATAAATGGAAACGGGAAACATCAGCTTTGTCCCTGTAAAATGTGTCCCTGTCTTTGACCCTGACAACAGAGAGATCCCGTGATGGAAAGACATGCAATAGATCTCGTGTGTACAATAACATTATACACTATCCACATAACAAAAACTATACATGGAATGAAATGGATTCAGAATACTTTATTCTCCATTCAATTTACATATAATGGAAATGTGTCTTTGGCACTGGCAAATGAGATACAATAACACTCGCCATACACAGTACAACATACAATTCATACACTCAAAAAGAGGGAAATTGAGAATCATGATGACATGTGTTTACCTGTTTACCGTAATGAAAGGATGATATTTCTGCAGTGGTGTAAAGTAACCAAGTAGATTTACTCAAGTACTGCACTTAAGTAGACATTTGAGGTACATTTGAGTATGTTCATGTTACACTACAGCAGGCAGCTGCCCCCCCCACTGTAGAGCCTTTCCCCCCCAGCTGCCCCCCTAACTTTTGTGTCCCTAAAACTGTACTTGTAGCAACAAACCTACACTATGTCCACAAGCTTCTCAAGCAACGAAACAAGCAGTTCATTAATTAAAAGTGAATCATTTTAAATATCATCTTAGGCCCGTTAAAAACGCAGCTACGGCCCTGCATTAAACTGCGGAGCGGCGTTCACAGACCGCGGCTCACGCAGCTGCAGAGAGGGAGCGAGCTGTCCCAGCACCTGAAGGTGGATCAGCTTCCCCTGGGAGCATTTCCCCTTCCACTAGTTTTGTTTTTACTAAGGACGAGAGCTTGAAACTAAATATTAATAAAACGCTGCTGTTTGAATCGATAGCGTTTAACAGACGGTCGCTGTTTGGGGCATTACATTACAAAATACTACGCAGACAGCGCTAGCTGGGAGATCCATCACTTTATTTGCTAAACTATGCGGTACTATTAAATCCATGTAAACTACACATCATAGCAATGAGGCCGGATAAATTAAACCAGGATACATCCTTTACCGTCACACTGGATCTAAACACAGCTGCCTGTGTGCGTTTGATAAATACTTTCTGATTTTATATTTAGATGCTACTTATCAACTACATGGCCCTAACATGTAAAGTTATACAAGCATTTGTACCAGTGCTTTTCACAAGTAGACTCTTTCAGGCCAGAGTATAGGAGTGATTCAACAACAACACAAAGACATATCTGAGAAGTGATCAGGATGAACAGAGAGAGGAAAAGGAAAAGAGAGTTCACTGAAGAGACCAGGAGGGTCAGAGCAGGAGGAAGAGGAGGAGATGAAGAGACCAGGAGGGTCAGAGCAGGAGGAAGAGGAGGAGATGAAGAGACCAGGAGGGTCAGAGCAGGAGGAAGCAAGGAGGAGATGAAGAGACCAGGAGGGTCAGAGCAGGAGGAAGAGGAGGAGATGAAGAGACCAGGAGGGTCAGAGCAGGAGGAAGAGGAGAGAGATGAAGAGAGCAGGAGGGTCAGAGCAGGAGGAAGAGGAGAGAGATGAAGAGAGCAGGAGGGTCAGAGCAGGAGGAAGAGGAGGAGAGAGATGAAGAGACCAGGAGGGTCAGAGCTGGAGGAAGAGGAGGAGATGAAGAGACCAGGAGGGTCAGAGCAGGAGGAAGCAAGGAGGAGATGAAGAGACCAGGAGGGTCAGAGCAGGAGGAAGAGGAGGAGATGAAGAGATCAGGAGGGTCAGAGCAGGAGGGAGATGAAGAGATCAGGAGGGTCAGAGCAGGAGTAAGAGGAGGAGATGAAGAGATCAGGAGGGTCAGAGCAGGAGGAAGAGGAGGAGATGAAGAGATCAGGAGGGTCAGAGCAGGAGGAAGAGGAGGAGATGAAGAGATCAGGAGGGTCAGAGCAGGAGTAAGAGGAGGAGATGAAGAGACCAGGAGGGTCAGAGCAGGAGTAAGAAGAGGAGATGAAGAGACCAGGAGGGTCAGAGCAGGAGGAAGAGGAGGAGATGAAGAGACCAAGAGGGTCAGAGCAGGAGGAAGAGGAGGAGATGAAGAGACCAAGAGGGTCAGAGCAGGAGGAAGAGGAGGAGAGAGATGAAGAGAGCAGGAGGAAGAGGAGGAGATGAAGACATTAGTGAAGAAGAAGAAATGTATGTGAGGAATAAAGATGAAGTATCAGAAAGAGGGCCAGAGGCAGGGATCAGGAGGCAGATGAAACTCCAGCTGGACCACATGGGATGTTCTTATTCTCTTTGTATACATATCCCATTACAGCAGCTCAATCTAGCAGCTCTTATATTGAGAAATATGTATTGAAATGTGTTGCTGCACAGTTCACCTTTAGCTCTCTGAAGAGATGGGCGATGTCATGTGTGTACTTAATTATAACTAAGTACTTTTACTGTACTCACAGTAAACAGAATTCTAGGGTATCATGAGTATTTTCTGCTGTTTTATACTATATTTTAGTTTGTTTGTCTGAACATCTTGTTTCTCTTGTGCATTAAGAACACTCGTGTTAGGGCATGATTGAACAATAAATAGGTTATATACAGTATAAAATACCACGTACTGTCGCCCTCCCATGCCACCCTGGAATTCACCAGCTACCCTGCAGTATACAAAGCCATTCAAACTAGCTGCACCTTTACCAGCTTTGAGAACACTTTCATGATCAATCTTTATAAAACATATCATATATATTATTCTGAAATGGACCAATCTGCACAATGACTACTTTTACTGTCGCTACTTTCACTATATTTTGATGAGAATACTTTTCTACTTTTACTTGAGGAACATTTTGAATGCAGGACTTTTATTCTAACAGAGTATTCCTACACTCTGGTACTTCTACTTTTAGTGAAGTACAAGATCTGAGTACTTTTTCCATTTCTGTTCATCTGTTACTGGTTTGATGATATTTTGGTGCAAGATTGTTTTGTAGCGTATACATTCCCATGTGACAAGAGGGTTAGAACACCGATTTGGTCCTAATCCAACAACTTCCGTGGCCAATGAAGACGCTATTTTGGACACCACCATTTTAGAAGTCCACTTTGTGTGCTTGGTTATTAAAAACCCGAGTGCACACTGATGCTGTGGTAGATCATTTCCCCAGAGATAGTGAATGAACACACACACACAGAGATTTCAGTTCGTCCTGCTGGGAGGGTCCCACACTCTTCCCTCCAATTTGTTTCCTCAGCAGGAAATGACCTTGACATTGCTCAGGGGTTTTTATCTCACTTGTTATTTGTTACTACAATGGAGGTTGTTTTATTTTTCCTGCTCTGTTTTATCACGGCACACAGAGCCTGTACTTTGAAGGGAAAGCCGATGGCAGCACGCTGATAAGGATGAATGGGACTCCTCTGAGATAAGGAGACATTAATGCTATTTCTGAAAGCCACTGTTCAGGGATGATACGGCTGTTATCATCCCAGGAATGCTACAACGTGCAACACACAGGTAGTGCATGTAGAATAGATATTATAGCACTGGTGAGTGTTTCCTCGTTGCCTCAGAAATGGGCGCAGCGTACTTTAGGAGGAAACACTCCGGTCAGGGGGCATTAAATGACCATTTCCAGCCTCACATGGAATAAAAATGGCAGGAAATAATGACCCATTTGAGTCCCCGTTTCATTCATTCATCAGCTCATTATATCACACTCAGACACATGATCAGTCAGAAGTGGTGACTAATGTTCTATACCGCACTGTAAATTCCCAAAATGCTATTATTAGACAACCATATAAGGGAGATTTGTGTCTGCTCTGGCTCCGCCCAGGAGACACTAACACAGGTCAGCTTGTTCTGCCTCACACTCACTTTCCCAGAATTCCTGGTATTCTTCATGGGCTGCCAGTGCTGATGTCACCACTCGCACAACTGCCATTCCATCATTGGGAGAGAGACTGTTTTAGTTTGGATACATTCTGTAATAAGGTAAAAAAAAATTGAAGATAGATAGGCACTTTACCAATTTGGGAAAAAAAATGTTTGCAGCAGCAAAGTGTAAAGGCATTCCAATCTTTAAAGATGGAAGAAAGTATAAACATAAGAAAATGAACAAAAAATATTATACTTATATTATTGTAGCTGAATTCCATTCGTCAGGTCTGGGACGTGTCTCTGGTAATTATAATTTCTTTGTTCAATAGTTTTTTAGATGTATTGATGAATCATCAATAAAGTAGCATCATGTCCCAACAGGATATCATTTAGTTGAACCCTGGTCCCTTTCTTGACAGCTAAATATGCCGTTAGCTTTGAAAGAGCACTTATCATGGGAAACAAACGTTTTCAGTGCTTGTGTTGGGCTATGGTATTTATACCAACCCACAACCTTTGAGACCCAGTCAGTTTTTGTTGGCTGCCTCGATGAGAAAGGTGTTTCATTCACTGATCCATTCAGATCTTTTTCCCTAACTATGTCACACACGTGCTTATTAAAATAAAGCGCCCCATCTGCAATTTGTCTACTAAATCAATCAGCTCAGACTGAGCTTTTCCTAGAGCTTAAAGAGAGAGGAGCTGAAGAATAGTGTTTTGGACAGAGTGAATCCAGGTATATTCAGACAGACGGTATGAAAGAACATGCAGGGATGAATGTGAAGACCGCATAACCAGTCTTTAATGTGAAAGCCAACATTCATGAACAGGTCATATTGCTGTCAGGGCTTATACCCACAAACAAATATTACATTACATGTCACTTGTTAGATGCTTTTATCCAAAGCGACTTACATACTCAATACTGTGGGCAATCCCCACAGGAGCAATTTGGGGTGAAGTGTCTCAGGGACACAACGAAATGCTGACTGCAGCGGGGTTTGAACCTGTGACCCCCTGATCACCAAGGCTTTATCCACTGCGCCACACGACTAATATGAACCTTATAGGCTCCTCTTGAAAAGAGACAAAAAAAGAAGAAAGATGTGCACCGGCTGACTGAATGAAAGGACTCTTTGCCTGGATTGACATCATCTGGGATCACACATGGCCTTTCAATGTTGTTCCTCACCAGTTTGAAAAAGATTTCCCAGCCTCAACCCTTTCTTCCTAGGAAGCTGTCTCAGTCTGTCTCCAGGTTCTGCCTAGCATCTCCCTTTATGGGTCCACATTTGGCAGCAAGTACGACAGCCGGATCTGTCTCACATGTACAACATATAATCATCCAAACAACACTTTCCAATCACATGCTGTGAGGGAAAGCTGTTAAATTATTTGCTCAACTTATATGAGCACACATCACATCATTGATCGGATGTTTTCGATGTAAGGAATCAGCAGGGGGGGGGGGGGTAAAAAGAGGCTCATGTGGAGTCAATCAATTGTTTATCCAAGAAGCCCCCCCCCCCCCCCCATGTGGCACTGGGTGGTGGAAAGTGGCAGCAGAGAGCTGACAGTGTGGTTGCAGAGGAAGGATGTGGTGGAGTTAGGGTTGTTGAGCAGCTGCTGTCTGGTGAAGCACACCAGGGACCATTCAGTAAAAAGGTCTGTGTACAAACAGCATTTCCCAGGCAGTAGATGTTTTATAAAAGGATCATAAAGAATGTATGTTCCTCACCATACAGTGACACATTGTGCCTGATACACCAAATACAATCCCCAATTCCAATGAAGTTGGGACGTTTTGTAAATAAAAACAGAATAAAATGATTTTCAAATCCTTTTCAACCTATATTCAATTGAATACACTACAAAGACTAGATATGTAATGTTCAAACTGATCAACTTTCTTTGCAAATATTCACTCCTTTTGAATGTGATGCCTGCAACATGTTCCAAAAATCTGGCTTTGCATGGTAGAGCTGACTACCATGCAAATCCACAGCCATATATCAACAACACCCAGAAACACCGCTGGCTTCTCTGGGCCGAGCTCTTCTGAGGTGGACTGACGCAGAGCAGAGTCCTGCATCGGGTCGGGTACCCGCGGGTACCCGACGGGTGACCCGCGAAAACAGTGATTCGCGGGTGGTATTTTTTCAACAAAAAAAATTCGGGTTCGGGTCCGGGTAAAACAAAGAAGATGCGGGTCGGATCGCGGGTGTTGCATAATAAATATATAAAAATGATAATTTAATGTAATGTTTAAATCCTATGACCTCTCCCCCGCGGGCCGGCGCATAACCTCTGACCACTCTACCCCGCGGGCCCGCGCACAATCATAACATCTGCACCGGCGCCAATCTGCTGCTGAGCGCGCCACATTCAAAATGACTGAGCCGGTAAAGGCGAAGCTCTCCAGTGGAGAATACAGTATTGCCGAAAACTCTTCATCAAGAGCCAAATCCATTGTCTGGGAGGCTTTTGGACTCATCACAGATGGAGAACATAACCAGGTCGCTGGGTTCGCTGCTTGCAAGAAGTGCAAAAAAGTGTTGGCCTATGATAGCCGCAAGCTAGGTACTTCATCATTGAAAAAACATATGGAGTCGAGCTGCGCTGCCAATGCCACAGGTACAAGACCAATCAATCAATATTTCACCAATAACCGTGATCTTAAACCACCCAAAAGGGAAGACAAGGAGACTGTGTCCAAATTAGCAGTACAATTTGTCTGCAGTGATGTTAGATCATTCGAAACGGTGTGTGGCGATGGTTTCACTGGATTAGCACAGGGATTGATTGACATTGGTGCGCGGGCTGGCCGTGTCGATGCAATGCAGCTGTTACCAGATCCGACAACAATATCTCGCAGAGTGACAAAATATGCAGAAGACATACGCCAAAGCATAATTCCTGAGCTGAGAGAACAGATGAGTGAGTACAATGGAGCAGTCACTTTAGACATGTGGACCGATGATTATCGGAAAATAAGCTACCTTTGTCACACAATACATTACATCAATAGCAAGTGGGAGCTAGTCGAAAGGGTGCTTTCTACGTCGGAATGGGATAGTACCTTGCGTAAAACGTCTGATAATATCAAACCAGCAATAATCCAAGCCCTGCGGAGATACAGCATTGAGGATTTCTTCACCAAACTGGTGTATGTGACAGACAGGGGTTCAAACATAGTGGCAGCCCTTCGCACCGTCACAAGACTGAGCTGTGCTGCACACATCCTTAACACCGTGCTGTACACTACGATCGGGAAACCAAGCCAAGAAGATGAGTTCGGAGAGGAAGTGACTACGCTTGTCACGGGGGCAAAGTCACTCGTAACTTACTTTAAGCAAACGAGTCTCCAGAATCGCCTTAAAAAGACGTTAAAAGCATCAGTGGAAACGCGCTGGAACTCAGTCCACACAATGCTCGAGTCGATCAGCTGTCAATATGAGGACGTTCGTGCACTGCTGTTGGAAAGGGGGGAAGAGGGTCGTCTGAACGACTTGAGCGAAGACACTTTGAAGGCAATGGTGATGTTTCTTCAGAGATTCAAGGAGGCTACTAAGGCACTGGAGGCATCCAAAACTCCAACCCTTCACCTCACCGCTGTGTGGCTCGATCGCCTCAAACGTCACCTGCAACCATCCTCCACTGACAACCTGACATTCTCCTCTCTAAAGGCAAAATGTCTCAGAATTCTGGTTGAAAAGTACGAGATACACCTCCTGCACAAACTGGCCATGTTTTTGCACCCAAAGCTGAAAAGTCTGAAGCTGCTTGTGGAGGAACATTCAATGGAAACAGTGCACAACGAAGTGCGGCGTCTTGTGAACGGTAAGGCCGAAGGAAAATACAAGTGATCTCATAGTTTATTTCATACTGTATTAAAATTAAATTGAGGTAGAATTGGGAAAAAAGTTACTATCCTAACGTTACAGTATAGCCCACTGTTACTGTATTGTATATGCTTATTGGCCTGCTTGTCTGTTTTCATCATTTAAAATATGAAATGTAAAATATTAGGAAATCTATATGTAAAGTTTATAAAATTGCATATGCTTAATCTTGCGCCCTCTATTCGCACCTCTAGACATAAAAGAGAGGCGTGCATCGCCCACACAACGTGTTGCCACTGTCAATTCAGCACCGCCCGAGAAGAGAGCTAGACAATCGGAGGGATTATCCGACGTCGAGGATTCCTCTTCCAGCGATGAGTGCACTCAGGATGAAGTGAGCGCATACATCGACTTCAAGTCACCGAGGGAGGAGAATTTCGATGTTCTCAGCTGGTGGAAGGAGCATGCAACCAGGTTTCCGAATGTGGCACACATTGCTCGTTCGATTCTTTCCATTCCAGCTTCAAGCGCCGCGAGTGAGCGAGATTTTTCCACGGCTGGATTTGTGGTCTCAGAAAGGAGAAGCCAATTGAAACCAGGGACAGTTGATGACATTCTTTTTCTGCATAGTAATCTAAAGAAACACTGAATTGTGAGATGAACATGGCGTTAGCAGCCTGTCTGTAAAAGGTTATACGTCTGTTAAAAAAAAGTGTGTTATACGGAATATATGTTGTTTTATATGTACGTTTTATATGTTTTATATGTACGTATACATTTCGTATATTATATAATCCGTATAACCTTTTACAGACTCTAAAAGGTTATACGTTTGTTAAAAAATGTCTGTTGTTTGGCATTAGCCAGCTTGACTGTTCTAAACAGTTTAAAAGTGTCAGACTGCCGCGGCCGCCTTGTTGCAATTGCACTGGTTTCAGTTGGCTTCAATTTGTTTTATATCGTCAGCCATAATGACTGTAACATTATGAAACAAAATAAATGCACGTGATTGTTGCATAACAATATGATAACGTTCCGTTTTTAATAAGTCACGTTTTTTGGGAGGTGTCTACATGAATAATTAAATGGAATGAACGGCATACTTTAGACATTGTATTTCCTGGATTAGGCTACCTTCGTTTTAAAATATACTATCCAAATTTCACATGTGAAATGGCCAACAATTATCACTTTAAACGTCGTAGGTTAGGCTACTTGATTATTATTATTATGTAATTATTAACATCCCACGCTTTTTGAGCGAAATACGCAACTGCGTATATTCATAATTACATGATTCTCTGCATCATAAGTTAGAAGCTCGAATACATCGTCCAGCTGAACATTTATGGGAAACGCAACAAATGAATAGTTTATTTTAAGTAAGTGTTACTGGACAGCTCCTCAAAGTCCTACAGCTTGTATTTAAGGCAGCGCAGCGCTCTCTCGGGAGCTCCATTTCCCTTTAATCGTGCTCATGTGAATTCTGTAAATTCTTTCACTGCTCATATATATAGGCCTATATATATATGCGGGTTCGGGTCGGGTTGGGATCTTGTGCCGACGGGTCGGGTCGGGTTGCGGAACTAATTGGCAATATGAGCGGGTAGCGGGGCGGGTTCGGTATTGCACTTCGCGGGTGCGGGGCGGGAGCGGGTCTTGAAAATCAGACCCGTGCAGGACTCTGACGCAGAGTGGAGAAGTGTGCTGTGGTCTCCACAAATGTGGAGCTTGATAAGAAAAGGCTCTGGCTCCCATTGTACTTTTAGAGACTCTAGGAACAACCAACAACCCTGCATTCTTGGAACGCAATGCCCTAGTAGGACAGTAGGGTATAATGAGTTATTTAAGGTAAGATGGCGCCTGCCCATTAAGGGCTTTGTAGGCGAGAAGAATAATTTTAAATTATATCCTGTGTTTTATAGGGAGCCAGTGTAAGGCAGCCAGAACAGGAGTAATGTGGTCCCTTTTCCTAACTCTGGTTAGTACACGAGCTGCAGCATTTTGAATCCGCTGAAGCGACTTGACTGACTTCTTGGTACACCCTGATAATAAAGAGTTACAATAATCCAGCCTTGAAGTAACAAATGCATGGACTAGTTTCTCTGCATCGTTTTGAGGCAAGATATGCCTGATTTTTGCAATGTTACGTAGATGGAAGTAGGCGGTCCTTGAAATTGATTTTATGTGGGCGTTAAAGGATAAATCCTGATCAAATATAACACCAAGATTCCTTACAGTCTCACTGGAGGCCAAATTAATGCCATCCATAGTTAGTATATCCTTAGATAATTTGTTTCGTAGATTCTTCGGGCCAAGTACAATAACTTCAGTTTTGGTCGTGTTTAACATCAAAAAGTTTAAGGTCATCCACGTTTTTAAGTCCTTAAGGCAGTCTTGAATTTTATTTAGATGATTAATTTCATCAGGCTTGATTGATAAATATAGTTGAGTATCATCCGCATAACAATGAAAGTTTACAGAATGATTCCTTATAATATTGCCTAACGGAAGCATATATAATGTGAACAAAATAGGTCCGAGCACTGAGCCCTGTGGCACTCCATGGCTAACTTTGGTTTGCGTGGAAGATTCATCATTGACACGTACAAACTGAGAGCGTTCAGATAGATAGGACCTAAACCAGTCTAAAGCAGTTCCCTGTATGCCAACTAAGTGCTCTAGTCTTTGCAATAGGATATCATGGTCGATAGTATCAAATGCAGCACTGAGATCGAGCAAAACAAGAATAGAGACACGTCCCTTGTCAGAGGCTATTAGAATGTCATTTGTGACTTTAACCAGAGCTGTCTCTGTGCTATGATGTGTTCTAAAGCCAGACTGAAAAGCTTCAAATAAATCATTGTTTTTTAAGTAATCACACAACTGTTTTGCGACCGCTTTCTCAAGAATTCTTGAGAGGAACGGAAGATTGGAAATAGGTCTATAATTGGCTAAAACCTCTGGATCGAGGTTGTGCTTTTTAAGAAGCGGTTTTATCACTGCTACTTTGAATGATTGTGGAACATAGCCTGATAATAAATACATATTCATAATATTTAATAAATAAGTGCTAATTAATGGAAAAACTTCCTTCAACAGCTTAGTTGGAATTGGGTCTAACATACACGTTGATGGTTTAGAAGAGAGAATCATTGAATTTAATTGTTCAAGGTTTATGGCTGAAAAGCATTCTAGTTTACTATCTAGTGTAATATTAGAACTTACGTTTCCGGGAGCTGTTGATAACACTATACTGGTCAAAGGCAAGAGGTCATTAATTTTGTTCCTAAGAGTAACAATTTTATCGTTAAAAAAGTACATAAAATCATTACTACTGAGTGCTATGGGAATAGAAGGCTCAATCGAGCTATGGCTCTCTGTCAGCCTGGCTACAGTGCTGAAAAGAAATCTTGCATTATTCTTATTCTCATCTATTAATGAAGAGTAGTAGGCTGCTCTCGCTTTACGCAGTGCTTTCTTATATTCATTGAGAGTAATATGCCAAATTAAACGAGATTCTTCAAGTTTAGTGGAACGCCATATCCTTTCAAGTTGTCTCGACTTTTGCTTTATTTTGCGGGTTTGCATGGAGCTAATCTATGTTGTTTTATTTTCTTCTTTTTCAAAGGAGCAACAGAGTCTAATTTTATTCGCAGTGCATCTGTAGCACTATCAACAACATGATCAATTTGGGGTGGTGTACATTTTGTATAAGTTTCCTCCCTTACATGCAGACATGCTATCGAGTTAAGTATTGGTGGAATCTCTTCCTTAAATTTGGCTATAGCACTAACAGATAGGTTTCTGCTGCAGGAGCTTTTGACTAATGCTTTGTAGTCTCGTAACAGTACTTCAAAAGTTACTAAGAAATGGTCGGATAAAGCAGGATTATGCGGTTCGACTAATAGTTGCTCAATTTCAATACCATAAGTCAGAACAAGGTCGAGAGTGTGATTATAGCAGTGGGTTGGTTTATTTACACTCTGACAAAAACCAACAGAATCTAATATAGAGTTAAATGCAACAGTAAGGCTATTTTTATCATCGTCAACATGAATATTAAAGTCACCTACGATAATTACTTTATCTGTTTTAAGAACCAAAGTTGATAAAAACTCAGAGAATTCAGATAAGAATTCTGAATAAGGACCTGGTGCACGGTACACTGTAACAAATAAGATTGGCTGCAAAGTTTTCCAGGTCGGATGCGTAAGACTAAAAACAAGACTTTCAAAGGAGGTATAATTTAATTTTGGTTTAGTATTGATAAGTAAACTTGAGTGAAAGATTGCTGCAACTCCACCTCCTCGGCCCGTGCCTCGGGCAATATGAGTATTGATATGGCTGGGTGGAGTGGCCTCATTTATGCTGACATATTCTTCATGTCTCAACCAAGTTTCAGTGAGACAGCATATATCAATATTATAATCTGATATTAAATCATCTACCAATATTGCTTTAGATGCTAGAGATCTTATGTTTAAGAGACCACATTTAATATTCCTGTTTTGTTGCACTGTAGTAGTTGTTACATTTACTTTGATTAGGTTATTATGTATGACACCTCTATTAGGTTTTACCTTAACTTGTCCTTGGGCAGACACACACACCGCTAATATTGGGTATTTTATTGGGTTCGGGATTCCTATGGATGACTGCCTAGGAGAGAGCGCAGAGAAGTGTGTAAGACTGCGACTCCGCCTCCTGGTCTCAACTCCAGTTTGTCATGGATTAAGTCCACAAAGCCCTGAAATGTTTGCCGAAATGAGATTTGCACCTTCCAAAGTAGGATGAATGCCGTCTCTCTTAATCAGACCAGGTTTTCCCCAGAAGGCTGTCCAATTATTTACGAAGCCCACATTGTTTGCTGGGCACCACCAAGACAACCAGCGCTGAAATGATGACATGCGGCTATACATGTCATCATTGATCAGATTGGGGAGGGGAGCAGAGAAGATTACGGTGTCCGACATTGTTTTAGCATAACTACACACCGACTCCACATTAAGTTTGGTGCATTCTGATTGGTCTGATGAGTCCACATTCAAATTGTTTTGGGAAATCATGGACGTCATGTCCTCCGGGCTAAAGAGGAAAAGGACCATCTAGATTGTTATCAGCGCAAAGTTCAAAAGCCAGCATCTGTGACAGTATGGGGGGGTGTTAGTCAGTGGCGGCGCCAGAGATTTTCTCTAGGGGGTGCTGTGGGGTAGCTTGACGTTTCATAGAGGGTGCTCAAACATTAAGGGTTTCCCATTAATGCACCAGCGCTACAGTGAAATGTTCTACTGCAACACTCCCCACACGCACACAGTGTGCCCGCGACTGTTACAATGAAGGCTCGATAATCAGCTCACGGCATATAGGTGTAAAGTGCCATTTTTACAATGGGGGGTGGACCTCACCTCCTCTAGAAGGGTCCTTACCTCCTCTAGTGGGGTCCGGGGGCAAGTTCCCCCTGGAAGATTTTTTTTTAAATATTGAAGTTAAAAGCATCAATCTGATGCACTTTGAGAGCAACATTAAGAGATCTGTTGAGGTTTAGGATGGCAGCTTCTTCTTACGCTGCACTCGGAGAGAAATATTGGAGACGGAGACGATGAACTGTTTAGCCCTTGAGCATGATTTATTCCTCTGCTTCACAGGTGATTCCTTCGCTCAGCCGAGCTAACTTAGAAGAGAACAAACAGACAGTGTACACGTGCATCAGGTGAACACACCCTCATTTACATGATACAAGACTGGTCATTACGTAGCACGTAATACTACAATGCCTCACACTGGTACAATAACAATATTACATCCCTATAGTACAGAATAGACACAATCTCTAGTCTATACATACAATAACTGAGGACATATGTAAACATTTCTCTTAACAAGATCTATGGATACATCTCTCAACACCCATATAAAACAGAACTGTAAACAAATTTACTATTTCTTTAGATATTTTACAAATCACTCCTTTTAAAACAAACCATTTGAGACCCACTGAGATAACTAGAGTTAACTATCTAAACCAGGGTTAACAACTCTCACGAGCTGACATCTCTCAGTGGATGTCTGCTCATCACCTCAAGCTCAACCTTGACAAGACTGAACTGCTTTTCCTCCCGGGAAAAGATTGTCCCACTCTTGACCTGACAATCAACATCGGCACCGCAGTTGTTTCCCCGAATCAGACTGCAAGGAATCTGGGTGTGACCCTAGATAACAACCTGTCCTTCACTGCAAACATCGCTGCTACAACCCGTTGCTGCAGATACACGCTTTACAACATCAGGAGGATACGTCCCCAGCTGACTCAGAAAGCGACTCAGGTTCTGGTCCAGGCTCTCGTCGTCTCACGCCTAGACTACTGTAACTCCCTCCTGGCTGGTCTACCTGCATGTGCCATCCGACCTCTGCAGCTCATCCAGAATGCAGCGGCTCGCCTGGTCTTCAACCTTCCTAAATTCTCCCACACCACTCCGCTCCTCCGCTCCCTTCACTGGCTTCCGGTAACTGCTAGAATCCACTTCAAGACACTGGTACTTGCTTACCATGCTGCGAATTAGGGATGCACGATATTGTTTTTTTGAAACCGATACCGATAACTTCCTGCTTCTCAAGACCGATACCGATAACCGATAATAAAAAAAAATGTACGCCACTAATTATTTTAACGCGATTAACGCATGTGTATTTTTTTTCCTTGGCCGCCCCGTAGTTTCAGAGCGCATCGAGTTTAAAATACCATCTACAAGCTGATGCTGACAGCCCCGCTCCTGCCGCCCGCTTGTGGCAGACCACACTTCCACGCTCACCGGCAGGCACCGACTGGCCATCTGGAGGACCGGGAGGGTGTGTGTATGTGTGGCCCGAGCGAGAGAGAGACCTTACGTGCATTGTTGTTGTTAGCATCTGGTGCTAGCTAGCTGCGCTAACGGATATAAGGAGCTGTTTAAATGAAAACAGAGGAGCGACATTTCGCCACAACTGCGCCGAGCACTTGACTTTATGCAGGCAGCCAGACAGTGGGACATTGTACGAAAAGTCAGCACACTCAGCACGGATAGTGCGCAACATGATTGCAGCGTCCAGGCAGCTCCGGTTCGAGCATATGCCTTGAGTTGCATATAGCTCCAACGCCCATACCACCGACGACATGTTTGTTTACTGTCCTGGCTTCACGGCCGCACACCATTTACGTCACAGCCAGGCATGAGTTAGGGAGCGCTGGATTTGTGAAGAACTCCCCTCTTCCTAAACCACTAATACCACAGTACTGGCAAAACGGGAGGAGCCGAGTGAAAAACAAGCGCCCCTCATCCCAATCCACCCACACCGCAGTATTTTTTTCTTTTTTTTTACCCAAAAAATATATTGTATATTATCGGGGCTATTAATACTGGTATCGGGTTTATCGGGATGACGTCATCATTCCTAATATCGGATATGCATCCCTACTGCGAATGGATCTGGCCCTTCCTACATCCAGGACATGGTTAAACTGTACACCCCAGCGCGTGCACTACGCTCTGCATCAGCCAAACGACTCGCTGCACCCACGCTGCGAGGGGGACCCAAGTTCCCATCAGCAAAAACACATGGGTTTGCTATCCTGGCTCCAAAATGGTGGAATGAGCTCCCCATTGACATCAGGACAGCAGAAAGCCTGCACATCTTCCGGCGCAGACTGAAAACTCATCTCTTTCGACTCCACCTCGAGCGATAGAATTACTAACAAAGAACTGCTAACAGAGCACTTATATACTAATAAAGGACTGGCTATATAGCCAGTTGAGTAGCACTTGAAATGTTTGGCTCTATGAAACCTGATGTCAATCAATCAATCAATGTTTATTTATATAGCCCAATATCACAAATGTTACATTTGTCTCAGTGGACTTTACAGTTTGTACAAAATATCAGTATGACAATACGACACCCTCTGTCCTTAGACCCTCACATCGTACAAGGAAAAACTTCCAAAGAAAACCCACAGTTTAAAGGGAAAAATGGGAGAAACCTCAGGGAGAGCAACAGAGGAGGGATCCCTCTCCCAGGACGGACAGACGTGCAATAGATGCCGTGTGTAAATTGAAAAGATAATACATTTGCAACATAGGTAGTCCAAATGTTTGGAAATGCATGTGTGTATAATAGGAAGATGAATCCACGAGGATATCCATCCAGGACCTATGATCCAGGACCACAGCCACGACTCAAGATCCAGGGCTTGCGATCCAGGACAGAGGAGCGCAGGATCATCCATGACTCCGGATCCCGGCGTATATAGGCACCAAAAATAAAGACATTTGGGGAAGCTGGGTTAATAGGAACATGAGAGTACACAGGTATAGACAGAGAGAAGGAAGAAGTAAGATGTCCCCCGACAAACAAAGACTATATCAGCAAAACTAAGGGCTGAATCTAATCAGCCCTAACTATAAGCTTTATCAAAAAGGAAGGTCTTAAGCGCACTCTTAAAAACGGATAGGGTGTCTGCCGCCCGAACACAAACTGGAAGCTGATTCCACAAATGTGGAGCTTGATAAGAAAATATGTACTTATATGATTCTGTTTTCTTCAAGGTTGTGTCTTCCTGGTCGAATGTACTTATTGTAAGTCGCTTTGGATAAAAGCGTCAGCTAAATGCAATGTAATGTAATGTAATGTTATCTGGCGTGTGACACACGCTTTCACTCTCAATCTCACGCTCTCACGCTGCCCAAACTATTCTCACGCCAAAAACAAGATGAACCTGTGATTGTTTTTGGTTGGTTATTTACAATGTTGAGTTGACAGCTGCTCAAGCTGTCGATCCGCTCCCTCCCCGCCCCCACCACTCTTAACAACGTTAACAGACAGCAGAGCAGTGGGAGCCGGTTAGTCAATCCCTGACCCGTACTGCGCATGCGCAGATCTAAGATCTGAGGTTACCTACTGTAACCCAGCTTCTATGAGTATTGGCGCAGCCCTCTAAGGCTATCGCTATTGGGTTTACCCTTCTGCGCCCCCGCGCAGTACTGAAAACACTTGTAGTCCACGCCCACCCGCTAGGTGGGCGTGGACTACACGCTCGGGCCTCCTTCCGGTATAAATAGGGAGGTTGCCCGGCGATCTGCTCCCCTACAATATAACTTTTCTTCAGCTATTCGTAGAGCCAGTGGGGCCCAGCGCTTAGAGGGCTGCGCCAATACTCATAGAAGCTGGGTTACAGTAGGTAACCTCAGTTCTATTTCGTATATGGCTTCGCCCTCTAAGGCTATCGCTATTGGGTTAAGGGCGAAGCATGATGTAGTCTGCGCCCCACTGGGTCCGTCCAGCACTAGAAGCACAGACATACCTGCTTAATAACACCCCCCTGCCTGTTGTGCCATGCGTAATGGCACATCCCCGTCCCTGGAGAAAACATACTTGTTTTCCTGACGGGGTGAAGGCTGGGAACAATACATACCGACCGCTGTGAGAAAGTAGAGACGAAGGTCCCACCTTGTCCTGCGATCATAGAGGGGGAACAGCCGTTCTCTCCGTGTCAGCCAGGTAGGAGAGCTCTCAGCTGGATCCCTGACGTCACTCACTCTGACCAGGCACTCCCTACGAAGTGTGTCAGAGGAAGGGGAACGTCCCTCTCCTACGAGGGGGAAAAGGGCCGCTCTCTGTGTGCCGCGAGGCAGGAGAGAGGCGCACAGCTGGATCCCTGACGTCACTCACTCTGACAGGACACCCAGTACAGGGCGTGTCAGAGAGGAAAGGGAGACATCCCTCAAATGAAATTGAATAAATGAACAGGGGGAAGACCAAGATGCAGCCGTGCAAATATCTTCCACTGACATTCCTCCGCGCAACACCGAGGAGGAGGAAATTCCTCTGGTTGAGTGCGCTTTGATATTCTCCGGGGGCTCCCCCCCAGAGGAGACATATGCCTGTGACACAGCCAGTGTGACAGCCGTTGTGTAGACAGAGGTTGCCCGATCGAGCGCTCTCTGTAATGCACAAACAGGCGCTGAGAACGGCGCAATGCCGCCGTGCGCGCTACATAGCAGACAGCGCGCGCACCGGGCAGAGGAGATGAGATGTTTCTTCTTCCTCCGACCTCTTGCATCCCATGGAACTGCTGGGGGGAGAGGCTTCTCTGTGATGTGCCGTAATGGTCGTCATGGTGACGTGCCACGCCCTCGCCGCTGCTGCCCGTGAAGCAAAAAAGCTGCGAGGGAGTTTCCACACGCTGCATTCCACTCTGTCTCATCATGAGGCGCGTACACGCCCAGAGGATGAGAGGTGTGTGTATGCTGTCCTCACGAGGCGTTATAACAGTGCTCGTGGATTTATTATGACCGTGAGTAGGAGGCATATCTGGGACAGAGGAATGCCTCGAGCTCTGCGGTTTATAAACCAATAGGTTAAAACAGCAGGCTTCTGCAGTGAATGAAGCACCTCTGGAGACTCCCCCTGTGGGGGAGACCCAGGGGAATCCCCCCCGTGACCAGTTGACGCTAATGCCGAGCAGCTGCGTTACGGAGAGGGCTGTGTGGTTTGTGACACGCCGGAGGAGAGCTGTCAGTTTCTCACTCGCTGCCAGAGAGCGCTCTGCTGCTGGCTGAGTTTTTAATTCCACTCCAGATAACGTTTGTCTGAGAGGGAAGGGAACAGCTCTTTTTCCAACTTGTTATGAAACCCAGGCTTTGACAGATGCGATACGAGATGTACCGTCTGTAAAGCGACTTCCTCCCTGGAGCGAGCCAGCAACTAGCAGGTCGTCCAAAGGAAACCATCCTCTCATCCCTCCTCTGTGTAGCGGCTCCAGCCTTCTCTACACAAACATGGGAGGAGCCAGGAAATATCCAAACGGCAGACGATTGTCTGGTCTGATATTCCCTGAAATGAGAAACCGCAGGAATTTCCTGTGTTTCGGGATGATGGGTACGTGGAAGTATGCATCCTTCAGGTGGAAGTGAACCAGTCGTCCTGGTGAACACATTCCAGCCCCTGTCTCATTGCCCCAGTCTTTTTCGGGATTAGAAAAATAACGGGGGTGAAAACCCCTGATTTTCCTCCCTTTGAGGAAACCTGGAAATATCCTCTTTCAACAGGAGTTCCAGCAGCTCGGATTGGAGCGCAAGACATAGCTTCTGGGAGGACAGGAGTGTTTTCTGTATCCCATTGAACTGTGGGGGGCTTTTTCGTCACCACGCTGCGGGGTGTGACACGTCGAAGGAGGGCTGTCAGCGTGTCCACTCCACTCTCTGCCGTGAGAGTCGTGCTCTCATGCGGGATGAGTTCAATTCCACCCAGGTAAACAATACTCTGGGCTGGAATGGGACAGCTCTTTTCCCAATTTTATCATGAAACCCAGCTTTGACAGATACGATATGAGTTGTACCGTCTGTAAAGCCGCTTCCTCCCCTGGAGCGAGCCATGCAGCAGCAGGTCGTCCAGGTAAAAATATTACTCTCATCCCCTCCTCTGTGTAGCGGCTGCAACGCCGTCTCTACACACTTTGAAAAAGTACGAGGAGCCAGGGAATAGCCCGAACGGCAGACGGTTTGTACTGGTACGCTATTCCCTGGAATGAAAACCGCAGGAATTTCCTGTGTTGCGGAATGATGGGTACATGGAAGTATGCATCCTTTAGGTCTATAGAGGTGAACCAATCTCCCTGGTGAACACACTCTAGCACCTTTTTGACCGTCAGCATGTGAAACAGGTCGAGGATGGGTCTCATTCCCCCTGTCTTTTTCGGGATAAGAAAATAGCGGGAGTAATACCCCTGATTTTCTTCCTCCTGGGGAACCCTGGAAATAGCTTTCAACAGGAGTTCTCGTAGCTCTGCTTGGAGCGCAAGACACTGTTCACGGGATGTTAGGCATGTCACCTGTATCCCGTTGAACTGTGGGGGGGGAGGCGAACTGCAGGGTGTACCCTCTGCTGATCAGCCTGTTCATCCATCTGTCCATCAAACACATGCGCTGCCACGCCGAGAAACACTCTGACAGCGGGCGCGCATGCTCGAGATGTGTTGTGGTTGTCATGACGACGAGCCACGCCAGAGCCCTCGCCGCCGCTGCCCGTGAGGCAACCCAAGGTGGGCCTAGAGCGAAAGGGCTGTGCAGAGGCCTCCAGGCGCTGCGTATCACTCCGCCTCGCATCATGAGGCGTGTACACGCTCAGAGGATGGGTGGAGGTGTGTGCAGTAATATCCACATGAGGCGTTAACACTGCGCTCCTGGGCTTATTATGACCGTGTATAGGTGGCGTATCTCGGACAGAAGAATGCCGCGAGGTCTGTGGTTTAATAACCGAAGAGTCATAACCATCAGATCCCTGCAGCGAACCCTGCTGCCTACTAATCACCAGATTGAAGGCAGCTGGTGTAATTACTGTGCTCCGCAGCTTATTAATCGATAGATTAAATAGCGCAGGCTTTTGTACCGAACCCGGCTGGCTATTAACCGATAGGTCATGGCAGCTGGCTCACCGGCCAGAGTGGGGGATATGTGAAACACATTTGAAACTGATGACTCAGCCAACATGTTGGAAAATAAGCTTCTTTTTATTTTCCTCACACTCCCTCCCAAACCGTCAAGGCCGCTCTGTCTCCTCGGCGGCTCTCATGGAGCAGACGCCGAACGGGAGTACCTCACTCCCTTTTTTTTTACCCCCCTCTCCTGGTGGGGGGGGGGGGGGGGGGAGGCCCCGCGAGGCAACCCAAGGTGGGCCTAGCGAAAAGGCTGTGAGGACGCCTCCACACGTTGCATTCACTCCGCCTCTCATCATGATGCGCGTCCACGCTCAGAGGATGGGTGGAGGTGTGTGCAGTGATAACCACATGAGGCGTTACCACGGCGCTCATGGGCTTATTGTCACCGTGTGTAGGTGGCGTATCTCGGATAGAGGAATGCCGCGAGGTCTGTGGTTTAATAACCGAAAGTTATAACCACCAGAACCCTGCAGCGAACCATGCTGCCTACTAATCACCAGATTGAAGGCAGCTGGTGTAGTTACTGTGCTCCGCAGCTTATTAATCGATAGATTAAAAAGCGCAGGCTTTTGTAAAGAATCCTGCTGGCTATTTAACCGATAGGTCATAGGCAGCTGGTTTACCCAGAGTGGGGGATATGTGAAACACATTTGAAACTAATGACTCAGCCAACATGTTGGAAAATAAGCTTATTTTTATTTTCCTCACACTCCCCCGGTGCCCCGGCCGCCGCTGACGGACGATTCTGACGCCTCGGCTGCTGTTGCTGCTGGTGTCTGTCCGTCTGCCGCTGTGGCCGGGTTGGCTGCTGCTGCTGCCGCTGGTGTCACTGCTGCTTCACCGCTGGCTGTCCTCGCCTGGGACACCGCCATGGCTGCGCACAGCGACGGTGGTGTGTTCTGGATGGGCTCCTGCCCACCCCAGACGTCTTCCTCACCCGCAGCAGCTAGAGCGTCCGCCCTTCGCTTCCTGTCGGATGAAGGAAGACGCACATAGTGAGGACATGCGACCTGCTGGCTGAGAGCCGCGTCCGCGTGCTCTGGCCCCAGACAGGCTGCGCATATCGGATGCAAATCGTAGCTCATAATGTAGCCCGTATTGCACGAAGGGCACATACGGACACACTCTTTATTGCTCATGATGTTGCTTTTCTCGTGCTTCAGTAAACTGCTGGTTGCTGAAGAAAAGAGGGAGCAGATCGCCGGGCAACCTCCCTATTTATACCGGAAGGAGGCCCGAGGGTGGGGCCCACCTAGCGGGTGGGCGTGGACTACAAGTGTTTTCAGTACTGCGCAGGGGCGCAGAAGGGTAAACCCAATAGCGATAGCCTTAGAGGGCGAAGCCATATACGAAATAGAACCAGTAGAAATAATAAAAAAGTAAAAGTCTGCTGCTTATTGTTCTACTATAGGCCAAAATAGAGTCAAAGAGTATATGAGAGTGAGTGTGTTAATTAATATGTTTGGCAGTTTAAAGTAAGTCTGTAGATTTGTTTGTGTGTGTGTGTTTCATGTATAGGCCTCTCACGATAATTAATTTTGTTGGATACATTTTCCCGGAAATTATTGCGATAAACGATAATATTGTCGGCACCGTTGTATGACCATTTTAGACCACTGACATAATATAATATTGGCAAAAGTTGGCAACCCTGTCTAAACACTGAGAGAGTCCTTTACTTCACCTGAGCTGAGGTTATCTGAGACTCTCAGTCTGACAGGAGAGAGTTATCCCTCCACCTTGTTGTTGAAAAAGCTCCTTTTATCCGTTAGCTTGGCTAGCTAGCACCAGATGCTAACCACAACGATCTCCGGTAGATCTCTCTCTCGCTCGCGCACGCACACAAAATGGCTCATGCCACACCAAGGGGCAAACTCCATGGATGTATAATAAGAACTGGATACAGCATGGGAGGCGGGGCCTCATTCATTCCTATGAGAGTTGCTCAATGGCGCATGACAAAATAGCCCAACTTTTGAGAGAGCGAAACGTCACAGATTACCCGGCATTCCTGAGAAGTACCCGTATGTGCACTCATAGAGCATGCGCAACTTTAACCACGCCGCCCAAAAGGCTCGTTCACATTAAGCACGTGAATTTGCGTACACGTAACAGCACCGCGCGTTCATGACAGCATGGTACTGGATTTATATTAAGGAGGCGGCAGTTAGCAGCTAGCGGCTAGCTAGTAAATGATGCTAAGTTACACATCAATCGTTATGTACTTTTATATTACGCTGACATCAGGATCTAGTGATATCCAAGCAACAGAGCTTCATTTAGCATGATACTTGTGTGGGTTGTACATGAAATCACTTGGTAATATATACAAATGTATATGTTGGCCTGTTATGATCAATTGTGAGTTAAAACTGTATCTAAAAAGTAAAGCTGATGATGGTTTACTGTGGTGGAGTTAAAATAACAATAGCCTATTTCTTTTTGAAATGTGATGGAGTAAAAGGATAGTAACTGTGATTATTCATGTTGAGTAGCCCACAAGTAACTAAAACAATTGCAAGTGCAATAAGAAGCTACAGGAACGTTAATCTACGTCGGTAATATTAACTTTATTTAATACAACATTTACGGTACAAGATTTACATCATACAGCCCATGTAAGGCAAGGCAAGGCAAGTTTATTTATATAGCACTTTTCAACACAAGGCAATTCAAAGTGCTTTACAAAAAATGAAAGACATTAAGAAAATGGCATTTAAAATCAGTCATTAAAAAGAAAAGCTAATAAAATAAACATTAAAAGAAAAAATACATGGATAAAAGTTACAGTGCAGTCTAAGATATTAATAGTTCAATTAAACATTAAAGGTCACATGTCATGCTTTTCCGGTTATTACCCGTCCCCTTGTGTTATGAAGGTTTTTATGCATGTAAACGGTGTGCAGAGTCAAAACCCTCAAAGTACACCCTGTAGCGAGTAAAACTCTAACACAGAAAATACCTCCCCAAAACGCCTCGTTGGTGAAACGTCATCATCCATTTGATTCTTCCGGGGACATCTGATGTCATGTCGTACCCGGAACGAAATGGACCAATCCATGGAGCCGTTACATTAAGCCCCCGCTGATTGGTCCAAATTGACCAATCCACGGACTTCCTCACACACTCAGTGCATGCAGCTCTGCTGATCTCTCCTCCCTGGCTGATAACAGACAGTTGGGATCACGGCGAAATTCTCTCTGCAGACCCATTCTCACAGCGTTTATCAACCTTTTTCTTACTCAATATCAAGCCAAGTTTATTGTTTTTACTTCGGCTGTGACTTTGTGTGTGCTCAGGGTGAGTTTGGCTGTGTATCGCTAAACAAGGAAATCACACCTCCACGGAGCTTAGCGTGATTCACAACGTACCATAAGAGAACTGTTAAGGTGGAAACAACATTTGTTTGTCGTCCAAGATGTAGAGTTTTAAAAAGACACTAGGCAAAGAGCGATTGAAGATTTTAATTTTGAAAAAACTAGTATAATTGGGAGTAATACATGCGGGGCCTTGGATCACTCATTTTAATGGTGCATATTTTCGACAACAAATATCGTTCAGGGAGAAGGGGTTGCTCAACCCACCCTGCAGATGTTTTAAATCTTACTTACAGCTTCAGAGGGAGCGCACGGCACCAGAGTATGAGTTTTAAAAGACAAGTGCCACCACCTCCTAATGCTCATCCATTTAAATCAGTGATGACCTGACATTTAGAGATGTTATTTAAAAGGAGAAACATATCTGCCATGAGTGAAAATTCCTGAATTGAACTACAAACCATTAATGAAATGACTTCTGTTTTTTAAGTCCTTGTTAAAGCACCCAAGGTTCCACACACTGTTAAAGGGGGTTAGCATAGTTATTTAAGTAGACCAGAAATGAAAATAAATTAGTATAATGAGTTATTGATATTCCACCGGTTTTCACACCATTCCAGGGACTTTATCACTGCATTAGAACAGACCACCCCAAAGCCAGTAGGGCTAAGAGACCAGTCCCAGGGGGAGTTTAGGCTCCAGGGTACAAGGATAGCATAGGGGCGACCAGGGGAGGCCTAAATGTTGCACTCATTCCATGTCCTAAAATACCGATTGATCACGACGGCCTCTTCTAGAGAACATATTACTTTCATACCTTAAATGATATGAAAGGAGGGAGGGTACATTTCTCATGAGGAGACAGTTACAAATGCTAGTAGAACAAGACGGCCCACCCTAATACAGATGTTGATGAAAATGATGAGTTAGTTTGAATGATGTTAAACGATATGGATGTTCAGAGATGAGGTTGTTCAATGAATGTCCAGCCGATGTGATTCTTTAAATGATGAAATCATGTGAAGAAGTGAGCAAAATAAAATGCTAAAATGGAGTGAATCCATTTCAATTTACTTATACTATTACAAGATAGTGTATTTCATTTTTATTATTTTTCACTGTTCTATATGGTAGATTTCATGTATTTTCGAATCATTACTATTCTAAAATGGGTAGTTTCTTTTCACTTTGTAAAAACAAGTGCCTTAACACTGAGTGTATTATGAGAACGGTTTCTGTGAAAGGAGGGAGGAAGAAATGTTCTGATACCAAGCCATTGCTGCTATTTTGAAGAACCATATTGAATGTTAACACTAGAAGTTATGCACAAGGGAACACTTTTATGTTTGAACACAGTCAAAGTATTTTTGTAAAATTGAGGATATTCGCACTATTCCATTTTGATTGTATGTTTTTGATATGAATTATGTACTATGCAGAGTTCAGATGAAGAACTCATTGATTTCAGTATTATACACACCTTTTAGGTGTGTAAGGAGGGACTGTTAGAAATTAAAATCAATGTTTTGATGGCATAATGTACCTTAAATGTACCTTCAGTTTAAATGCTGTTTTATACTGAAAAACCAGAAAATTATTGTGCACAACCAGTTAAGCTTTTATTCTGAAAATCCTTCATCTCCGGTTAGCATGTGGCTAGTTTACCATTTCTTATAGAGGTTAATTTAGTAGCGAAATGACATGGAGTGATGCACACCGAAACCTACTGATTTTAACACTGCAACTATAGACGTATTATTATTGCTGAATATTAAATGAAGGTATAGTTTATTTGAATAAAGTTATTGTTTACAGACGTGGGTAAGATGTGACAACATCCGGAATGACCAGAAACCAAACCAGCCGTGAAGTATTTTCTGTATTTTTTAGAATATTAACTACAACGTTTAGAATGTGTTAAAGGAAAAGTGATGAAAGACAATATGAGGAGAAGAGGCGTGTTTTAGTATATATTGAATGTACAATGCCTGAATCCTCTGTTTAAACGTAACAACGGACATTAAGATGTGGAGGGCCGGCCCGCAGGGAGGAGCCTGCAGAAGCTATATAACAGCAGCACCTGAGCGGTTCGGCCTCTTTTCTCTGCTAACAAGGGCCAGATGCACAGCTGTATTTCTGTTGGACAAATATCCTGTTTGTGACTTTACCGAGCCTTTTTTATTAATTAAAGTACCAATTTGAAAACATCTCAGAGACTCCATTTAGTCTCCTTTTTAAGCTTTTCTTTCCTGGACGCGAGAATAACCATCACAGTTAACAAGTCTCATCTGTACAGAACAGTATGATCAAATAAAATACATGTCTATAAATGTCTCCGTTGTGGGGCGAATAAAGGATTATTTTTATTCATCTACACATGTAACCTTACTTATACATGCCAAAATAACGTTTACACATAAATAACATTTACACTGAGTAAACGTTTACTAATCAAGAGTCTATTTTGTCCCGAGAAAAAGTTCATGAGGGGAAAATAAAAAGATTGATAAATCCATTGTTCATTTTCGCGGTACTCCTCACAAAATGGCAAATGCACTACAAGTTATATTTACACTTACCCATCCTCAAATGGATCCCTGTTGTCCCTGTATTCTTCTTCTTCAGAAGAGTCGAAGCCTTCAGGTTCTGATGAGCCATCTTCTTCACTGCCGCTCGCGAAAATAAAATCCAGCGCGTCCGCAACGGTAAAGTTCCTTCGAGCCATTTTCTCTATCTTCTTCACAGACTAAAAGACTGAAACTGATGGGAGACACCTGTTATATGTTTTTTTATTGGTGGGTAGGTCCTTAGATTTCTAGAGTGTCCATTGGTTATTTCAGACCGACATGGCTGCCGGCCGGCCGAGATGTCCTTGACTGACACACAAATCCACCAATCACACAGTGTAACGCCGAATCAAGCTGCTTTCAGCGGCAATATTGGCTGCTGTGCCCTGGGTACAGTCTCACAGGAGATACTCTTGAAAAGCTACGATTCTAGCGATCCCGCAGATATCTGAATCATATTTCTACTCCTTACAAGCGAAAATCTATGATTAAATACGTAAATAAATGTGCACTTGACTCCAGAACTGGAGAGCCTGGACTGGTCAGATGAGCTCACTGGTACACAAGTTGAAGAAACATGGCTTGGTTTCAAAAACAAATTATCTGCAATACTCAATGATTTGGCCCCCCTAAGAACAACCAGGGTAAAAGATCGCGCTGAGCCGTGGATGCACTCCGGCATACTGACTGCCATGAAAACCAGAGACAAAAAATGCTCGTGAGTTTCATAAAAGTCAGTCAATGCTTTCCAAAAGCACGAGCAGTGAACTCCAGGCCCACGTGACTGAACTAAAAATTGAAAGAAACAGACTAAGAAATGACGTAAGCTCCATGATCAAAACTGCCAAAAAGAATTTCATCAATGTCAAAACTGAGGAAAACAAAAATAAACCCTGTGAACTTTGGAAATTACTCAATAACCAGCTTGGCTGCAGTAAAAAACTCAAAACGAGATTTTCTATCTTAAACATAAAGACAGATAACAGGCTCATCACAGACAAACTGGATGTGGCCAAGTACTTGAACATTTTTTTCACAAACATAGCCACAACTCTTGTAAATAAATTACCCTCCCACTCAGGGCTTTTTGGGGTAGATCACATCATGACCTACTACAAATACCTAGGGGTACGCAAAGATGATTTCAGTCTTGCAAGGGTAACAACAGCAGAGGTACTCATTAAACTGAGCGCCCTCCAACCTAACAAGGCCACTGGCCATGACAATATCCCCTCCAAATTCCTCAGAGACACAGCAACCGCCAGCTCACCAGTCATAGCTCACATAATTAACCTCTCCATAAAACAGGGAAAAGTACCCAAAGACTTCAAAATTGCAAGAGTAACCCCCCTGCACAAAAAGGGCAGCAAATTGGACCCAGGCAACTACCGCCCTGTTTCTATACTTACCTCCATCTCGAAAGTCATGGAAAAAATAGTATATGAACAGGTCGAAAAGTACCTCGCGGAAAAGAAACTAATCTATGAATTTCAATCTGGCTTTAGAACATCCCACTCCACTGACACATGCCTTCTTTATTTGAGCGACCACATCAAACAAGAGGTGGACGAGGGCAAATACTGCGGCATGGTGATGCTGGACCTACAAAAGGCTTTCGACACTGTCAATCACCCCATTCTGATTGACAAGCTAAAAGCAATTGGTTTTGATAGACTATCGGTGAGCTGGATGCAATCCTACCTGGAGGGGAGAGAACAGATGGTGGAGGTAAACGGTACTCTGTCCCCCCCCCCCTTCCCAGTGAGCTGTGGTGTTCCACAAGGAAGCATATTAGGTCTGTTACTGTTCCTAATTTATGTAAATGACATGTCACCAGCATGTGACTGCAACTTGTTCCTGTTCGCGGACGACTCAGCCCTGCTGGTCTCTGACAGGAGCAGATTGCAGGTTGAAAAAACCCTCAGCTCCGAGCTCGGCAGAATCTGCACCTGGCTCGCCGATAATAAATTATCATTACACCTGGGTAAAACAGAGTCCATTCTCTTCGGTTCGAAACATAATCTCAGCAAATCCGACGACTTCTCAGTTGCAGTGGGTGACATTATTGTCACAAGTAAAAAGGAAATTACATACCTAGGATCTATTCTTGAGGCAAACCTCTCCTGTGACAAAATGGCATCCAATGTAATAAAAAAAGTCAATCAAAGAACTAGATTCCTATACCGGATCTCCTCTCTGGTAAAACAAAAACACCCTGAAAACTCTGGCAGGAGCACTCATTCAAGGGTACTATGACTATGCTTGCATGTCATGGTACCATAGCACCTCCAAGGCGCTAAAAATAAAACTTCAAACATCGCAAAATAAACTGGTCAGACTACTGCTTGACCTTTCATCTAGAACCCACCTCACCTCTGCCCACTTTGACAACCTAGGATGGCTTAGAGTAGACGACAGAGTACAGCTACTTGCAATGGGCCTGGTCTACAAGATCCACTACACCTCTATGGTACCCATGTACATGTCAAAATTATTCCCAAAGGTCAAGGAATACCATGATCATAACACCAGAGGGAGCTCCACAAATCATGTGAAACCCAGATTTGGCACAAAAAAGGGGGAATACACGTTTCGCAATTATGCCACATCAAGGTGGAACGCTCTTCCCACAACTGTAAAGGAAAGTAAAACTATACTTACCTTCAAAACCTCTCTTAAAGAGCACCTTCGGGGGAGAGCATTGCAAAACTGGCCCCGGTAATGGTACAAATCTCAACCTGTCGTTCAATGGACAGCTTCCCCCCCCCCATCTATGTATATACTCGCATTTTAGACTCTGTTACTAACTGTATATCTGTAGACTTGGTATGTCTTAAATGTCCGGTTAGGATGTATTAGAACGAAATCTAAAATGAAAATTGTAAATAAGCAATCTGTATGTAAAAAAACCACCTGTATGTAAATAGTAAATAAGCCATCTGTATGTCAAATATGTCTTATATGTCTTAAATGACATGATGAATTGGAAATGGGGGACCCTGATGTAAACAAGACGAAAGTCTTTCTCTGGTCTGCATCCCCTTAACAATTGTATGTTTTGAGCTGTACTGTACTGTACCCAATATACAAGCTGTTAATAAACTTTTCAATCAATCAATCAAACCTGAGAGATCTGGATGGTTCATAATTTAGCAGGAGGTCAGAAATGTATTTTGGGCCTAAACCATTCAGTGCTTTATAAACCAGCAGCAATATTTTTGAAATCTATTCTTTGACACACAGGAAGCCAGTGTAAAGACTTCAGAACAGGAGTGATGTGATCCACTTTCTTAGTGTTAGTGAGTAGTATAATATTTTACAAATGATGAATTACAGCAAACGTGCAATATATCAATTATTACAGCTCTGTGGGCTGGCAGTAAGGCGATATGGTCCGTTGTTATTGTGCATCCATGGGTAAAGAGAAACTGATGTAGTACTGAACCAAGCGGCAAACTCTGGGGAACAGCCGGGACGCCAATACGGAAGTGCCACACACTGCAGTTCATACATGGGCCGCTCGGGACTGGCTGCAGAAAGGAGCAATTTCCATAGACCCCCATGTTAAAATGCCCAACTTTACAGCAGAAAAAAACATGTTTCTACCCATGGATGCAATACATATTATTATCGATATAGTTAGATTCCACCTTCATGATTATGAATCTGTGAGTGAATTGTTTTATAACACGACCATTTTATTTATATTAGGTCTTAAAGTTTGTGCATAAATTAGGGCGTGGTCACTTTGATGGACACGTTCATGCCTCACTGTCAGCTAACAGCAACTTGTCCACTCTGCTAGGCTACAACCATAGAGGCTACAACGTTAGTTAGTCATAGTACTGTACTTGACCCTTTAGCTTTAGCCGTGTTCGTGGTGATTGTGCCTTTTAGGGAATATTGTTACAAATACCAGACAATTAAAATGTCGTGCTGTGCGCTTGAATGTACTAACAAAACTTCCAAGAAGTCTAAAATGATAATATTATACATGTTAACCCCGTTCGCAGGTGTTTGTGTGCTTGGTAGCTTAGCTTGTTACTTATTAGCCAGCTAAGGACGTAACCCTTTATGCATACATATACATTTTAGTTTATGATTCAGCCTTGGGTAAGATTTTAAAGTCTATGGCTATGACGCCCATAATGCTAAACGGGAGCAAATGTTAATAGGTGACCCAATTATCCCAGTGGTGGCCGCTGGAGCTAACGGAGCCGCAGGGGGCTAGCTCCAGCCGGCGTCCCGGAGCTAGCACACTGCGGCTCCATTAGGTCCGGGCGGTGGAGTCCGTCTTTTCTCAACGTGTGAATGACAAGCATTAAGAATAACAAAATATAGCTAATTCTCTTGCAGATTGTCTCATTTGATTATGAATGTAATGTTTATATAGGGGAACTACACTGTTAGCAGTAACTTGGTATGCATGTATTTCATGTTAGCTTAGCTTCTTAGCCTGAGCTAGCTCTGTTTACTTCCAGTTCGGAGGCAGCAGGTCCCGCCTCTTTGCCCTTATTTGGAGCAGGCGGGATTAGACTCTGACGTCACAGTCGAGCCGTTAGTGGCCGACTCCGCCTACTAAGGGCTTCACGGCAACTCTGCAGAATCCTATGGGTGACGTCACGGACACTACGTCCATTTATATATACAGTCTATGTACTGAACACGTAACATGAACGTGCCGGGCGGCGCGGTCCCGTGGGTTAGATGCGCGTTCATAATGCAGAGGGAAATAACTCTCAGAATAACGTTATTAGCACATTTTTACAACTTGAGGAACGAATGTTTTTAATAAGGGCTATACAAACGTTCATACTGGGTAGTTTATTTAGTTTAAAAAAAATTATCCAACGAGTTACAGACCACTCTTTCCCAATGTAAGTCAATGGGAAAAAGTGTTTCCGGGCCCAGCAACCTAAAGGAAGTGTAGTACCGCCGTTTGACCAGCACGAATATTCTCATCAGATTCCGGCGCACTTCCTGGGGGCTTGGCAAACTCTGGGGAATAGCCGGGACGCCAATACGGAAGTGCCACACACTGCAGTTCATATATTGGCCGATAGGCGATGGCTGCAGAAAGGAGCAATTTCCATAGACCCCCATGTTAAAATGCCCAATTTTACTGCGGAAAAAAACATGTTTCTACCCCTGGCTCCATACATTTTATTATCGATATAGTTAGATTCCACCTTCATGATTATGGATCTGTGAGTTAATTGTTTTCTAACACGACCCTATTATTTATATTAGGTCTTAACGTTTTTGCATAAATTATCAGACGGTGCATGAATGCGGTTTTGCGGTAAGTGAAATTCGAGTGCTTTATTTATGTGTTAATGATTTTAATCAGCTACGTAATGAATGTTAAGGCTTGGGTTAGCGTGTAGCGAGTGGTAGCTACATCGCTGCTAACGATGCTAATCGTAGCCTCCAAGTTAAAATAATAGACTGTATATATAAAGGTTAAAACGAAATAGACGTTAAGTGGGATAATACTGTTGAACAAACGGCTTCTGTTTGAGGTTGATAAAATAAGGTCATCCTTGTAACATAGAGAGTTATTCGGCTATTCCCCAGAGTTTGCCAAGCCCCCAGGAAGTGCGCCGGAGTCTGATGAGAATATTCGTGCTGGTCAAACGGCGGTACTACACTTCCTTTAGGTTGCTGGGCCCGGAAACACTTTTTCCCATTGACTTACATTGGGAAAGAGTGGTCTGTAACTCGTTGGATAATTTTTTTAAAACTAAATAAACTACCCAGTATGAACGTTTATGAAATGTATACTGTATAATAGTAACGTTATTGAAGATGATGCCATATTTATTGAAGATTTTACACTATAAATATTCACCAAAATTATTCAAAAGCACATTCTTCCAAACTCTCTGCTGTAGTATGAGCAACATGAGACTATTGATGTGTGTAGTGAGTTTGGTAGAAATATACTGTATAATAGTGAAGTGATTGAATATTATTGTATTCTCTTTTTTCGGAGTTGCACTTTGCAGACGGACTCATTTCTTCTCCGGCTGCAGATACAGACCAATGTAATGTCTCCAGTTTGGAGGACAGCACGTATTGGCTTTTTTTGATCAAAATGTGATTGTAGTTCGTTGTCAACCTTACCACGGTACTTAGGAGACGTAATTTGTGTCTGAACAACGTTTTGTTCATGAGTTATTGATCCGTGAAATCTGAATCTGCCAATATCGTTCCAACTTTACTCGACTTGTTGTCACTCAGTCATCAGTTTCTATAGACTATCTGGATTTAGTTATTGCGTAATAATGATTGTGTTCCCACAAATTACTAATGCGTGGGTACATAATAACTAATTCGTGGCCACGCATTATTAACTCGTGGCCACGCATTATTAACTCGTGGCCACGCATTATTAATACCTGGCCACGTATTCATATTTTTCTCACCAATGTCACCAGGGGTGCTCCGTAGCAGAGAGTTTCTTTGCAGCATTAAGTTGTTCTTCAGTCCTGGACATTATTGTCCAAAAAGCTCTATAACTAAAGATGGCACATTACAAACCAGGCCACACTTTCTGTCTCTAATTTGGCATAGCCTGATGTATTTCCTTATACATTAGATCAGGGGTGTCCGAACTATGGCCCGGGGGCCAAATGCGGCCCGCGGGCCATTTTTAATCGGCCCTCAGCAAATTCAAAAGGTATAATGGAATGCGGCCCACAAATGAAACTTGAGCTTGTCTTATATTGTACTTCTTAAATATATCTGTAAACATATGTTACACAGTAGTGTTCATGTGTTAATAAACCCACTTTCAGTCAATTCAAGTTGAAAATATGTTCTAACAAAAAAACGATAAGAAAAAAAGCCCAATAACTTATTTAAATAATAACCTTGAAATATACCCTTCCTATTTCCTCTTATGATAAGCAATCTAAGGCTTCTGTTTGAAGGAATGAGCTGCTAAGAAAATAAATGAAACCCTATGGAAAGCTGTGATGTAGGCTGTTGTATCAAGCACAATTTACTTACATTTGATTGATTTTGGTAACTTATAACTAGGGTTGGGTATCGTTTGAATTTCCACAATTCCGATTCCGATTCTACTTTTCGATTCCGGTTCTTAACGGTTCTCAATTCCGATTATTTGAGGGTTAGGGTAAAAAAATGATACATGCTTCTTCCACCAAAATAATTACATTTATTCGAGAAACTTTTACACAGGTTAGTTTACAGTAATATTCACATGAATCAGTCTGTTTATATTCACTGCTATGTAACTGTAACCTGAGAACCACTGAAACTACAACAGTCCAACTTTTAAAGAACAGTTCTTGTTGAGAAAAACAAGCATATCTGCCTTCTCAGGCATAGGGGAGAGTGGGGTAATTTGTGCCAAGGGGCAAGTATTGCCACCCCTGTTATCTAGAAAACCATAGAAGAAGTTGGTCATGTGACCACATATTTTTGAAGAGGCATCCATTTCAATCATCCTGCAAAGAAGGGAGACACATGGCTTGAGAGGTAAGCACATTTAAGTTAAAAAAACAATTTTTTGCCCTCCAAAGTAACATTTCTATGATCAAGGTTTTTTGATTGCTGTGTTTGAACAATTTAGACAACTTTGAAAACAGTTCACACATGTTTTAGTGCTTTAGTAAGCTACACCATGAGTCTATACAGTTAGCATGATGCTAGCTCAAAACAGCTGGGGGATGCATTTTTTTCAAAATGGTGGGCTTGGGGTGATTTGTGCCAAAGGGCCTGGGTTAAGTTGTGCCAGTGGCACAACTTACCCCAACTTATGATTATTTACTATATATTACTTTATTGTATGTTATTGTACATTGTATTCTTACATTTGATCACTAAAACTATGTGACATTCTTAATTTTAGACCAAAATCCATCATGCCACGCAAATACAAAAGGAAGACAGACAGGGTTTCAACTCCTCTTGAGGAGTTGGAAAGAGCAGTGAAAGAGGTGCAACAGGGGAAGACCATACGTCAGGTTGGAAAGGAGATGAAGATCTGCAGGATGACCATAAAAAGATATATGGATAAGAAAAAAATAGGAGAAGTAACAAAGCCAGGCTATGAAAGAACAGTAGTCGCCAAACGAGTCTTCAATGAGAACATGGAGAAAGAGCTGGCTGACCATATTAAGACACTAGCAGCAATGTTTCATGGCATAGGTGTCATGAAATGCCGTGAACTGGCTTTTGAGTTCGCACAAAGAAATAGCATTGACATTCCTGCCAGCTGGACCAGAGACGAAAAAGCAGGTTAGATCAAGTATAGGCTATTGGATAGCAGAGGTGGGACCAAGTCATTGTTTTGCAAGTCCGAGTCAAGTCTCAAGTCTTTGCGCTCAAGTCCAAGTCAAGTCTCAAGTCAGGATTGTAAGGGAAATTTCTGTGTAGCTATGCAGTGGGAGTCACCGACTCAGGAAGGAGACACGGTGGAGCAGGAGCTTTTGATGTCAAACACTGGAGGTTTATTTGGAGTTACGGCCGGAGGATTCACATCACAAGTCACGGTGAGACTGCACGGGTGGGTTGCCACGTCAATTCTGGAGAGCCTCTCCCTTGCCAGCCCATTTAACTGGTTCCACAGAGAGTCATCAACATGTTTTGATAAGATAGCTTTAGATAGTTTGGGCACACTAAGTTACCAGTTTCCGCCACTTATGGCCTTGGATATGTCATGCCCTGGAGTCCTCAAACAACAGAGAAGGAAGTGTCCCAGTGTACCCACAATACAGACCATCTGTGACCCAGTATTGACCGGTCACAGAATGGGAACAATAACATTATTGGCTGAAACAGCCTGTGTCCTTAAAGGAGGTAAACAGACGTCAAGGTTTGTCCTGTATGTCACATCTTGGCGTCTATGATAATTATTTCCCTAACAAGGATGGGAAAGTTCAAGTCAAGTCCAAGTCCTAAACTTTGACAAAACGAGTCTTAAACAAGTCATTATGTGCTTTTCACCAAATCTAATGACATCGATCAACAGAATAATACTTAATAATCAAACTGCTCTTTATTAGTCACATTCATAATTTAATAATCCATTTTCTCTCTGCTGGTAAAGTAACGTGTTTTTTTCTATTTGAAGAGGGATCAGTAAGGTAAGGCTACCGTGACGGTTTGATTCAGAAGGAGTTTAATGTATAAGATCCCTGATGTTGAGGTGACCAGAATGTTTATTTCCACTGTGTACAACATGTTGTAAGGGACCCACAATATATCTCTATGCAAGGGATAATGTGCAGCGAGGCAGTCTCTATGGGGAAGAGAACACCTGAATCTAGATCCCTCTGCAGATGGTACTTTAAGTATATTTTGATGCTAATACTTTTCTACTTTTACTTGTAACATTTTGAATGCAGGACTTTTTATTGTACAGGGTTCCTGCAGATTTCGCCAACTCAAATTTAAGACTTAACACCTTTTTAAGACCACTTTGAATAGAATTTAAGACCTATTTCACGGCAATAAAGTATGAAGGAAAATTGATATGAAAGAAGAAATACGTCCCATAATCACTTACAAAGTAAATGTATTCATGTTCAACATAAGAACAATGACTGAACACAACAGCATAACAGTACAGAACTGTGTTAGCGTGTTAGACAAAAAGTGTGTATGTGTCTGTGTGCTTGAGTGTGTGCGTGTGTGTGTGTGTGTGTGTGTGTGTGGGTGTGTTAGGGCTGTGCAATTAATCATATTTTAATCGCAATTACGATTTTGGCCTGCCACAATTACGAAAACAACATAATTGGAAAAAACGATTATTTTGCTTTGCTAGGTTGTGACAGTGCACCACAACATATTTGATCTAATGAATTTTTTAGTAATGTATCATTTATTTAATTAATTTTTGTATTGGTTTTTCAGTTGAATTATACGTTCAGGGTAATCAACAGTTAAAAAGATACTGTTCAAATTATTATTTGTTTTAAAGTTCAATAAATGGATGTTTTCAAAGTCAATGAATAATCGTATTTAATAATCATGATATTAATTATTGACCAACATAATCTTGATTATTGCCATAATCGAGCAGCCCTAGTGTGTGTGTGTGTGTGTGTGTGTGTGTGTGTGTGTGTGTGTGTGTGTGTGTGTGTGTGTGTGTGTGTGTGTGTGGCGCGGGCGGGCGGGCGGGCGGAGCAAGACACTTCAATATGGGAGAAGAAAAAAATGCAGCAATTCCAGACAACAATTCAGGAGTTGAGGGATGCAAACTTGGCCCTGAAAAATGAAAATGATCATTTGAAAGACCTCATAATAAAGCGTAAGTATTATTGTATTGCAATATTGGTTTAATACAATCGGATAGGACTTTTCTGTTTAGTAAATGTGCTGTCAATGGACCGTGTTACAACTTAGATGCAAATAGCATCCAAGTTGCTTGCAGCTATGGTGATCTGATGATTGTAATGGGTGTGATTTAATGTGTTCCCTTCTGTCACAACCTCACACTAGATATTCCTCAAATGAAGGAGGACATTGCCTCGCTTGCTGGAAGAGTAAGTTCCTCTTATTTGTATCACTTTATTTTACTTGTTACTTAATCAGAGGAGGAGATTTTTATGATGTTAGGTTGATTAGGGCAATTCACCTGCTGTTTGTATTTTTAATTGTTCAAAAATTATAACATACTGTCTTCCTTCTCTAACAAGTGTGCAGCAACCTCAAAACAATTGCAGGTGAGTAACATTTTTCTTGTTCTAAGGGTGCATATTTTATGGTGTGACTCTGTAGGAGGCAATAGTCTACAAATGTGTGTTTGTCCAGGGCTAATCTCATCAGTGCCAAATTGTTCATTGCCAACAGGCCAAGAACCTCCGCTTTCACATGTGTATTATATCATAATGGAAATCAAATCAATGGACAAAAACCTTGGACAAATTAGTCATATGTCATAGAAAGCTAACTACAAAATAATTTCATCCCCCTTTAATTCATCTTGCTTCAATTGTAAAAAGCCTCAACATACTGTGGCAGCTGCAGAGCCTCAGAAGAAGCAGCCTGGTGATGACGATGATGATGGTGGTGGTGATGGTGGAAATAACAACAAAGTAAGTAACAAGTCAAAAATGTATCTATAAGCTCTCAAGGCGGGAGGCGGGAAAACATATAGATTGGATATTTTTGCTATTTGACATAAAACAACGTATACAGTATAGGGTTATTTGTGTCCATATTGCCCAGTTATTACCACTGCAAAAGTTAACCGTATACATTTTGTCATGTCACTGTTTAATTTACAGATCCATGGAGAGAGAACCGAAGCTCCAGAGAAAACCGAAGCCCCAGAGACAGTAAGTAGATGCATATTCTTAAGGTATAGGTTACATGAAAATGTTATCTGGACAGTGGTTATGTTTTTGATGGGTAACTGCAAAACTGATGCATTACCGTGCGTGCCCATGTTAGATCAAGTTTAGGACAGTGATTTGTTACTTTAGTGCCTTTATCATTCTTGTGCAGTAGACAACTATTTACTACTGATCTATACAAACTATGTTAGTTTGTATAATGTTAATTAATAATCAATTGTGATATTCCATAAAATATATTTGTGAAAGTTGTAGGCCTACTAATACATTTATATGTGATGTATTTTTCAGATTGAAATTGTGAAGGGGTCAGGAGTCTTTTGCAAAAGAGATGCGTGGAAGGCATCCATCCATACCACCTCTGGCACAGCAATGGTGCGAACTCTCCTCCTCGGCACATTTCCCCTTGAAACCCTGCTTCAGAGCAACCTCAACGGTAAAAAAAAAAGCTACTGTTCAAAATCTCTTTAAATCAATCCTGTCATTAATAAAGAAAGGCAGTTTACACATGTGTTTTTCTTTCTAAACTGATTCACCTAAGAATGGAAAAACTGAACTATTTTCTTACTCTCTGTTTTCGCTGCTGCAATTTGTTGAGAGTAATGTTTTTTTTACAATTGTCCCACACTCTAGCCCAGTGGTTCTCAAACTTTATCATTTCAAGGACCCCCATAACTCAGAGTGTATGATTGGAAACCAAATGTGTATGGGTCTATTTGGAACACCCCCAAGGAACCTTGAGTGTCATTTGTCCCTGGACAACCACTCTAGCCTAAAGTGTGGGCCATTAGTATGTAAACATTAGCTGCTGCAGATCAGCAGGATTACCCACTTTTCATTTGCAAAATAATAATTATGAAATATTACTTTAGGTGGCAAGCCAAAGCGAGGTGATGGGGAGCAGCTGGAAGCCCTGGACCCAGGAAAAAAGGCGGCCATAATCGGTGAGTAAAAACGAATGAATTTAGAAAGGAAAATAAAAGTTAATAGAGATGCCTCAAGTTGACTACTTTAACCATCCCTGTTTCACTATTTATTAGCTATCAATGGTAGGATCAGGATCAGCATCAGGTAAGTGAGGACACCCATTAATGGTATCTGCACGGATTAGCACCTACTGTAGGGTGATCACTAACTTTTCAATTGCTCACTTCTTGATCACAGCTCTCTTCTAATAGAACCCATTTTCTGGGCTAGTGTGCTTCCACTGTGGTGGCCTTCTGTGTTATAGAATATGTATTCGTTAATAACCCCATGACACTAATTGTTCTCCTCTGCAGTGTTAAATAACCAGCATCTTCACCCTTAATCAATGACCATGCCCTTTGTACTGTGTTTGTGCCATATCATGTCTTTAATTAATTTTCTTGATTGCAATGCATATCTTATTGCTCTTCTGGTAAACAACCTGTGACTCTGTTGTTTGTATACAAGTGAAGTTCATGTGATGTCATTTTTTTTAAAAACAGTATTTTGAAAAGCCAAACTTTACCTAATTCTAACTAATAATTGTAAACTTAGCAGCTGTAAATGCACTGACTTTTCAGATAATTCAAAAATAATAGTAATGATATATGAAACAAATCACTAATAAAATAGATCATCTGTTTGAATAAAGGATTTGGGCTTTATCTGCCAATAAACTCACAGGGGAGCTCGTGTACACTACACCAGGTGGTTTGGCAAAACTTTGGAGTGGAATGCTTGGAGTCTGTAGAAGACTTGGAGCATTTTTACACTGTCATCTCATTATGTCCATTTCTTTTCTCTGTAGAGGCAACAATGAAGAAGTGGCCACACACAACGAAGGGCCAGCTGGGTACAGCCATCAACAACAAGCTGACAGAGCTTAGGGCTCGCCAAAAGCAGACAAAATAATTGACATTTATTGACAATAAATGTATGTTAATGACTTATACATTTTGTGTGTTGTATTTTTTTATGTAGGTAGGATATGTATAAACCTTGAAGGTGTAAATAAACATATATGCACATATAGGCTAAACTTATATGCGCATATATGTGAAACTTATATGCACATACATGTTTTACATATATGTGCATATATGTGAAACCTATATGTGCATATATGTGCAACCTATATGTGCATATATGTGAAACCTATATGTGCATATATGTGAAACCTATATGTGCATATATGTGCATATACAATGCACCCATATATGTACATATATGTGTGTGCATATATGTGCATATATGGATATGTACATATATGTTCAGAGACATATATGTAGGGGTCCAATTTCAGATATGTCACATATATGTTAAACATATATGTGACATATATTAAAAATATATAGGTTCATATATATTCCTTCCATGTGGGTAAACTCAGACATAATACTAATTGTTGTTGAAACCTTTTGCGCTGTTGCTGCAAAATGGAAACTTTGTTGGTTATCTGTTCCAACTGGCCACTGGAATCAGATAATTAATATAAGTTGAAGTTCAATTACAGATTTAAAAATAGTTTAACATTCTTTATTAAACTGCTTCAAATTATTTCTCGTATCAACCAATTGGTCTCCATAGACATTACTAAAATTCTAATAGTTGTTAAACTATTGACAGGTTTTCTGAAACTGAGCTTATGAACAAAAGAGTAAAGGTTGCTGGTTAAGCCAGGATCAATATATGTGTTGAAGTTTTTATTGTGTGCATAATAAATGTGTTAAATTAATTGAGCAATTCTTTAAAAAGTATAATGTTGCAATCTCTTTGAAATAAGTAATTAGTTAAAAAAATAGATGTTGTTTTCCAAGGGCCTCTCCTTCACAGGCCTACACTTTAAATCATGAGACTTTCAAATCATAACAGACAGAGATCAGTATCACTTTGTGTTGCAGGCCAAATCCATAGGGGTTCTACTCGAGCCCAATTGAAATACCATAAAGAAAGTATTGAACCCAGCTCAAGCTAAATGTCAAATGTATTTAATACAAGTGTTTTGATTTATTTAAAATGTTCCAGTCTAGCTTCCTTCGAGTTCAGTCTAAGCAACACATTGTTCCTCATAACAATCTCACTGCTGTCCCAAATGTTTTAACCTTGGGCAGACAAGCTGTTCACACACACACACACACACACACACACACACACACACACACACACACACACACACACACACACACACACACACACACACACACACACACACACACACACACACACACACACACACACACACACACACACACACACACACACACACACACACACACACACTCACTCTTTGGATGAGTATTCCCCTTATCCACATTGTACATTGTTGCCTTCTTTAGAGTTATTAGTAATTTAAGATTAATTATTAAATTAAATGTGGTACATAAGATACAATAAATAAAATAACTTTGACTTGATAATTTTGTTCACAACATTAGACCTGTCCTCTAATCTCTACTAGAATAAGATACGTGTGCATGTGTGGGTGTTTTAACACTCCCGTAATGTACCTAATCTTGTTATCCTTTTCATTACAGAGCTGGGAAAATGGTGTATTGCTTAGATTCTGATCCGTGCATGTCCAATTTTGACTGACTTTAGTTCTAATGTTAACTTGAGTTTGACTTCAACCCATAAATAATTATTTAAATTAACTCTAAATTTCACATTATGATGGATTAGTGTTCCACATTTTTCCCACTAATTTGTTTTATTATTAGGCCAAAGGTAAAGAGAGACATTGATGACCTTGTGTCCCTTTTGTTGGTACGTGGTTCCATTTTGTCTATGGCCTTGGACGGCTTCACTAAGAGTCACCCAGTTCTACCCTGCTAAAGTCCGGCTGAGTGCAGTCACAGAGATGCTATGGCTGCTCTACATGACATTAATGGTCTGATCCGAGAATGGACACCATTTCCTGCTCCCAGAGAGAATGACTGAAAACTGAATATTACAGCCGTTGATACTGTCTCACGTGGGTCTGCTCCCCCCACCGAGCCATGAACTGAAAGCTTGACCTCTGCTTTGAACACTTGGAAGCCTCCCTGTCACACCAGCACCAACCCTTGGGTCAGTCAGATGAGACTAACGGCTTCACTTAGGGCATTTGGGTCAGATACATGACTCTCGTTACCGCAGTGTTTTTTTTTTTTTAAGGCTATTCATACTGCTATGCAGACAGCCTGTCCTCCTACAAAAAACGACCATATAGGTTGATTGTTCAGCAGCTAAATACGACCCAGAGTCACGTTTTAAAGTGTAGCACCTCTAGTGGTCGTGTAAGAAACAACATGCTCCCGTCGATTGCAAACGCTCCGGAGGGTCGTTTATTCACAAATAACCCTCTCTGGAAAATCCTAAATTGTGGAATAGTTTGGCCATTAAAATGCTTTTTTATTAGATTTCTAGCGAGAAGTGTATATTGTACTTTTATAATCTACGTCCAGTAGATGTGTAGGATCTACAGTTTTTTTCTTAAAGGCCCCTTTAAGTTATTATTATTATTTTTCTCTGCTTCTGAGAAGCTAATGTATACGTTATACAGTTATTTCTGCAAGAAAATTACAATAAAATGACTGTTTAATCTTCACATCTTGCATTCATGTCTATAATTTTTAGCACCAAATTATTGAAAAGTATCGATAAGAGTATGGAAAAATACGATACCCATCCCTAGTGAAAAGTTATTTAAACCCTACCAGATATTCATATCATTTTATATAAAGATATTATAGGTATATTATACAAAATAAAGATAAACTGGGTTAACTAGCGCCTACCTTTTGACCTAATATGAGGTATTTAAAATGAGTAGCATGACATGTTTAATAGTGATAGTTTGTTTTTCAGAAATATGTTGCTGTGGGGCAACTGGGCAAAGCAACAGACACTCTTGATGCCACTGGCAGTGTGGTGATGGAGAAAGACTTTGGTAAATATTGATTTGATATATGTATAATAATTTCAAAGGAGCAGTTATCCCAATTCAGCAGTCTATTTGTGTTGTTATCCCCCCCTTTTTGCACTTTTCATATAAACAGTGAAATATGTTTATAAAATGTTTGTCCACAGAACACGTAACCTGGTTGGAAGTTGAGGAGAAATTGAAAACGTTCACTGGTGACATCATGCAAGTTCCTCCATTGTGAGTGAAGCCTCCTATCTGAGAAGATGTAGTCATAGCAGTTACATTTGTAAATGTTAGCGTAAACTGGGTTCAACCTGCTGATCTAATGAGACGAAAGAAATGCCATTCACTGTTCATATTCATGCTCCTAAAGTCATGTAGCCACCATAGACCCTTCATGTTCCTGCTCCTAAAGTCATGTAGCCACCATAGACCCTTCATGTTCCTGCTCCTAAAGTCATGTAGCCACCATAGACCCTTCATATTCATGCTCCTAAAGTCATGTAGCCACCATAGACCCTTCATGTTCCTGCTCCTAAAGTCATGTAGCCACCATAGACCCTTCATATTCATGCTCCTAAAGTCATGTAGCCACCATAGACCCTTCATGTTCATGCTCCTAACATCATGTAGCCACCATAGACCCTTCATGTTCCTGCTCCTAACATCATGTAGCCACCATAGACCCTTCATGTTCCTTCTCCTAAAGTCATGTATAGCCACCATAGACCCTTCATGTTCATGCTCCTAACATCATGTAGCCACCATAGACCCTTCATGTTCATGCTCCTAACATCATGTAGCCACCATAGACCCTTCATGTTCCTGCTCCTAAAGTCATGTAGCCACCATAGACCCTTCATGTTCATGCTCCTAAAGTCATGTAGCCACCATAGACCCTCCCTTCATGTTCATGCTCCTAAAGTCATGTAGCCACCATAGACCCTTCATATTCATGCTCCTAAAGTCATGTAGCCACCATAGACCCTTCATGTTCCTGCTCCTAAAGTCATGTAGCCACCATAGACCCTTCATATTCATGCTCCTAAAGTCATGTAGCCACCATAGACCCTTCATGTTCATGCTCCTAACATCATGTAGCCACCATAGACCCTTCATGTTCATGCTCCTAAAGTCATGTAGCCACCATAGACCCTTCATGTTCATGCTCCTAAAGTCATGTAGCCACCATAGACCCTTCATGAGTTTTCTTATCACTGGAGAAAACTGAACGTGAAGCAGATGTAATAAATGTTGCATTGCTGCAGAGCCTTATATGTAATACGTCATGATATACTTTATTGTCCCCATAAGAAAAAAGTGGGACTGGACTCTAGAGTCTGGACTACTGTCTTATAGATAAGACATAAACATATTTACACATTAATGTTGTACTAAAACAAAGACACACCTATTGACTATGTGCCTATACTATATTGACCTAGTGCACAACTCTCTCGGCCAACATTTACTTTACTTACACAAGTATATTTCAAACATTTTTTTAATTTAAATGTACATACGGCATGCAAATAAATGGCCCTATTATTTTTTGATGTAAACAGGACTTCATTTCCTGTGTAAAATGCTGCTAAAGATATTCAAGATTCCACAGAAATATAATTTCAGATTTTGATAGGAGCAATGAGTGTTTTGAACTCTGCGTAGTCTCTAAGAAGAGATCAAACCATCAGAAGAAAAGATGTGAACCTCGCAGCCTCTAGAGGTCACACTTTAGATTTGTATTGTGAAACTGAATACCTCCTGCCACCAGCAGGATCCCTTCATGTAGCTACATATAACTCTGTAAATAGTCATAAGCTTTATTTGTCCAGCACTTTTTGCAACAGAAAATAACACATTCAATTTAAGATGGAGGATAAAACACATTATCACACATGCAGCACGTTTACATAATACAAACATAATTCCCCAAAAGTATGGGAAGCAGAAGATTAAAAACAATAGATAACTCACTCAGTAAAACCAAGACAGAAAGAAGACACAATTGCTTGCTTATCTTTCTTACAGTGCAGACGCTTTTCTGCTTGCTCTTGCCTCTGCTTACTTTTTATGCTGATTTTCCTATTCTTATTCTCTGAAAACTTCGAGCAGCGGCTCCTGGACATTAACTTATCACTGGGACAGTTCATCTTCGTAAATAGACGGAGGGTTTCAGCCATATTTCAACATTTTTACGACGACGTCAGTCTTACAATAGCGTGGCCTAGCAACAGCTAAAGCCTGGTAGGCTACTGCTATTTAGCTAGTTGGTAGCAAAATGCCTCCGTTCTCTACAGATGACTTCCAGAAACTTATACAGAAGATGGCTGTGTTGGAAATGAAAATTCAACGGTTGGAAGTTAACGTGGAAGTGAATGGACTATGTCGTGGGAATGACACGACTTTACCAGTGTTGCAAAATAATGTAGAAGGGTATGCTAACTCACAGCTAGTTAGCAGCTACAAGGATTCCAAGGAACAGGAGGGCTGTGTACCGGGTAATAAATCTACAAGTGGTAGTCCTCCCTGGAGCTCTCTGGGTGCAAAGCCTAAGAGTAAATCATTTCCATGGGATTTGGGAGGACGGATAACAGGCAGAGCCCAGAGCTCCGAAATCTGTGATGCGACCGGCTGGCCTGCATTGTTATCACCCAGGAAGAGCGCCTCTTCAACCCCTATTCATACTAGGAAACAGCAGTGGACAGCTGCTAAAGGGAGAATTACAAACAATCCTCCTAAACCACCAAGTGTGCCAATCCAGAACAGATACGCTCCGCTGACCGAGAACCGGAGATCTGATGACCTGGATAACCTGTCCTCTTCACACAGCAGGGTAAGGACCAATAGCTACTCTAAAAGTAAAAGGCTAGAGGGAAAGCTAACGACTGGGCCTGAAACTCTGATTGTGGGGTGACTCTGCTGTAAGAGATGTAAAAGGTCTGTGTAATAAGAACAACACCAAAGTACTCTGTTTTCCCAAGGATATGGTCTCTGACTTGGCTGAGAAGATCCTGCATATTGGGGCTGAACATCCGACTGTGAAGAATGTGGTACTGCACATTGGAACAAATGATGTTGTGAAACAACAGTCAGAAGTGCTGAAAGAAGACTTTAAATGTTTGTTGGAAACTGCCAGCTCTCTAAATGCAGAGGTGTTCATCAGTGGCCCTCTACCGCCAGTCAGAAGAGGAGTGGAGAGATTCAGCAGATTGTTTGCACTGAACACCTGGCTTTCAACGGCCTGTACTGACCATTCTGTTCATTTTATTGACAATTTTAACTTTTTCTGGGATCGCAGACATCTTTTCAAGGCAAATGGAGTTTGCCTGAACAAGTCAGGAGTGAAATTGTTTATCTCTAACATATTCAACTGCCTGCGTCATCAATCTGTTCCCTCTGCCAAGGACAAGCGGCAAGAGGAATCAAAACAGGAGAAAGACACAACACATCACACAGAAAACCCTGAAGAATTATCACTGCACCCGCCTGAGGAATGTTCTGATTATGGGAGACCTATGAGACAAATGGAGGAGTCTCCACTGCCCGTCACCCCCCCCCTGTCAACGCCTTTGAGGATACTCCGTTCACCCTTTCACCCTCGCCCACCCTCCTGGAGATCGATGAACACACAAAGGAGATACAGAGGGTTGGCACCGATTCCTTCCTGGAGTTCAAAGACCAAACGAAGGCGATACGCAGGGCTGGCACCATGTCCTTTACCCCCGCTCCTCAACGAAGCCCACCAAAATCACCGCGGAGACGCGCACCATCTCCCCCGTCCTCATCACCGCGCCTACGTCAACCACCTCCCCCCCCTGGCAGCATGTCCTCTACCCCCGCACCATCTCGCCCGTCTCCATCACCGTGCCTACGTCGACCACCTCCCCTCCCTTCGAGGGGGCATCTGCAGTCTCCGAAGCCTGATAAGGATGTGTGTGTACAAAACACAACAAACTCTTACTGATATGTGATGGGTCCAGGCTCAAGGGCGTATGGCACTCTCAACTCTTTCCAGGACATGTCGGGGCCCTGCCTGCCAGTAGCTTTGCCGATATCTGTGTTGATAGGTAATAGATTAAGAGCGGTGAATCATAGAAACAGGAAGCGCTCAAACGTTTGTGTGAGTGTATCTAATTTAGCAGTGATTCCATGTCAGCCACAGCTTGTTACAAAAAACATGACTGATAGTGTGTTTAAAAAACTTAAACTAGCTTTATTAAATGTCAGGTCTTTGGCAGGAAAAACATTTTTAATCAATGATTTTATCACTGAGCACAATCTCGATTTTATGTTTTTAACAGAAACTTGGATTGAACAAAATAACAGTGCAGCTGTTCTTATCGAATCAACCCCTCCCAACTTTAGTTTTATGAGTCAGGAAAGAATGCATAAGAAAGGGGGTGGAGTTGCTATTCTGTTCAATGATTCCCTTCAATGCAGGAAGACATCGTATGGAAACTTTGATTCTTTTGAATATGTGGCCCTTCAGCTGAAATGCTCCTCTCGAGCTCTGTTCCTAAATATCTATAGACCACCCAAATACTGTGCAAGCTTTTTTGATGACTTTACTGAACTGCTGTCTATAGTGTGTATTGACTTTGACCGTCTAGTCATTGTTGGTGATTTTAACATCCATGTTGACAACCCCCAGGACAGAGGGGCTAAAGAACTATTTTGTGTTCTTGATAGCTATGGACTGACTCAGCATGTGACGGAGCCCACGCACAATAAGGGGCACACTCTGGACTTAATTATCTCAAAGGGTCTGAATATCTCTGAGGTTGTGGTGACTGATGTTGCACTCTCTGACCATTCCTGTGTTTTCTTTGAGAGCTCTATTTCTGTTCACAAACATGTTCAAAAAGAGGTAACCACAAAGCGATATTTAACTGAAAATACTAGGGAAATGTTTACTCAGAATTTCTCTTCCACACTTGCCCCTGCCAACATCTCAGTAAATGAGCTAGTAGATCATTTTAATTCAAAAATTAAAAATGTTATAGATGCCATTGCTCCAACTAGGTTAAAGGAAGTGTCTGGCAAGAAAATATCTCCATGGAGAAAGGCCATGACCGTGAAAACAGAAAAAAGAGAATGTCGAAAAGCTGAACGCAGGTGGCGAAAAACAAATCTCCAGGTTCACTTTGAAATCTATAAAGAGAGACTTGGCCTTTATAATTTGGAATTGAAAAACGCACGACAATCGTTCTTCTCTGACATCATTACCAAAAACAAAAACAACGCACGTGCCTTGTTTGCTACCGTCGACAGACTAACTAACCCCCCAGTGTCAGTAGCCTCTGAATTTCTATCCACCAGGGCGTGCAATGATTTTGCCTCCTTCTTCACTGACAAAATTCAGAAAATCAGACAAGCAGTCAGTGCCTCTGCATCAGGAACAGCAAATGTATTGTCCCTATCTCCACTTAACATCAATTCAGACATCATGACACAATTCCATCAGATTAATGATAAAAACCTAGAGGACATTATACAACTTTTGAAATCCTCCTCCTGCTGCCTTGATATTATTCCAACAGGATTTTTCAAAGATGTTTTGCCTTGCATGGCCTCAGATCTACTTCATATAGTAAACAAATCTCTTCACTCAGGTATTTTTCCACAGGCCCTGAAAACTGCAGTCATTAAACCGCTCTTAAAAAAGAATAATCTAGATGCTTCAGTAATGAACAATTACAGGCCCATATCAAACCTGCCATTTCTAGGTAAAATCATTGAAAAAGTTGTTTTTCAACAGTTGAGTAATTTCTTGCATTTAAATAACTGTTTTGGTGTGTTCCAGTCAGGCTTTCGTCCAAACCACAGCACTGAGACTGCTCTTGTAAAGGTCTTTAATGACATCCACTTAAACACAGACAGTGGCAGAACTTCAGTGTTAGTATTATTAGATCTCAGTGCTGTGTTTGACACTGTTGACCACAGCATATTACTAGACCGACTGGAAAACTGGGTGGGACTTTCGGAAACAGTTCTGAATTGGTTTGAATCCTACTTAAAGGACAGAAACAACTTTGTTTCTATAGGTAAATACACATCTGAGTTGACAAATATGACATGTGGGGTTCCTCAAGGCTCCATCTTGGGGCCTCTTCTCTTTAACATCTACATGCTACCACTGGCTCAGATAATGAAGAACAACAAAATAAGTTACCATAGCTATGCAGATGACACACAAATTTACATAACAATTTCACCAGGAGACTATGCTCCAATTCAAACACTGAGTAAGTGCATTGAACAAATCAATGACTGGATGTGTCAGAACTTTCTCCAATTAAACAAAGATAAAACTGAGGTAATGGTTTTTGGAGCCAAGTCAGAACGTATAAAAGTTAGCACTGAGCTTCAGTGTGCAATGTTCAAAACAACAGATAAAGCCAGAAATCTAGGTGTAGTCATGGACTCTGACCTGAGTTTCAACAGTCACATTAAAACTGTTACTAAATCAGCCTACTATCACCTAAAGAGCATATCTAGGATTAAAAGACTAATGTCACAGCAGGATTTGGAAAAACTTGTCCATGCTTTTATCTTCAGTAGACTCGACAACTGCAATGGTGTCTTCACAGGTCTCACTAAAAAATCTATTAGGAAGCTGCAGCTAATTCAGAACGCCGCTGCTCGAGTCCTCACTAACACTAAGAAAGTGGATCACATCACTCCTGTTCTGAAGTCTTTACACTGGCTTCCTGTGTGTCAAAGAATAGATTTCAAAATACTGCTGCTGGTTTATAAAGCACTGAATGGTTTAGGCCCAAAATACATTTCTGACCTCCTGCTAAATTATGAACCATCCAGATCTCTCAGGTCTTCAGGGACTGGTCAGCTTTCTGTCCCTAGAGTCAGAACTAAACATGGTAAAGCAGCGTTCAGTTATTATGCTCCAAATATCTGGAACAAACTCCCAGAAACCTGCAGGTCCGCTACAACTCTGACTACTTTTAAATCCAGGCTGAAGACTTTTCTTTTTGTCGCTGCTTTTAATTGAACTATTCATATCTTAGACTGCACTGTAACTTTTATCCATGTACTTTTTTTCTTTTAATGTTTAATTGACTGATTTTAAATGCCATTTTCTTAATCTCTTTCATTTTTTGTAAAGCACTTTGAATTGCCTTGTGTTGAAAAGTGCTATATAAATAAACTTGCCTTGCCTTGCCTTGCCTTGCCTTGCCTTGCCTTAAGAAATACTATGCATTTAGAAATATAAATGCAAAACAAAGGCCTATATAAATAAATACAGATCGTTTAATTGATCAAAGTACATTTCCAGCTGTTTCACCCTCGTATAGTTTCAGGTTAGGTGTTTTTTGGGGGGGAATTTGGGGAATATTTGAAAAGCCTGCTGCAGAGGACCTTAGTGTTTGATCAGGGATATAACCGATAGAGGACATAAAAGAATGCTAGACCATTCAGAGCTTCGTATACTAGTTGAAGGATTTTAAAATGTGTATTTGATATGTTCTAATTGCAGCTCATCCCTTCAGCATGATGCGATTTATACATTTCTGTCAACCCCAGCTACTCTGCACTGAAGAAGGACGGCCAGCGCCTGTCTGTCCTGCTGAAGAAGGGCCACAAGGTGGAGGCCAAACCAGCGCGGGCTGTCACCGTGTACAACCTGACCCTGCAGGAGTTCACCGCCCCGCTCTTCACCCTGGGTCAGCACACGCTCTCTTCATCTCCGCAATACTGACTTATGACTTTCTGTTATCTAATGTCATTTCCTTCTTTTTCCCTTTTTGTATTTCCCACATGTTGTTTCTCTGACAGATATTGAGTGCGGTGGTGGATTTTATGTCAGAAGTTTGGTGGATGACCTGGGAAAAGGTGAGATTGTATTTCGAGAGATTGAATCATTTACTCCTCAAGGCAAGTTTATTTATATAGCACCTTTCAACACAAGGCAATTCAAAGTGCTTTACAAAAAGGAAAGACATTAAGAAAATGGCATTTAAAAACAGTAAAAGATAATAAAATAAACATTAAAAAAAATACATGAATACAATTTACAGTGCAGTATAAGATAGGAATAGTTCAATTAAAAGCAGCGGCAAATAGAGAAGTCTTCAGCCTGGATTTAAAAGTAGTAAAAGTTGCAGCGGACCTGCAGGTTTCTGGGAGTTTGTTCCAGATATTTGGAGCATAATAAGTGAACTTCTCCATGTTTAGTTCTGACTCTGGGGACAGAAAACAGACCAGAAGACCTGAGAGATCTGGATGGTTCATCATTTAGCAGATCAGAAATGTATTTTGGGCCTAAACCATTCAAAGCTTTATAAACCAGCAGCAGTATTTTGAAATCAATTCTTTGACACACAGGAAGCCAGTGTAAAGACTTCAGAACTGGAGTGATGTAGTTGACTAATCAATCAGAAACCAGCCCTGCTAACACCTGTGTGTGTGCCTGTGTGCTGCAGCTCTGTCGTCATGTGCTCATGTGAAGGAGCTAACCCGGACCAAGCAGGGCCAGTTCACCCTGGAGGAGCACGCCCTGCAGGAGGAGCAGTGGAGCCTGGAGCACATCCTGAGGGCCCTGCAGCCCTGCCCCGAGGCCCTCAGCTGAGCAGGAGGAGTGGCCACATGGAGCATCTTCTGTCAAAAAGGAGCATGGCCGGACAATAAGGAGAGCCTACTCCTGGCGTTCCATACCAAAAAAAAATCACAGCATTTATTTTAAATTGTTAATTTCACAACTGTATCTGGACAACTCATCACCGCTGTTGTGTAACGGACTAGCATCGACCCTTTGGATTTTATAACGGGTTTGTGCTACAATATATTTGTTTCAATAGTTTTTTACCATGTACTTCCACGAGAAGATTCTTGCTCTCATATTTGGAATGAAGGAGCTTCAGCTCTCAGTCTGACAGCAAGGCGACAGAAGCACAACACTCACTGGCAGCAATATCCAGGATCTTCTCAGACCATCTGCTCAAATAAATGGGCCTTTTGGTCGATATCTGTGTTGATGCCGATATCTGTGTTGATAGGTAATAGATTAAGAGCGGTGAATCAGCTTAGAAACAGGAAGTGCTCAAACGTTCGTGTGAGTTTATCAAATTTAGCAGTGATTCCATTTCAGCCACAGCTTGTCACAAAACATCTTACTGATAGTGTATCTAACAAACTTAAACTAGCTTTATTAAATGTCAGGTCTCTGGCAGGAAAAACATTTTTAATCAATGATTTTATCACTGAGCACAATCTCGATTTTATGTTTTTAACGGAAACTTGGATTGAACAAAATAACAGTGCAGCTGTTCTTATCGAATCAACCCCTCCCAACTTTAGTTTTGAGTCAGGAAAGAATGCATAAGAAAGGGGGTGGAGTTGCTATTTTGTTCAATGATTCCATTCAATGCAGGAAGACATCTTATGAGAACTTTGCTTCTTTTGAATATGTGGCCCTTCAGCTGAAATGCTCCTCTCGAGCTCTGTTCCTAAATATCTATAGACCACCCAAATACTGTGCAAGCTTTTTTGATGACTTTACTGAACTGCTGTCTATAGTGTGTATTGACTTTGATCGTCTAGTCATTGTTGGTGATTTTAACATCCATGTTGACAACCCCCAGGACAGAGGGGCTAAAGAACTGTTTTGTGTTCTTGATAGCTATGGACTGACTCAGCATGTGACGGAGCCCACGCACAATAAGGGGCACACTCTGGACTTAATTATCTCAAAGGGTCTGAATATCTCTAAGGTTGTGGTGACTGATGTTGCACTCTCTGATCATTCCTGTGTTTTCTTTGAGAGCTCTATTTCTGTAAACAAAAATGTTCAAAAAGAGATAACCACAAAGCGATATTTAACTGAAAATACTAGGGAAATGTTTACTCAGAATTTTTCTTCCACACTTGCCCCTGCTAACATCTCAGTAAATGAGCTAGTAGATCATTTTAATTCAAAAATTAAAAATGTTATAGATGCCATTTCTCCAACTAAGGTAAAGGAAGTGACTGGGAAGAAAATATCTCCATGGAGATAGGCCATGACCGTGAGAGCAGAAAAAAGAGAGTGTCGAAAAGCTGAACGTAGGTGGCGAAAAACAAATCTCCAGGTTCACTTTGAAATCTATAAAGAGAGACTTGGCCTTTATAATTTGGAATTGAAAAACGCACGACAGTCTTTCTTCTCTGACATCATTACCAAAAACAAAAACAACGCACGTGCCTTGTTTGCTACCGTCGACAGACTAACTAACCCCCCAGTGTCAGTAGCCTCTGAATTTCTATCCACCAGGGCATGCAATGATTTTGCCTTTTTCACTGACAAAATTCAGAAAATCAGACAAGCAGTCAGTGCCTCTGCATCAGGTACAGCAAATGTGTTGTCCCTATGTCCACCTAATATCAATTCAAACACCATGACACAATTCCATCAGATTAATGATAAAAACCTAGAGGACATTATTCAACTAATGAAATCCTCCTCCTGCTGCCTTGATATTATTCCAACAGGATTTTTCAAAGATGTTTTTCCTTGCATGGCCTCAGATCTACTTCATATAGTAAACAAATCTCTTCACTCAGGTATTTTTCCACAGGCCCTGAAAACTGCAGTCATTAAACCGCTCTTAAAAAAGAATAATCTAGATGCTTCAGTAATGAACAATTACAGGCCCATATCAAACATGCCATTTCTAGGTAAAATCATTGAAAAAGTTGTTTTTCAACAGTTGAGTAATTTCTTGCATTTAAATAGTTGTTTCGATGTTTTCCAGTCAGGCTTTCGTCCAAACCACAGCATTGAGACTGCTCTTGTAAAGTGTGCAACTCGATTTTGACAGGAACGCAACTGGAGACTTCTAGAATTGTGTGAGTAACATTCTGTTTTTAGACTTCTCTGTTTCAGTGTGTGTACTCTGTATCAATGCTCTGTAGTTGATCTGACTGAAATTGTGATTTTAAATCTCAAAACCGCTACAGTATCTGTCAGGCATAAACTTGGGACAAGTAATTTGACTGAAACCTTAAAACTGAACTAACTGACTGCTAGGGTTAACTTTGATTTAAACATTTGTAGAATACTAAGAGCTTTATTGAGTAGGTGTAACTGTATTAAGGGTTAAACTCATAACTTTATAACTTAGGGTTTAATGTAATTGTAAAACCATTGGGCCACTTAAAATACAATAACAAGTCAGGAGGGAGCCAGTCTAGATTTCCTTTTGAGGGCCACCAGCTGCAGAGAGTTAACTAATTAAAGGGACGTGGCCCCACAGCTGTGAGAACTCAGCAATCAGGTGTCCATTTTAGGTAGCACTTTCCTGGAGCGTCAGCGTCAGACAGGCTAAGACTGACAAAGACATTGGAGTCCTGCGGGAGTAAGACTGACAAAGACATTGGAGTCCTGCGGGAATCACGAGGGAGGCAAAGAGGAGGCAAATCCTACTTTGATTGAGCTAAAGTATCGCTGGTGTTTTCTTTTATTTGGTTGTTTAGCCCCTCATGCTATAATCATGTGTATTTTCTACATTCCTGTTTATGTGTCTTCTCGCAATTATCACTGGCCCCGTGTATCTCGTAATCGATATAACCGGCCTGCTCTCGTCTATCCCACATGCTCCACTGAGATCCAACATCTAGTTTCAGGCGGCCTGTGGAACTGCCAGTCAGCTGTTCCTAAGGCTGACTTCATCTCTGGCTACGCCTCCCTGCAGTCTCTGGATTTCCTTGCTCTCACTGAGACGTGGATTACTCCATCCAACACATCCACCCCAGCAGCTCTCTCCACAGCATATTCCTTCTCCCATACACCCAGACCCACTGGCAGAGGAGGTGGCACTGGTCTCCTGCTCTCTCCCAAATGGAGCTTTTCCCTCTTCAAGGTACCTAACTTCACTCCTTCCACCTTTGAATTCCATGCCGTCACAGTACCCCATCCTATACAATTAACCATTGTTGTTCTCTACCGTCCACCAGGCGCCTTGGGGGACTTCTTGGAGGAATTAGATAATCTCCTCTCACACATCCCTGAAACTGGTCCTCCCGCTGTACTTCTCGGAGACTTCAACCTCCAGACAGGGAAGATAGACGAACTAACATCTCTGTTAACCGCCTTTCCTTTCTCACTGTCTCCGTCCCCACCAACTCATAAAGCTGGCAATGTTCTTGATCTCATATTCTCAAGGAACTGTACTACTTCTATCCTCTCTGTAAACCCGCTCCACACATCCGATCACTTCTTCATTTCATTCTCTCTACCCCTTTCCAAACATAACAAACTAATCTCTTCTCATCCTGCACCTGTCCGCCGTAACCTTCGTTCCCTCTCCCCCTCTACCTTTGCCTCATCGGTGCTCTCAGCCCTCCCTTCCTCGGACTCGTTCCAACTACTACCTCCAAACTCTGCTGCAGAAACTCTCCTCTCTACTCTCTCATCCTCTCTGGACTCTCTCTGTCCTTTCACATCTCGGCAGGCTCGTCAGTCCCCTCCTGCTCCCTGGCTAAATGATGCACTGCGTGCTAATAGAACCGTCCTTCGGGCAGCAGAGCGGAAATGGTGGAAATCCAAACACCGTGACGACCTCCTAACCTATCAGGCTCTCCTCTCCTCTTTCTCTGCTTCGATCTCTCAGGCAAAAAGCACTTTCTTTCAAGATAAGATCCAATCTTCCTATTCCAATCCCAAAAAACTATTTTCCATCTTCTCCTCCCTCCTGGACCCCCCCAAAGCCCCTTCCCCCTCCTCCCTTCTGTCAAGCGACTTTGTTAACCACTTTGAAAAAAAGGTTGATGATATTCGCTCTTCTTTTTCTGACTCACCTCTACTCACCAGACCCTCCTTTCACCCACACACTGACCTCCTTTTCCCCTCTCTCTCCAAGTGAGGTTCTTACCCTCATTACCTCTGCCGCCCTACCACCTGTCCTCTGGACCCTATCCCTTCAAACCTCCTTCAGACTATCGCTCCTGATATTCTACCGTTTCTCACCCATTTCATCAACACTTCTCTAACTTCTGGTCACTTTCCAAACAGTCTCAAGGAGGCAAGAGTAAACCCTCTCCTAAAGAAACCCACTCTCAACCCGTCTGATGTTATAAACTACAGGCCTGTCTCTCTCCTCCCGTTCCTGTCTAAAACACTTGAACGCGCTGTCTTTAAACAACTCTCCTCCTTCTGGATCCGCACCAGTCTGGTTTCAAGTCAGGTCACTCCACAGAAACTGCCCTCCTTGCTGTCACTGAGGAACTGCACACTGCTAAAGCAGCCTCCCTCTCCTCTGTCATCATCCTTTTGGACCTGTCTGCTGCATTCGACACGGTGAATCATCAGATCCTCCTTCACACTCTCCAAGAACTTGGAGTTTCAGGCTCTGCACTTTCCCTCCTCACCTCATACCTCAAAGACCGCACCTACAGGGTTACTTGGAGAGGGTCCGAGTCCGACCCTTGTCAATTAACTACAGGGGTCCCTCAGGGCTCTGTTCTTGGTCCCCTCCTCTTCTCCTTGTACACAAACTCGCTCGGATCAGTCATTAGCCGGCATGGTTTTTCATACCACTGCTACGCTGACGACACCCAATTCATTCTGTCCTTCCCCCGCTCAGAGACCCAGGTCGTCGCACGCATCTCTGCTTGTCTAGCTGACATCTCTCAGTGGATGTCTGATCATCACCTCAAGCTCAACCTTGACAAGACTGAACTGCTTTTCCTTCCGGGAAAAGATTGTCCCACTCTTGACCTAACTATCAACATTGGCACCTCTGTTGTTTCCCTGACTCAGACTGCAAGGAATCTGGGTGTGACCCTAGATAACAACCTGTCCTTCACTGCAAACATCGCTGCTACAACCCGCTGCTGCAGATACACGCTTTACAACATCAGGAGGATGCGTCCCCAGCTGACCCAGAAAGCGACGCAGGTTCTGGTCCAGGCTCTCGTCATCTCACGCCTAGACTACTGCAACTCCCTCCTGGCTGGTCGACCTGCATGTGCCATCCGACCTCTGCAGCTCATCCAGAATGCAGCGGCTCGCCTGGTCTTCAACCTTCCTAAATTCTCCCACACCACGCCGCTCCTCCGCTGCATTCACTGGCTTCCGATAACTGCTAGAATCCACTTCAAGACAATGGTACTTGCCGTACCATGCTGCGAATGGATCTGGCCCTTCCTACATCCAGGACATGGTTAAACCGTACACCCCAGCACGTGCACTCCGCTCTGCATCAACCAAACGGCTCGCTGCACCCTCGCTGCGAAGGGGACCCAAGTTCCCATCAGCAAAAACACGTGGGTTTGCTATCCTGGCTCCAAAATGGTGGAATGAGCTCCCCATTGACATCAGGACAGCAGATAGCTTACACACCTTCCGGCGCAGACTGAAAACTCATCTCTTTCGACTCCACTTCGAGCGATAGAACTATTAACAAAGCACTTATATACTAATAAAGGGCTAGCTTATCTAAAGCCAGTTGAGTAGCACTTGAAATGTTGTTGCTCTATGAAGCCTGATGTACTTACTGTATATGATTCTGTTTTCTTCAAGTTTGTATTTTGTTGGTCGAACGCACTTATTGTAAGTCGCTTTGGATAAAAGCGTCAGCTAAATGCAATGTAATGTAATGTCTTCAATGACATCCACTTAAACACAGACAGTGGCAGAACTTCAGTGTTAGTATTATTAGATCTCAGTGCTGCGTTTGACACTGTTGACCACAACATATTACTCGACCGACTAGAAAACTGGGTGGGACTTTCGAAAACAGTTCTAAATTGGTTTGAATCCTACTTAAAGGACAGAAACAACTTTGTTTCTATAGGTAAATACACATCTGAATTGACAAATATGACATGTGGGGTACCTCAAGGCTCCATCTTGGGGCCTCTTCTCTTTAACATCTACATGCTACCACTGGCTCAGATAATGAAAAACAACAAAATAAGTTACCATAGCTATGCGGATGACACACACATTTACGTAACAATTTCACCAGGAGACTACTGTATGCTCCAATTCAAACACTGAGTAAGTGCATTGAACAAATCAATGACTGGATGTGTCAGAACTTTCTCCAATTAAACAAAGATAAAACTGAGGTAATGGTTTTTGGAGCCAAGGCAGAACGTATAAAAGTTAGCGCTGAGCTTCAGTCTGCAATGTTCAAAACAACAGATAAAACCAGAAATCTAGTTGTAGTCATGGACTCTGACCTGAGTTTCAACAGTCACATTAAAACAGTTACTAAATCAGCCTACTATCACCTAAAGAATATATCTAGGATTAAAAGACTAATGTCACAGCAGGATTTGGAAACACTTGTCCATGCTTTTATCTTCAGTAGACTGGACTACTGTAATGGTGTCTTCACAGGTCTCACTAAAAAATCTATTAGAAAGCTGCAGCTAATTCAGAACGCTGCTGCTCGAGTCCTCACTAACACTAAGAAAGTGGATCACATCACTCCTGTTCTGAAGTCTTTACACTGGCTTCCTGTGTGTCAAAGAATAGATTTCAAAATACTGCTGCTGGTTTATAAAGCACTGAATGGTTTAGGCCCAAAATACATTTCTGACCTACTGCTAAATTATGAACAGGGCCGCCCCTCCCTACAGGCCAATCACGCAGGCTGCATGGGGCCCCGCCTTGCGCAGGGGGCCCCGCCCAGAGGGCCTCAGCTGCTGTGCGCAGTTCTCCGCTCAGTTCTCCCTGCACCCCCCACGAGAGTGAGAGGTGAGAAGAGCCGCATTCACACCGCAGGACTTTCCCTGGTACTTTGGTTCTTTAGTTCCGTTAGTACCAATAATGTCGCGTTCACACCGCCGGGACTACTCAGTGCCGGGAACTCTTTTGGCCATTTTCAGTCCCTGCTAGAGAGGTGGTACGAACCTGGTGATAAAAGAGTGCCAATTTCTATTCTATTTCTATTGGCTGGGCGAATTGCAAAGACTCTGAATTTTTTTTGTTAGGCAGCCATTTTTTTCCTCGCTACAAAACCACATCCACAACTGAGCGAGTAGTTTTTTTGTACTTTAAAGCAGTTATGACCACACGATGTTCGCAAAAGCTACTTAAGCTGGGAATCGTGCACAGTGCACACGGATGCCGGGTAAAAATAAAGAAACTCAGGCAGGACTATAAAAAAATTAAAGACCACAATAATAAGAGTGGTAACGATTTTCTATTGTTATTATATATATATATATATTGCCACTGTTTTTTAATACTGACACCTAACTTGCACTAAGGTGTGTCTGCTGCTATATTGCCACTGTTACATTGTTTTGAAACTACTTACACTTTATTTTACATTTCACACTTTTATTTAACTTCAATTTACATGCATACGACCAGACCCGGCGGCAGACATACGTCTCTGGGCGGGCATTTGATTTACCAGGGCGGGCCCACCCCGAAACGTACGTTTCCCGGGAAATCTCGAGATTTGTCAAGGGGGGGGGTTTAGGTTGCCAAGGCTGTTGACAGTCTTATTATAGGCTACATCCATTGGTTGTTTTTGTGGCACATTTGTAACGCTGTGCCAACTTGGGCAGCACACAGGGTGGAGAGGTGGAGTAAGGTTGAGCGATGGAGAGAAAGGGAGAGAGAGAGATATTGAGCGAGGCAGAGAGCATGTGCAGCGGTCTGCTTGCGCACAGAGCAGGAGTTTGTGAGAGAGCCGGCTTGAGAGTCAATTTCTCTTCAAAATATAATTGATTGCCAGCCTCCCTTGTCCCTGGCTGGCTTGCTAACTCGTTGGTAACGTAACTGATGTCTTCTAATGTGCCTGCATCTGGCGCTGAGTTGCCATATTCCTTTCATGAACCACTTTCTGATATCCATTGTTGCAGATACATATAAATGATAATAGCCAAACTAACCTAGCAAGAGTGAAGTGACAGGCTGCTGTGCCGCATCTCACTCAAGACCCCACACGAATCAACCCAGCAAAAAACCAGTCGCGCGCGCAGCCTTTCATTCAGAATTTCATTCAGAATTTCATAGCAAAATAAAAAAAATGATATTAAACTAATCTTTCAACATAGTTTAAAACAAAAATAAATATTAGGACAAATGTTAGAAATTAAAATCAATGTTTTGATGGCATAATGTACCTTAAATGTACCTTCAGTTTAAATGCTGTTTTATACTGAAAAACCAGAAAATTATTGTGCACAACCAGTTAAGCTTTTATTCTGAAAATCCTTCATCTCCGGTTAGCATGTGGCTAGTTTACCATTTCTTATAGAGGTTAATTTAGTAGCGAAATGACATGGAGTGATGCACACCGAAACCTACTGATTTTAACACTGCAACTATAGACGTATTATTATTGCTGAATATTAAATGAAGGTATAGTTTATTTGAATACAGTTATTGTTTACAGACGTGGGTAAGATGTGACAACTTCCGGAATGACCAGAAACCAAACCAGCCGTGAAGTATTTTCTGTATTTTTTAGAATATTAACTACAACGTTTAGAATGTGTTAAAGGAAAAGTGATGAAAGACAATATGAGGAGAAGAGGCGTGTTTAAGTATATATTGAATGTACAATGCCTGAATCCTCTGTTTAAACGTAACAATGGACATTAAGATGTGGAGGGCCGGCCCGCAGGGAGGAGCCTACAGAAGCTATATAAGAGCAGCACCTGAGCGGTTCGGCCTCTTTTCTCTGCTAGCGAGGGCCAGAGACAGCTGCTTTTCTGTCGGACAATATCCTGTTTGTGACTGTACCGCGCCTTTTTATTAATTAAAGTACCAATTTGAAAACATCTCAGAGACTCCATTTAGTCTCCTTTTTAAGCTTCTCTTTCCTGGACGCGAGAATAACCATCACAGTTAACACAAAGCCCTACAAATATAACAACAATAAAAATAATCAGTGGCGGCTCCAGAGTGTTTTTGTTGGGTAATCTATGGTAGGGCTAACCCATACAGTGGTGGGGCTCAAGTCAGTATTTGCAATGTAATTACATACACGCTCCCCTTGACAGTGAAACGCCACGCGTGAGGTTTAGATTATTTCCCTGTCTCAATCCAAATTGAACTGTATGAAATAAAAAGGCACATTTGTCTTGTAGTAAATAAAAAGGGCGACCTGGAGCCAATCCTGCAATTTCCCCACAGGTGAAAGAGTTGACATGCTGAAAACCCAACCTCTGTAGGGGGGTCTGGGGGGATTCTCCCCCAGGAGATTTTTTGAAATACTAACATAAAATACACATTCTGGTACTCTCTTGAGAATAAAAATAAATAAATCTATTACTACGCGACATATTTAAAAAAAATGAATGCCATTTTAGTTTTGTGTTACTTTGTTCTGAAAGCTGAACCTGCTGCTCCTCACAGAGAGAAGAGGGAAGAGGCTGTGAATTACTTTACATTGTGGATAAGGGTGGATAGCCCCCATTGTTCTGTGTGTCAAAATGAAAGACAGCCCACACACCTATGAATCATCAAACCGTGGAGTCTCATTTAATTATGTGTTGATTTCTATCAACACGTAATGTTGTATCGATGTATATAGAGATGTACTACAGCAAAAGTATTCTCCATCGGGACTTCCTGCAACAACACCACGCCGTTATGGTGATTCTGATTGGCCAGAAGACATTATCAAAGATGTTCTATTGAGAAGATGATCACTACGTGACAACAAATTTCAAACCGTTTCTAGTCTTCGGTATTTACTGCTGTCTGTGCAATTTACTCCGCGCGAGTTGGCGGACTTTATTTTGCTTACTTTAAAATCTTTTTTTCATGGTGGGGCTAAGCCATTTCTTGGTATGGCTGTAGCGCCGCCACTGAACATAATAATGAAACAGTTAAAATGTTGTATTCAGCCCTGATTAAAACAGCGAGCCCAAATCCTGAATGGGCGGGCCCAAATCCTGAATGGGCGGGCCCAAATCCTGGATGGGCGGGTCCGGCCCCATGGGGCCCGCCCATGACGCCGGGTCTGCATACGATACACCTGAAACAGCGTGATGCCGTTATTGTTATGTCTTGACTGTGCAATAAAACAAACAAACTGGCAAAGCTTTATTTATTGTGTCCCACCCCAAATTTGCAGAATAGAAGAATGTGAGAGCAGACAGGTGTCGGTGGTTGAATTTATCTACAATGTTGCAACCTTGTGCAGCAATGGCAGGGGCAGAAACACAAGTCTTACACACATAAACACAAGTCATTTATCATGTCATTTGTTTAGATAAATAAGGGAAAAACACCAAACAAGGGTTAATGTCCTTTTCCAAAATCAGCCTGAGGGGGTAATATATAATAAATACATAAAGATAAAGTCCATTGTTATAATGGGGTATTTTATTTGTAAATTACCCTTATGAACTCCATCATGTCTGAGGTCGGAAAGTAAACAAACGCCTGGGCTTTATACCCCCTCCCCCGTGTAGTTCTTCTTCTCTCGTTTTTTTTTGTACTCGCCGTGAAGTGGTTTTGCGGCCTGCCAGTAAACCCAGAGAAGAAGAAGACGAAGTGACGTCAGCGTAATCTTGCCTCAGGAAAAGTACTGCGGTGTGAATGCGATTGGCACTACCCCCCTGGCTGATTCAGTGCCGTGTTACTTTAGTACCGGCACTAAAGTACGGCAAGTCCTGCAGTGTGAAAGCGGCTAATGAGAGCACGTCTGTAACCCGACACCGTTGCAATGAATCGACATCTGACCAATCACGGCTTTGATACGGCCACTAGTGCAGGTGAAGAGATGTCGGTGAAAAGACAGTTTCAGTCCGGCGCAAAGCAAGAGGGGAAAAAAACAAAACATGAAGAAACTAGAGCATCACTCGAAGGTGGGTTATTGTATGAGTCAAATGTACAACTTGCGAATGTTGTATAAGTCAAATTGCCATATTAAAACATCAGCTGCAATTCACGACATGAAGAAGGCAGTCTCTGCATAGCATATAGGCTAATGGAGATGCAGTTGTTTCCAGCATTCTTTATTTAACATTCATTCAAGTATGTTATGCCTTTTATCTGCTAATGTACAGGAGGAAGAGTGATACACTGTCTGTCTAGTTGGCTTACATAACAGTTAAAGTTTACAGCCTAAAAAAACATGGAGCATTTTTTCCCCTTTTATTCATTTTTATGTCAATTTGCACATTTCATAGTGATGCTCAGCCTCTCCCCTTAACTCCTAACAGTCATCATCATGGTGACGCTCAGCCTCTCCCCTTAACTCCTAACAGTCATCATGTCAACCACAACACAGAGAAATACTGATAGAAATGTGTGTGTAGTTGTTGATACATTGCTGACAGAGGGAACTATGAATACAGATTTAAGAAATATCAGTTTTTGAGTATGTCATAAGCATGTTTTGTCTTGACTATATTACAACTAAATTATAATAAAATAATATAGTATTTATATTATTATTGATTATGATTATGATTATTATTATTAGTAGAAGTAGTTTATTTGCATTCATTATATTTTAATCTTTTTGAGGCTAGTATTTGGCAGGAAATGCAGACGTACATGCACATTTACCATTTACCTCACTGTATACAAAAGTAACTGTTGATACTAATAATAAACAGGAATTATATTTGCAAAGTAGCCTACTTTGTTTCCAAAATAATGTGTTTCACTCCTGTCGGTTGGGGGGGGGCCTCATCTCACAATGTCGCTTGGGGCCCCAAGTTGGCCAGGGGCGGCCCTGATTATGAACCATCCAGATCTCTCAGGTCTTCAGGGACTGGTCAGCTTTCTGTCCCCAGAGTCAGAACTAAACATGGTAAAGCAGCGTTCAGTTATTATGCTCCAAATATCTGGAACAAACTCCCAGAAAACTGCAGGTCCGCTGCAACTCTTACTACTTTTAAATCCAGACTAAAGACTAAACTTGCCTTGCCTTACCTTGCCTTTGTATTGTCTCAAAGACACAAGCTAAAAAAAAAACTAAAACAAGCTTCTACTGTGATGTCACCAGCTTTCTTCTGAAACGTACCGAAAATATTTTGGCGTCATACCCACTATCCTCATTGGAAACGATTTAAACAACATTGGGCACAGGCCCAAAGTCAAGACTCACCTGCTCAGCTTTCCAGTGAAGAGAACATTCCGTTAAACCTGTGGGTGTTTTACATAAAGAAACACTTGTGTGGTGTTTGTCACTCAGCAGGGTCGTTTGACAATCTCAACCACAAATGGCGCCTGATGCCACGGCCGATAATGGGCAAGTGATGTTGATCTCTCCTGGGGAGCAGGTGGCACCTCGCAGGAAGCCTCTACCTGATTTATATGTTTGACCTGATGGGATGTTCAGTTATGAAAAGGAACCTTTAGTAAAGCACCCGTTACCTCTTCTGTAGCACTACTGGAGATTACACTTACGAAGTGAATGAAAAGGGTTAATGCCTGCAGTTTGCTCTAAACGGTGCTGTTGAGTTAATTGTCATGCAAATAAAAACTATTTCTGTTGATCCAAACAATTTTTCCACGGTTTGTCCAGTTTTGTTTCTAACATCCCATCTGTAAGTGCCGCATTTGTAAGTGCCACATCTGGAGTGGTGTGATTATACTGAATGTATAATTATTATGTTGTTCTGCACATGCAGATTAAATTAAAATGGAAAGTGAAAACATTCTTCTTTGTTAAATTCTTTGATTTAGAAATACCAACATGATTTACAATAGAGCCTTATTGGCTGACGCAGGGGAACGTCTGAGGCCCCCAAAACTGCAATGTAATATCATTTAGTTCTACAGCAGCTGGAACCACGGCATGGTCAAGGCATAGAAGACATGTTCTGTGTCGGTGTCTTGTTTCATATTTCTCTCAAAAAGTTTTATTTTAGTTTAACTTTCTTTGTAATATCATAAGATCAGTGTGGAGCAAAGACGGCACTATCTGTACTGGTGTCATGTTGTTTAATTGCACCCTCTTCTTCTGAATGCTTGAATGGCAGCAGTTTGTAAAGCACAGGAAGATATCCAGGCCAGGATTTATTTTGTTCTCCAGTCCAAGGAGATGTTTGTGTAGTGTAATGATTAAGGGCTTAAGGGCTGTGAGACCATTCCAAGACGTTGGACGACACCGACTTGTTCACTTTTTAACATCAATGATGATGTCTGTCTGAGCTCGTTGTCAAAGAGGGCAGAGAGCTCCATTCATCTTTTGCCCCCCACCAGTAGCTGAGCAAAGCCTCAAGGTCATATATGATCTTTCCATTGACCTTTTTTTTTACATACATATATTTTCACTCTTACATACATACATTCTCCTTTTACATACATATATTTTCACTCTTACATACATACATTCTCCTTTTACATACATATATTTTATAATATGCATGTCTGAAGAGAATATATGTATGCAAGAGAAGAATGTATGTATGTGTGAAGACAATATATGTATGCAAGTGAAGAATGTATGTATGTGTGAAGACAATATATGTATGTGAGAGAAGAATGTATGTATGTGAGAGAGAAAGTATAGTGGAAACGGAAGGAGTATGGTTGAAACGGAAGGCAGGTCATTCTTGCGCTGTGATTGGCTCAGAAGGTCGAGCGGGGCGGGCTCATGTTCAGAACTTCTGATTTCAAATCAACATAACATGATGGAGGGAGATGAATCGCGTAGATTGCAGCAAGCATTAGGGGTTTTAAGGAACATTTTGTCAACCCCTGAAACTGTCACATCCCTGGCCAGGTGTCCTTGCGGGTGTGTTCGCTTACTTATCAGAGCGTGCCGTAAGGGCGGTTACTCTTTGGTTTATAAACTCCCTCCTGGGACGGACTGATGCATTAGATTATGTGCTATATGGAGGGGACTTTGACAGAGTATTTCTCACAAAGTACACAGTAAAAGTACTTCAATGTATTGTTAGTAGCAGTCAAAACTAGTACCGAGTCCAACAGTGTCAGTTTTATGAAGAACTTGTGGTAAAATATATTTGTAAAAAGAAAATGAAGAGCTACTGATCTGAAAAAACGGCTCTCTGTATAGTTTAAATCTCCTAACAATGTTGTCCATTTATTCTTCTCCCCTCGAGTCCAACAGTGTCAGTTTTATTAAGAACTTTCTGTAAAAAATATTTGTAAAATATGAAGAGCAGCTGATTTGAAAAGACAAACGCGAGAGACGGCTGAGTGCCCGCAGTGCAGAATCGCTGTATAGTTTAAATCTCCTAACAATGTTGTCCATTTTAGACACATGCTTATTATATTTACAGCCTTAATAACATTCATTTTCTGGGCTCAATGTGTGTCTTGGCCGTTTTCGTTGTGATCGCTAAATTTACCTTGTTTCCCCTTGTTTATAATTATGTTCAACGTTCCAAGCAAACGAGTGCTTTTGTTTTGAAATCACTTCCGCGAGTATCGCGCCCCCCCCCCCTCGCTACAATGACCATTAGACCATTTAGTAAGGTAAAAAACAAAAAGCAAAAACGCCTCGCAGACACTCTTCCGTTTACTTGTTTAATAAAGAAAAACAAGTGGTCCGTAGATACACGGAGTCATCTAACCCTAACCCTCTCCCTCCATCATGTTGATTTGAATCAGAAGTTCTGAACATGAGCCCGCCCCGCTCGACCTTCTGAGCCAATCACAGCGCAAGAATGACCTGCCTTCCGTTTCAACCATACTCCTTCCGTTTCCACTATACTTTCTCTCACACATACATACATTCTTCTCTCACATACATATATTGTATTCACACATACATACATTCTTCACTTGCATACATATATTGTCTTCACACATACATACATTCTTCTCTCACATACATATATTGTATTCACACATACATACATTCTTCACTTGCATACATATATTGTCTTCACACATACATACATTCTTCACTTGCATACATATATTGTCTTCACACATACATACATTCTTCTCTTGCATACATATATTCTCTTCAGACATGCATATATTATAAAATATATGTATGTAAAAGGAGAATGTATGTATGTAAGAGTGAAAATATATGTATGTAAAAGGAGAATGTATGTATGTAAGAGTAAAAATATATGTATGTAAAAGGAGAATGTATGTGCGTGAGAGGACCAGTATGAATTACGGCCTGTACGGCCCCTCATAAGATCAGAAGCCACCGACTGAAAAAACTCTCCTACATGACGTAAAAACAATACAAAACACTAGTAAGGTAAAAAATAAATAAATAAAAACCACATTTTACAGCACAAGTGTCACCTGGCCTGTAAAAGCCAAGGAAAATAAGTGGGTTTTTAAGCGAGATTTAAAAACAGGCAGAGTTGGAGCAAGTCTAACCTGGAGGGGCAATTCGTTCCATAACTTTGGAGCTGCAACAGCAAAGGCTCTGTCTCCTCGCTGCTTTAGCCTCGATTTAGGGACGACCAGAAGGAGTCTGTCAGCAGACCTCAGTGACCGTGTGGTTGTGTATGGTTTTAAAAGATCTGCCAAGTACGGTGGGGCTAAACCGTTCAGGGCCTTGTATGCGAACAGCAACATTTTAAACTGTATTCTAAAATGGACTGGTAGCCAGTGTAAAGAGGCGAGTACTGGCGTAATATGTTCACGCCTGCCTGTTCTTGTAAGGAGGCGTGCAGCAGCATTCTGGACCAGCTGTAGGTGTGACAAGGAAGCCTTGGTTACTCCAATATACAGAGCATTGCAGTAATCCAGTTTAGTGGATATAAAACAATCTATTACTTTCTCAAAGTCATTAAAAGAAAGGAAAGGCTTGACCTTTGCTAAAACTCTTAGCTGAAAGAAGCTGGATTTTACCACAGAATTGATCTGTTTGTCTAGTTTAAAATCACGATCAATCCGTACACCCAGGTTTGTGACAATGGGTTTCACATATGGGACAAGAGAATCCAGCCCAGGCGGGGCATTGGGGCCACCACTGGGTCCAAATATTATCACCTCGGTCTGTTTTTCATTGAATTTTAAAAGGTTCAAGGCCATCCAGGCTCTGATGTCCTGCAGACAGTCAGACAGGCGTTGCTGAGGGTTTGGGTCATTTATTTTCAGGGGAATGTAGATTTGCGAGTCATCTGCATAAAAATGAAATGAGACACTATATTTTTTAATGATAGCGCCCAGGGGGAGCAGATACAGGGAAAATAAAATCGGCCCAAGAATGGAGCCTTGGGGTACCCCGTATGGGAGAGGAGCAGAGGAGGAAGTAAATTCATTAAGATTTACATTAAAACTTATTTCAGACAGATACGACTTAAACCAGTCTAGAGCAGTACCACTGATTCCCACAAAATGTTGCAGGCGAGAAATGAGAATACTGTGATCTACAGTGTCAAAGGCAGCTGTCAGGTCTAAAAGTATAAGAACAGCACTGTTCCCAGAGTCAGTAGCTAAAAACAGGTCATTAAACACTTTTAAAAGAGCAGATTCAGTGCTGTGGAGGGGTTTAAACCCAGACTGGAATACCTCAAGAATGCCATGCACATTTAAGAAGGACTTCAACTGCTTCAGGACCACTTTTTCTAAAATGTTGGACATAAAAGGAAGTTTAGAGATAGGTCGAAAATTGTCAAAAACAGAGGTGTCCAGGTTTGGTTTTTTAATCAAAGGCTGGACCACAGCATGTTTTAGGCACTTTGGTACTATTCCTGTAGTCAGGCTGCTGTTAATTATATGAAGAACGTTAAGTCCAACAATGTCCCAGATTTCTTTGAAAAATCGCGTAGGGACAACATCGCTTGGAGAACCCGAGGGTTTCAATTGAGCAACAATTTCCTTTAGAGCAGGAAGTGACACAAGCTCAAACTGACCCATAGCAGCTGAGCAAGTATCCATGACAGATGGATCATGGGAAGGAAGTGAGATGTTTGCTCTGATGGCAGCGACCTTGTCAATAAAAAACTGAAGAAAAGCCTCACAGGTCTCAGTGGAGGTTACTAAGTTGATGGATTGTGGGACATTTAGTATACAGTTTATAGTGCTAAAAAGAACACAGGGTTTATGACAGTTATTACGTATAACATCTGAAAAATACTGTGTTTTTTCCGCTTTAACAACTTTCTGATATCTACACCAGGGGGGTATACTACGAAGCAGGATTTTCGCTTAGCCGGCTAAATTCAGGGAAAACTCCGGCTTTCCGGTCCTACGAAGCTGGTTCTCTTTTTAGCAGGCTAGATCTCCATGGTAACTTATGCTTAGCGGCTAACCTGGTCGGGACCAGGTTAGGTTGCAGGCTAAGAGCTCAACTCAGTGAAAGCACTGCCTGCTGACCAATCAGAGCTCAGTGTGAGGAGTTTAAAGCGATCAAGTCATATTACAGGAGAAAGGAAATACAGAAAAGCTGCCGTTGGAGGAAAGACGGCCGGCAAAAATCACCGACTGTGTGAACGTGAACATGAATAGAATATCACCTCCCATCTTCAGAGCAATCTGACTATTATAACATTAGCGTTAAGAAAGCTTACTTACATATCTGCCACAACATAAGTAACCGGATCAGAGTAACATTAAGTACAGTCCGCGGCATATCACTTCATAATGTATCATATTTTCTTATCTGAGTCAGCTGAGCCGTATCTGGCCGTGCAACACTCACAGTGTCACATAGGCCTACTGTATGCAGAAGTATTATTTTAAGCAACACATTAAGTTGACGAAACACTCGAGACAAATGTAATTAAAGTCAAATCGTGTTTTAGACGGGGCAGTGATATCATAAACCTGTTAATGTACGCATTCAAACGCTTTTTCTTTTGCCAGCTGTATTCACCTTGCAGGTGCAGACTATGTGGCTTTTATCCTGGATAAAGCGTTTAAGTCATGGATGTTTAAAGTTTAACTTCTTCATTTTTGACTAGTAGCCTATTAAAGTTCACTTTTCATTCAGGAAGTATGACGCTGCGCTGTCAGTACGCTTCTCCATGTTTGTGATTGGTCGAATGCTCCAGATACCACCCCTTTCATGTGAACGCGCACCTAACTAGATAGGACACGGCTGGGTTGAGCGATCCACTTGATAACCCGCATCGTAGTACAGTTTAGCGAGAGCGCGTATGTTTTGGATTAGGCCAACCGGCTAACTCAAACATATCCAGGTTAGGTTGAACCAGCTTCGTAGTACAGGCCCCAGAAGCCCTTTAAGATATCATAAGACACATGCAGCCTGTCTTTTTTCCATTTGCGATCAGCCCTTCTGCACTCCTGTCTGGCAGTACGAGTGGACTCATTTAACCATGGTTCAGACTTAACTTTAGGGCGAACAGCTTTTAGTGGAGCAATAGTATCAAGGATGTCTTGACAAGAGGAGTTAAAGAAAGAAAGTAACTCCTCTGTATCACCAGTAATAGGATATGCTCTGTCATCCACAAAATGTTTGAAGGCAGCAGAAAACTGAACAGCGGTGGAGGGTTTAAGCATGCGACGAAAATGAGCAGACTGTGGACACTGTTTACCAACAAAACAAGGGATAGTGACGTCAAATAGAACAGGCATGTGATCGGAGAAGATTGGGTCGCATATCTCAACATTACATATTGATAGACCATAAGACACGACAAGATCAAGAGTATGCCCGTGTTCGTGCGTGGGGCCAGAAATCGATTGAACAAGATTAAAGGCATCAATAAGATTTAAAAAGTCTCGAGCCAACGGTTTGTTAGGACAGCAAACATGTATGTTTAAATCCCCCAAGATAAGAACCCGGTCATATGTATGCATAATGCTGGTCAGGAAATCGGAAAAATCATTAATAAAGTCCTTGTTGTACTTTGGGGGACGGTAAATCACTGCACACAGGACCGGATCAGAGCGGCCCAACTCAAATGAGTTCAGTTCAAAACTAGGGAACGAGGCCGGCAACTGTTTACAATAAAAGTTTGACTCATAAACAATCGCTATTCCTCCTCCTCGACCAGTTATCCTCGGGGAATTCAGGTAGCTACAGCCAGACGGTAACAGTTCAGAGAAGGCGCTGGACTCACCGACGTTCAGGCAAGTTTCCGTCACGCAAAGGAAATCCAATCCACGGGAGATGAAGAAGTCGTTAAGAATAAAAGTTTTATTTGCTATCGACCTAGCATTAACCAGTGCCATCTTGGTGGGAGCCGGAGCAATAGCCGCACGGGGGGCCCGATCCAGCGGCCGCAGGTTCAGAGGATTCACTCCACGTCTGCCTAGACGGGAATGACAGCGGCGGGGGGGGGTGGGTTTCCTCAGCAGAGCCGACGACAGGTACCAGCCAAGGGTCGATAGGATCCAGTAAACGCCGAGAAAAAACGAGTCGTTGAACCGCTCCATTTTCAGTCCGGAGGGACGAGGATAGCGCCAACCAAGCTTTCAGCTTCACCAGCTGGCCTCCGCGGATGCCCCGGCGCCTGCGGCGCTTCCCACGAGGAGGTTGAGGCGGAGCCCGGTATAAGTGAGCAGGTATCCCAGACAGGAACGGGGGACAGAACGTTTTTTTGATCACAACGATCAAACTCCCACAGGTTCTTGGCAGAGAGGCGAATATCCAGGAGTGTTTGACGATCATACGCCAGTAGGGAGCTTACAGTATCAGTGACAAGTGACATAAACAGTATAAACATAAACCAGGTTGCGAGCGACAGACGGCAAGCCACATACACTGGCGCCATCCTGACAGCCGACTCCGGAGGTGGCGGTATGCACCTTAAAGTTGTTTGCAATCCGCCAAAAAACCGAGAGAAGAAGAAGAAGAAGACGAAGCCGAATCCGAGCTGTTCGACTTCAGGCTAGCTTTTTGAGACCTCCCCCGGCTGCGATTGGCTATTCTCGTCTACTTTCGAGGCGAGCCGCAATGTGTCTCAAACAAGCCTACTGCCTGAGGAAGGCTATGTGTATTGTTTTTGTCATGAACCTTTTTCGGACCACTTATTTATTTATTTTGGTGACGATCCGACCTCCATGCTGCTACTCTGGTTCAAACGGCATCCACCAAACAATATGATTTATCTCGACCTCCCCAAAATAACCAAAATCTGACACGGTGTGAGATGTCTTTTTTAGCTGTTCTGTCGTCATTTCCTGCTATCTTCTTCATAAAGTCAGTCAAAATGAATGAATGAATGGGCGTTTCTTTGACTATTTATAGGCAAATATGGGCGTTACGTGAAGCCCGCAAAAGCTGCACCGCATTTCGAGTCGATTGTGATTTATAAAGGGAAACAGGCGTAGGAAGTGCTGTACGCACTTTCCTCGCCGGTACGCAATGTTTGGTGAATCGGAAAATGTCGGAACATTTCTGTACCTATTTTTTGGATTTCTACTACGTAAGCAACCTTCCCACGTGAATCCTACACATGGCGTTATAAATGAGGCGCCAGGGCAGTCACGTCCGTAGTATAGTTGCGCTGCGCTGTCATGTTCTTCTATGGGACAGACAGACAGCAGCGATTGCGTTATTGAAAGGTAAATATATATAAATAAAACACACACCCAAGTACTTTTTCAGCTGTAATTGCATTATTGCATACTTTTTATTGACAGTTTTGCATTTGGAGAGGCAGGGTGACAACGGAAAGCTTGGTAGCCTATTACTTAGATACGTTTTACATTTTTGGAGGGAAACGCTTGTGTTCATGTTAGCATGGGTAGCATGATCATGTTAAGACTAGGAATATCATGTTACCACAACAGTGGATGAACAATTGATATATGTGTTTGAACAAGAACAACAGGAAGAACAAAGTAAAAGGGATGAACAAATGTGTGAACAAGTATTAAGAACAGTGTATGGAAAAAGTGATGTGTGTTAGAACAACACAAAGTAAAATGAATGAGAAGGAGAACAAAGAGGGTTAGGGTTCAACAGAAAAAGATTAATTCAGCCAAAAAACACATTTTGATTAATCTAAAGTGTAAAACAATCTTCAACACAGACCAAATTAACAAAACATATGGTGGGGCAAAGAAACGATAAATTAAATTGAGAGAGTGGGAGACTGAAAATGATTACTATGATAAATATTCAAACTATTTACAAAACTATTTACAGAAGCTCCTGTTGAAACATGGTTCAACAGAGCAACAAAAACAGGTTTGTCAACAATAAAAATAAAAATGACAAGGCCACTTTGCCAGGGGGAGGTGATCCAGCGACGAGACAATAAAAAACCTCTGCCTGAAATCAGGACCACTCAGAGGAGAATGCAGCACATCAAACTGGAGTCAGGAGTGTGAATAACACATTTTGGCCAAAACAAATTGTTGCTTACCAATACAGCGGCTGAACAATGGACACCAAAAAGTGAAAAACAGAAGCATAATTGTGCGAACAACAATTTTAGGGGTGGGGGGGGGGGGGGGGGGGGGGGGTGCATTTTAAAAATATTTACAAACAACTATTTACAAAAAAGCAACTATTTATAAAAAAGCAATACTATTTACAAAAAAGGGTTAGGATAAGCAACTATTTACAAAAAAGCAATACTATTTACAAAAAAGCAATACAGAACTCTAGGGCATCCAGGAGCCTAACCATTTTGAAAAAAACAAAAAGGTTCCTTTGTGAAAGGGACATCCTCTTCATCTGTTTCCTGGGCCCTAAAAAGCAGAGCAAGAATAGGAACAGTGGTGAATAAGGGGAGAGAATACAGTTGGGAGCAGACTGAACAGAGGACATAGCAATATTCATGTTAAAATGTTTGCACAACAAATATTATGGCACTTTTGTTTATATTGCATTTTAATAGATCAGTTGTCATACCATGGTTGGATGTGCAGCATTTGGATGCTCTAATCGATCCGAGAAGGGATTCCGGATGTATGGCTTCCCTAAGGATGTAGAGCCAAGGAAGAGATGGATGGCAATGGTCAACAGACAAAACCTGTGTCTGACAGAGGACAACAACAGCAGACAACTCTGTCATGTAAGTAATGTTCACAGAGGTGACATGACTTGTTAATATTTTAAAGGGCATCATATTTCCAAGTGTAGAGAATTATGACTCTTCAATGACATTTGAAGTGTGCAGTGGAAACTGATCAAACCTACCTACCTACAGGTACACTTTGAAGACGACCAATATATTGGCAACAAATCAGGAGGAAATTTGAGGTTGAGGCCAGATGCTGTTCCAACAGTATTTATACATCGGCCTCAGCCGAAAAGGAGGAAATCTACGTCAAGGAGTATGCCTCCAGCTGTTAATGTCAGGAATGATGACCACACCTATTATGGCACATCAAACATTGGTATGATATATGAAGCTAACAATGTTTCCCATGTTATATATTTCAAGGATAGACTACACTCCTAATGTAACCTTCAGATTATACAGCTTCAAAACTACCAGGGTTCAGGGATTCTCTGAAGACTCATATACCACATGTAGATAATCTATAGATTTCTTCATACTTTAACATTGCCAATGGACGAACTTAGATGAATGTCACTATAGGAGTGTAGTGTACCCTTAAATGACAATAGGTGCACATGTAAAGGCAGCATACACATATAACAGCAAGATTGCTTTGTTATTGTTACAGAGATTCAGGGAGATATTGATGTGGAGTTCCAAGGGAATGAAAGGGACATAACAGACAGAGTTAGACAGATGTCAGCAGACTGCCAGGGGCCAGTATGTCAGGGGCCGACAATCAAGAGGCCACCTTACCAGAGATCAGTGTGCCAGGAGCCAGTCAGTCAGGGGTCAGCTATGAAGAGGCCAGTTTGCCAGGGTCAGGTGCTCCAGGGACCAGACTGCCAAGGGCCAGTTGTGACCGGGCTCACGTGGAGGATCTAATGAGGCAACTGAGAAGGGAGAGATTACTAAGAAAGAGAGCAGAGAGGGCTCTGGTAAACCAGAAAAGGATTAATTCCGCATTAAAAAAAACACAATTTGATTAATCTAAAGTTTAAAAAAATCTTCAACACAGACCAAATTACAGCACTGGGCAATCAAAAAAAGGTGGGATACGGTAGAGGAAAGAAACCGTGAAATACAACTAAGGTTCTGTTGTGGCACTACAGGATATAAAACCCTCCAAGCCATGAATATGCCTCTGCCTGACATCAGGACCATTCAGAGGAGGATGCAGCACGTCAAACTGGAGCCAGGAGTGTTGGGGGAGGTGTTTGATATGCTGAGGCTTAAGGCAGATGGCATGAGTGAGATGGAGAAGAAATGTGTGCTCACTGCTCACCTTGGATGAGATGTCCATCACCCCTAGCGTGGAGCTGCATCTGGGAACAGGGAAGCTGATTCAGCAGATAAAAACCAAAATAACAAAAAAAACACATAATCAATCTAAATCCTGCTTGTTAGTTACCCAGCATCATTGATATATAAGCTGCTAGCGATTCATTACTGAAATCTTACCTTCAAAGCTGACGAAGTCGAGCTAGCTAACTAGCAGGCAATGCTAGCAAAATTGGTTGTAACAACCAAGATAAAATATAGATAATTACGCTGTGCATATACAAATGAAGACCAGTATAAGCATCATAAAGGGCCTCTGATACAATATAGACAGTTGACAATTCAAAAGAGTTAGATATTTCAGCAACTTACCTCTGGAACTAATCGACGCACCGTGAAGTGAATGAGGTCCAACGCCCAAATGACAATATTTGGAACTATTTCGATGTCCATACCCCGGAAGTAGGCGCCGCCATTTTTTACAACGGAGGTCTATGGGAGTGTCGTAACTCTTAGTATCTCTAGGGCTCTGGGCAACTCTATAGAGAACCGCAGTGACGCATCCTAAAACCCGGATGTAAACTCCTTCCGGTTCCTTCGTCAAAAACGCAATGCAATTTCTCCATAGGATTTTGGAAAATAGCTCGAAATAAGGTCTGTGGTTGACACACATTTAAGAGACGGATCACGATAATATCCACATGTCTATTCTACTTTTATAATTTTCGAAGCATAAATCTAGTCGCAAGAAGCAAAATGCTAACGTTATGCTATAAAGGAACTACAGCAGGGGTTCAACGTCACGCCAACTTAAGATCCATATTCAAACATACAGATTGTAAATGGTACAAGTTGAAGTGTTTGTTTGAACAGTTTGCAGGAGGCAGGTACTTGCTTTCAAGCAGAACAGGGCAAACAAAATTCCCGGGAGTGTTTTACGTGTTCGGTGTAATGACGTAAAACGGCCTGGACAACTTCTGTAGTCCTTTTCAGCCACTTGTTAACAACCATCGTTTTTCAGACACGTAAACTCTTCAAAAATCACCAGCTGATGATCACTGCTGATGTATTTAATGTCGTCGAACAAATTGTGATCCGTCTCTTCAATTTGTGTCAAACACAGACCTTATTTGGAGCTATTTTCCAAAATCCTATGGAGAAATTGCATTGCTTTTTATCGAAGGAACCGGACGTGGTAAAAATGCTAACTTACTTCCGGGTTTTAGGACGCGTCATTGCGGTTCTCTATGCCCCTATGGTCATTATTTTTTGCCACACACATTAAATAGGAAAATACTCTGAGCATGCGCAGTGTAGTTTTTACAATCACCGTTCACTTAGACAGTGAGAGGGAGGGGCAGGATCGGATTTTGTCCCACATGGCTCTAAACAAACAGCTCAATAGGCACACACTGTAGACACTAATTAGAAGAACACATACTAAAACCGCAATGTACAGACGAATCAGATGATTAAACATGATCTTAAAATATATTTTAATTTATTTTTTGCATTTTGTTGTAATCATTATTTTAATACTTTCTGCTGACACTAAGTGGGGCTGTGCCCCACCTGCCCCTAATGACCAGTCGCCACTGGTTGTACAGTGCGTAGATGCGGCGGACAGACGGGTCTCAGTTGGTTTGGTGTCCTCTGCTTACTTTTAATACTTGTAAATACAACTTTTGGCCCGTAATTTTATTTCCCCATTTCAGCGACCAGAGAGAGGGGGGAGAGGGGGGATATATCCAGTCTCTGATTGTGTTATGTTATTATGAGAGTGCTCTCATACTTTAAATTGTATATATTTATATAAATATATTTGTGTGTGTCCGTATCTGTTATTGTCTCATTATACCGCACTGTGAATGAATCAAAGTAAATATATAAGTGGTCATGAACACATCTGTCCATCAGACAGAGGGCTGCTGTGCCTCCTGTCATCATTAATGGACGTCTCTTTAAAATGACCGGTGACTCAGTCCTCCGCTCGCATCTCCTGTGGGTGGGACTAAGTCTCGAGGATAGGAGTCGAGGAGGGGAGTCGAGGAGGGGAGGGGAAATTTAAGAATTGAGAAGCCTCTAAAGGTGTTTAAAATCTGCCTTTCAATAAGAATATTCACTGGCCCGTCCACACGGCGGTGTGCGTTGAAGCTTCAACGCTTCTGCCCATTCACTTTGAATGGGGTGACGTCACGCTTTGCCGAACTGCATTGTGGTTCCGTCGCTTCGCGTTGCTCACTTCAAAAGTTGAGCGTGTCAACTTTTGAAGCTTCGACGGAAGTGTCAGCCAATCAAATCATATGCCAGTACAAGTATGGGCTCAGAACAGTCTCATAATACACACATGCACACAGAAGGATTCACACTTGTATTTCATGATCCGCAAAAGGATTCAAACTTGTATTTCCGGATCCACACTTGTGTTTTTCAATGCACACACAAATGTGTTCCGTTTCATATACATAAATCCAAATACAGAAAAAAGTTTTACTTATGTATTTTTGATCCTCACATATTTGTTTTCCGTTTAAAACCTCTGCACCTGCAAACACAAACCGCTTTCTGTGCACGGATCGCTTTGCATTCGTGTGTGGGTTTTTTGAGACTCCCCTGACGGTCAGCCGATTCGTACTTGTAATTTTTTCTATCTATAGCCAATCAGATGTCTCCTCAATTCTAAGCCAATCACATGAGCGCGCCCCCACGAGGGTAGATTTATTGCGTTCATGACGTAGCGCTTCATGTACACATTTTGCGCAGTTCGGAGCTGACAGGTCCATGGAGCCTGCCTGCAGGCGCTAATCTCAGGACACCTCCACTCTCAGTACATTGCCATTTTCCGAACAGGATATGCACGCAAATACAAGCCTTTATATTATTAAGGTACAGCGCCACTTTCCGAACCATTGATGAATGCTTGTGTACACAAAAACGGCAGGCAAATCCGTTTTAAATGTGTGTTTCCTGTATGGCGAATACATCTGCTTTATTTATGTCTGTATGAAGTTGTTGTGAGTGTGGAGGGAGCAGCTACAGGTTAGTTTAGCCTAATCGATCAAATGCACTACGAAGCCAGTGCTCGACAGTTAACTGTCAACGGGGGGAGTCCCGCCGGTCATTATCGGCCGATATTCACTCTTAATAGTTTGATCGGTGCTCTCTATAAAGGCCGATCAGGAGAGCTGGATCTGATCGATATGGACATAAACGCGAGTGAAGTACAACCGGTGTCAGTACCAGATATGTTCGGGCTACCAGATATGTTCGGGTGTATTTCCGTCGCATCCGTCATCCGTCATATTCGTCATATTTTACGGCAACTCAAGAGGGCCATCACGGTCAAATTCCGAACATTTAAACATAGCCGACACTTCATTCTTTACTTTGTCCGTTATTATATGTAGAAGATTATACTCTTTCTCCGTCATGTTGTTTCCTTAGCAACAACTTCAAACAGGCATAGCCTACACTTTATTCTTTACTTTGTCCGTTATTATATGTAGAAGATATACATTTTTTCTCCGTCATGTTGTTTCCATAGCAACAACTTCAAACAATAACAACTAACCGCTAGCCGCAAAGCTAGCATCACAGCCACTGCTCCGTTTTCGGAGACTTTGCACACGTTTTTCACAAACATTTTCACACGCTAGGAGTAATTCCAATAGCTTCGTCTTGATCTGTAGATGTGATTTGATGTGTCGTGTGTCCCCCAACTCCTCTCCAAAGTTCAGATATTTAATAAAATACTCAGGGGAGTTTCCTGAATTTTCATGCCCAAAGCCAAGCACTAGGCCCTGGGTAAATTAAGTGGCTGATCTCGGGCACTTTTGTCCACTTTCCCTGGTGGTCGAAACTCAAGCCAGACATCCCTGGAATCGTCTCAGAGAGTAGATGATCAGTGGGGCCTTGTTTTTATTGAATGATGTGTTTTTTTATGGGGAATTCAAATATGAGCTTATTTTTAGGATTTTCGGAGACTTTGCACACGTTTTCACAAACATTTTCACGCTAGGAGTACTTCCATTCGCTTCGCCTTGATCTGTAGATGTGATTTGATGTGTCGTGTGTCTCCCAACTCCTCTCCAAAGTTCAGATACTATATAAAAATACTAAAAGGTAAATAAAACATTAAACATAATGACAAAATAACAACCTGAAAGATATGTATTCTATCTACACATTTCGTAATTATCTAATCTAGTGGCCTTATAAAAGTGTTGGCTAAAGTAACGCAGAATATATATATTTTTTAATTGTAAATAATTAGAAACATTATTTATGTGCACAAGTACATGGGACCCCACCATAGCACCCCACACATAACAAGCTGTCCCGAGTTCCTCCGGCTGCAGTTCCGCAGACGGCCGGTGTGTGGCAGCAGAGCGCTGGGAGCAGAGGGAGGTGAGTATATGACGGATATGACGGATGACGGATGCGACGGAAATACACCCGAACATATCTGGTAGCCCGAACATATCTGGTACTGACACCGGACGCGAGAGAGAGATCAGATCAGCTGCTGAGTCTGACGGAGACACCAGCTCTGCATGATCACCTGATGCTCCGCCCTCTGTTTAGCGAGCTGACCGGACTGCGCAAAAATGTGTATATGAAGTGTCATGAATGCAAGAAATCAGACCCTCGTGGGGGCGCGCTCATGTGATTGGCTTAGAATAAAGGAGACATCTGATTGGCTATAGATAGACAAAATTACAAGTAGGAATCGGCTGACCGTCAGGGGAGTCTCAAAAAACCCACACACGAATGCACAGCGATCCATGCACAGAAAGCGGTTTGTAGCAGGTTCAGAGGTTTTAAACGGAAAACAAATATGTGAGGATCAAAAATACATATGTCAAACTTTTTTCTGCATTTGGATTTTATTTACATGAAACGGAACACATTTGTGTGTGCATTGAAAAACACAAGTGTGGATCATGAAATACAAGTGTGAATCCTTCTGTGTGCATGTGTGTATTATGAGACTGTTCTGAGCCCATATACAAGCTCTAGCTTAATGGTCACACATGCAGAGCACAGAGCACACACAGTGAAATGCTTTTAACCCATCCTACCAGGAGTCTAGTACTAGGAGCAGTGTGCAGCTATACAGCGCCTGGGGAGCAATGGGAGTGGGGGGATGTCCGGTGCCTTGCTCAAGGGCACCACGGCAGCGCAGGAGGTGAGCTGGGACCTCTCCAAGTAGAAGTCCACACTCCATATTTATGGGATTAGTTTTGTATCATCAAGATAAAGCAACACTTTCTCAGAATAAAGCAAAACTATGAGTTTAAAAGAAAAAAAAACTGAGTCAAGCAAAATAAAATACATTTCAAAAATAAAACTATAAGTTGCAAAGAAATCATTTGTGTAATCATATAAACTATAAGTATTTTTTCTTTGTTTTAACATAGGTTTTTGTTTGCAGTTCTTGTTTCTTCTTTCTCAATGATCAGACTTTTGCTCTCGCTGCAGCTCTTCTCGTTTGCGCTCCCACATTTTTTGTTTTCGATTTTGACACAAACGTCCCAGGTGGGCGGGACTTTCAGGGGTTTTTCCTCATTGGCTACTCAGTTTTTGAGTGACAGCCCACTACACCACAGATCATACAGTGCAACTCATGCAGCAAACTCCGGAGTCCACTCGGCCACGTTAGTGTCGGTGTCTCCTGGGGAGTTTCATGAACATATCGGACTTATCTTATGGATTGCTGTGCATTACACTTGTGTTGTGTAGTTTATACTTTATTCCAACTTTAAATATTTTAATACCTGAAGTTGAACACACTGCTGCTGTACAAATAATTTCCCAATATGGGATTGATAAAGTGTCTGTCTGTTTATTTTATAGATTAAAAAAACACATCTATGTATTTTCAAGCTAAAGGTGATACTGTGGTGACACGTTATTGGACATAATTCACCTTGCTTATTGTGTTGCCACACGGACCCTTTAGTGGGGAACACCTGTAGCTTTAGCTGCCATTCCTGCTAGCTCATCAGGCAGAGCAGTGCATGTGTTAACCTCTCTGAAAGGAATGGATAATAAAGATTGGAACTCCATTCTTAATACACCGCCTCCGACTCTCTTTTCACGGCACTACACTGGTGACCCTGACTTTTCCGAGAAAGTTTCCGGAAAATTAACGAACATGGCTGAGCGCGATGTTTTCATAAAGCTGCCGGAATTCTGGGAGCACACCGCGGAGGCATGGTTCGCACACGTGGAGGCACATTTCGCCTGCCGACAGGTCCGTGACGGGGACCTAAAATACTACCATGTGGTAGCAGCGCTGGGGAGCTCCACGTCGTCCAGGTTGGTGGGATTCATCGCAGCCCCCCCACATCATGGCAAATATGAGGCGATTAAGGCCCTTCTCCTTAAGACATTTAGCTTATCTGCTAAGGAGAGGGCCCGCCAGATACTTGAGAAAATGATAAATCTGCTAGGGGGGGAAGATCCCCGTATTTTATTCACGGAGATTTTCCTGCGTCACTTGCCTCCCCGGGTACAGACGGCGCTGGCCAACACGCCTGTCACGGAGCCCCGTGCTTTGGCTGAGGAAGCGGATCGTTTTTTCCTGGCTACGCAACAGCCTGGGGCAGAGACGTTAGCCGCGACGCTCAGCGGCCCACCGGCAGTCAAGAAAGCGTGGCGGAGGCCGGACACGGCTGTGGCTAGCCGGCGTGGAGACGCCGGAGAGTGCGTTTACCACGCACGTTTCGCGACAAGGGCGAAGAGATGCATCGCTCCGTGCAGCTACAAACCCCCGGGAAACGGAGGGGCCGGCGCTCAGTAGTGGCTCTGAGCGTCGGCGGCACGTGCAGGCTCCTCTTCGTCAGCGACAGCGTTTCGGGGAGCCTGTTTCTGTGTGACACGGGCGCTCAACGGAGCGTAGTTCCAGCGTCGAGTGAAGACGTCGCCCGTGGGGGGCACGGACCGCGATTGACGACGGCTAACGGCAGTCCCATTCGCACGTACGGCGTGAGGCCTATGTGTTTGTGCATCGGAGGACAGCGTTTCAGCTGGGATTTTGTGACAGCGGACATTTCTTTTCCCCTCCTCGGAGCGGATTTTTTGTGTGCTCATGGACTCTTAGTGGACGTTAAGAATAGGCGTTTGGTTGATGCCTTAACGTTTTCTTCCCTCGTGTGCACACTTGGCAGCGCAGCGTACGACGGGCTGTCAGGCTCGCTGTCAGGTGCAGACACGTTTCTCAGACTGTTGGCCGAGTTTCCAGACCTGTCGCTACCCCACCTTCTCTGCGCTTACCACTAAGCATGGCGTGGAACACCACGTCACTACCGGAGGGCCTCCTGTCTACGCCAGGGCCCGGCAGTTGAACCCTTCTAAGCTGGCTGTAGCGAGGGCGGAGTTCGCAACCATGGAGCGCCTGGGCATTGTCCGCCGCTCCGACAGTCCTTGGGCTTCCCCCCTGCACGTCGTTCCCAAATCGAACGGCGGGTTCCGCCCGTGCGGGGATTACCGCCGACTCAACGACGCCACTACGCCTGACCGCTATCCGGTGCCGCACATTCAGGACTTTTCGGCGCATCTGGCCGGTACGGGGGTGTTTTCCAAGGTGGACCTGGTGCGTGGATACCACCAGGTGCCCATGCACCCCCTGGACATTCCCAAGACAGCAGTGATAACGCCTTTTGGACTTTTTGAGTTCCTGCAGATGCCTTTTGGACTCAAGAATGCCGCTCAGACGTTCCAGCGCCTGATGGATTCGGTGCTGCGGGACCTGCCGTTTGTGTTTGTTTACCTCGACGACATACTCGTCGCCAGCGCTTCAGTGCAGGAGCACCTGTCCCACCTCCGAGCCCTTTTCACACGGCTCAACGAACACGGATTAATCATCAATCCTGCAAAGTGCCAGTTCGGGGTGTCGGACATCGATTTCCTGGGGCACCGCGTCACCAAGGGCGGTGCGACACCTTTGCCAGCGAAGGTGGAGGCTGTTGCGGCGTTTCCTCGCCCGCTCACAGCCCGGTCGCTCCGTGAGTTTCTGGGGATGGTGACTTTCTACCACCGTTTCATCGCCCGGGCCGCACACATCATGCGGCCGCTGTATGAAGCGTTGAAAGGCAAGACCCCCGTCCAGGAGATCGACTGGACAGCAGAGGCGGACGGCGCTTTTGCTGAGGTCAAGACCGCGTTGGCTCAGGCGGCTTTGCTGGCACACCCATCATCTACGGCTCCCATCTCCATCACCACGGACGCGTCAGACTACGCGGTCGGCGCAGTGCACGAGCAGTGGGTGGAGGGCGCTTGGCAGCCGCTCGCCTTTTTCAGCCGCCAGCTGTCGCCTAGAGAACGCAAATACAGCGCCTTTGACCGGGAGCTCCTCGGACTTTATTTGGCCGTGCGGCACTTCCGTTTCATGCTGGAAGGCCGTGAATTTACGGCGTTTGTCGACCACAAGCCGCTCACCTTTGCCATGTCAAAAGTGGCGGAGCCTTGGTCGGCACGTCAGCAGCGGCAGCTGTCCTACATATCGGAGTTCACTACGGACATTAAGCACGTGGCTGGCAAGTCGAACCTGGTTGCTGATTGCCTCTCCAGGGTCGTCATCGGTGCCGTCCAGTTGGGCCTGGACTATACTCGCATGGCGGCAGACCAGGTCACAGATCCCGGCGTCCAGGCCCTGAAGGTGGAGAGCGCGGGGCTGCGCTTGGAAGACGTGGTGTTCGGCGACGCGGGCATTACTCTCCTGTGTGACGTCTCTACGGGCCTGGCGCGGCCTGTCGTCCCTGCCAGCTGGAGGCGCCCTGTGTTCGAGGCTGTGCACGGCCTGTCACACCCCGGCGTTAAACCTTCGGTCCGTTTGGTAGCGGCGAAGTTCGTTTGGCAAGGACTGAAAAGGGACGTGAGGACTTGGGCCAGGGAGTGCGTGGCTTGTCAACGCGCTAAGGTGCACCGCCACACGAAGGCCCCGTTGGAACGTTTCCTGGTGCCTGAGAGGAGGTTTGATCACGTCAACATTGACCTGGTTGGTCCGTTGCCTTCCTCTCAGGGGTTTTCCTACCTCCTCACCATGAGGGACAGGACGACCCGTTGGCCGGAGGCGGTTCCGCTCGTTTCGACATCAGCCGCAGACGTTGCCCGGGCCTTCATTGCAACGTGGGTGTGTCGTTTTGGCACCCCGTCAAACATTTCCTCAGACAGGGGCTCTCAGTTCACGTCCGAGCTCTGGAACGCTGTGGCAGGCGGTTTGGGGGTTAAGCTGCACAGGACTACCGCTTACCACCCTCAGGCTAACGGTCTCTGCGAGCGCTTTCATCGCTCCATGAAGGCGGCCCTCAAGGCCGGCCTTACGGACGGTAACTGGGTCGACAAGCTGCCCTGGGTGATGCTGGGCCTGAGGACCGCACCTAAGGAAGATCTGCAGTGTTCTACAGCGGAGATGGTCTACGGTCAGCCGCTGAGAGTTCCGGGGGATTTCCTCCCAAATGCATCAGCTCCCTGGTAGGAGTCGGCCCAGCGGGCTTTCCTGCGTGACGCCGCTGAGGCCTTTGTTCCGATCCCTACTACTCAGCACGGTACTCAGGTGTCCCAGGTTCCCGCAGAGCTCCGCTCGGCGGAGCACGTGTTCATCCGGCACGATGCGCACAGAGGCCCCCTGCAGCCCCTTTATGATGGGCCTTTCCGGGTCTTGGAGCACGGGGACAAGCACCTTGTGGTCGACCTGGGTGGCAAGGCCGAGCACGTCTCGGTGGACCGGGTGAAGGCTGCTCACCTGGACTTGGACCAGCCTGTGGTGCTGGCTCGACCTCCGCGACGGGGCCGCCCCCCGGCCTCGTCCCCTGTCACGGATTTAAGACCTGTTGTTCCGGTCCCTCCCCTTCCGGGGGCCGCACAGGCGGGAGTCACTTTTCCGACTCCCGTGCTCAGGAGTCGTGGGGGTCGGCGTGTCGTTCCTCCCCGCCATGCTGATTTTGTTTATGTGTGAATTCTGGGGGGGCTTGTGTGGTGACACGTTATTGGACATAATTCACCTTGCTTATTGTGTTGCCACACGGACCCTTTAGTGGGGAACACCTGTAGCTTTAGCTGCCATTCCTGCTAGCTCATCAGGCAGAGCAGTGCATGTGTTAACCTCTCTGAAAGGAATGGATAATAAAGATTGGAACTCCATTCTTAATACACCGCCTCCGACTCTCTTTTCACGGCACTACAATACACAATATAAACTGTATACTATTATTTTTTCAAAGACATTTCAAAAGCATATATTGCTATGTTTAGGACAAACAATTAAAGACTGCTTTAATTTAACAAATTCTGCAATATAAAAGTGGCAGATTTTCTTTATGAAACAGACCAGACCTAGGCTGCATACCAACACAATTAGGAACATGCTCACATCTCACTATGTTGGTCTGAAGAGCTGAAGCATTCATACACAATGGATAAACACTGTGTTGTCTCATGCTATATCCTGTGAGAAAATGATATACATTTAGCATTAAAAACTCAACATACTATTCCTAGCCTGAGGAAGATATGAATAATCAACGGTGTAACTGACCGCTACGTTATTTTAATATGCATGGTTAGGGGCGGGCGTAGGTATGGGTGTGACGCTGCGAACCCCGGAATCATAACTGATTTAAACTGTTCCCAGGCAACGAGGTCTAGCCTGTGCTACGGACCTCTCAAACATACATGTAAGTTACTGAATTGCCACGAACATTGTGTTATATAATCGGTTTGTATAGGTTTTAATTGAAACTGTGTGTGTTGTTCCTTGGCTCAGGACCGCCATGCCTGACGTCGCACATATTGCACCCTCGGTGAGCGGAGCGAGGTACGTTACAGGGACTGTATTACAAGTGTTTGTTTGATCCGTGAATATATATTTGTGATTTAATCAATGATTTGTACTTGTTCTATGTCTGTATATATTTTTCACGATGATTGAAAGACCATCAAAGAAACTGCATCCGTCGAGACTCTGCTGTGATTATTGCCGAGGGCAGCTACAGTGAAAACTCGACTGCACGAGCCATTCACCACGTCGTGCCGGCTCAGCCAGCGGATACGAGATCATCTGACGTCCTGCACATCAACGTACGGAGGCCAATGCTGCAGTAGGAGACTTTGGCGGACTAAAAGTTAAAGCCAATAATAAATATAAGAAAATAGTCAATGTTAAGGTGGTAAATCGATTTGAAGCTGTCTGCTAAGCTAATTCATTGTATGCACAATTAATGAGCTCAAGAACAGCCATATCATATCGTACAGTCGTAAAGCAGAGAGCTATATAGTTAAAGAGGGCCCTTAACCATCTATGTCATTTCATGAGAACTTAATTCCCGAACGTGTAATAATGTTTAAAGGGTAAAAAATGGTCTGACTGTAGAGCATTAGCAGTACTATTGTTTGTGACATTTTGTATCATTCATGTTTTGCTCATCTTAGCGTGTCCAAGTGTAAATGTCTGATGTGAGTGGTATATAGTTAAAGGTAAAGTTAAAGTCACCATTCACTTAAATTGAGTTTAGACATACAACACTGTAAGACTATAGTTAAAGCACAAACAGAGGAAAAGGGCAACGAAATGTCACTACCTGCTAAAGAAACAGACAAACCCCCAGAGACACAAGTCAGGTCCAGCTCTCGTGAACGAAGTCTAACACAAAAAGCCCTAGAGTTGCAAGAAAATGAAGCTAAGAAAAACAAAAAGGCATTCAATAAAGCGTACGACTCTGGAAGCAGACAGCAAGAGAGGTTAGACTAAGACTGAAAGATTTCTGCTCAGCTGAAGACCTAAATAGATGCACAGAGGACACAGAATCCAAATATGTCATAGTACAGCAACATTATGAGCCCATTCGACGCAACCATACCACTACTCCAGATATTGCCAAGAAAATGGATGCATGTGTCACTCTTACAGCTGAGATTCGTGAATTACTCAGTAAAAGGCAAGAGAATATAGATGAGTTCTTCAACGACCAACTTGAGAAGGAGAGAGTGAGGGCGGCGCTAAATAAGAATGAGTATGGCTCTGTCTTTGGAAACACGAACACAGAAACTGTAATCTCAGTCATCACGAGAACCAAGTAACACCTCCAGCTCCTCTAGTAAACGTGCAGATGCAGAAGCAGACCTTGCAGCCAAACAAGAACAGGCAAAAGCTACACGAAGTTTACATGGCCAACAAGCAAGACTCGATAAACTGGAGAGTGAATGGAAACTCAAGGAAACACAAATGCTGGCAGAAATCAAACAGAAGGAGGCTGAAATGAAGTTAAAGCTAGAAGAGGAAAAAACAAGGTTACAACAGCTACATGTAGATAATATAGTAAAAGTAGCAGCAGCTTGAGTGAGAGCGTACAGACATTTTGATGGGTTTGAAAGTTGTGAAGAAGAGGTCGACCACACATCTCAACATGGTGGCCGAAATACCGACCACAAACACCCACCCCCCCCCCCCCCCCCCCCCCCCCCCCCCCCCCCCCCCCCCCCCCCCCCCCCCCCCCCCCCCCCCCCCCCCCCCCCCCACTAAATCCACAAGCAAAGCCATTCCGGCTTCATCCTGCGCCGCCTGAAGCGCCAACGTCTCAGGAAGAAGTCATCCTAACCCAGGCAATTGCAAGCTCTTTTACTATGAATCGTCTACCTGTCCCAGAACCAACAACGTTTACTGGCGATCCTTTGAAGTTCATAGACTGGAAGATGTCCTTCATGGCCCTCATTGGAAATAAGCCCCTCCCAGTTGGTGAAAAGATGCTCTATCTAAAGAGTTACCTCGCAGGGGAGGCGCGCAAGGCTGTAGAAGGATTTTTCTACAGAAACTCAGAAGATGCATATCACAGTGCCTGGGCAGTCTTGCAAGATAGATATGGAAACCCCTTTATTGTCCAAAAGGCTTTCAGAGACAAGCTCATGAAGTGGCCCAAGATAGATTTAAACGACCCCATAGCACTCAGAGAGTTTGCAGATTTCCTTCAAGGTTGTGTTGAAGCTATTCCCCATGTAAAGGGCCTGTCCATCCTAAATGATTGCGAGGAAAATCACAAGCTTCTCCAAAAACTGCCTGAGTGGATGGTTCACAGGTGGAGTCGGATTGTTGTTGAAGAGTTAGACACATTTGGAGACTATCCAAGTTTTGCACGTTTTACAGAGTTTACACAAAAGGAAGCTAGAATAGCTTGTAATCCCATCGTATTCCCCCTCCTGATGAAAAACACCAAGACCACAGATGAGAGGTTTCTCAGGAGAACGAAAGCACTCAACACCAGTACTGAAATGAATGAACCCACCTCAGAGACATTTGTAACTTCAAACTCAAAACCATGGCCACCTTGTTTAGTTTGTAAGGAGGAAACACATGGTATTGCAAGGTGCCCAACCTTTACAGCAAAGACTACAGACGAGAAGAAAACTTTGATTCACGAAAATAACCTTTGCTTCGGGTGCCTAGGAAAGGGGCACATTTCCAAAGACTGCAAAAGGCGACACACCTGCAGCACATGCAGTCGACGTCACCCAACCTGCTTACACATAGAAACAGACAAAAGACCTGCAGAGACATCAGGCAAATATTCTGCTGCCACAGGAGAACATACTAGTAAGGAGATCCACAAAGTTATGTCCCATGCACTGACACAGCATACTTCTGCCACCTCTAGCATTGTTCCAATTCTGGTGTCGTCAACAATGGATCCAGATAGAGAAATTCTCACTTATGCCCTACTGGACACACAAAGTGATTCAACCTTCATTTTGGAAGATTTAGTTACTGAACTAGACGTGGACACTCAACCAGTGCAGCTGAAACTCAGTACAATGACAGCGGCTAACACAGTCATTGCAAGTAAGACTGCCAGTGGTCTTCAAGTTCGGGGACTCAACTCTGAAGCCTATGTCAAACTACAGCAGACCTACACACGAGACTTCATACCAGTTGAAAGGTCTCATATCCCCACTAAAAGAACAGCACTCCAATGGCCTCATCTCAAACACTTAGCAAACAAGCTACCACCACTTCAAGACTGCGAGGTAGGATTGCTAATTGGTTATGACTGCCCATCAGCGTTGGCTCCCTTGGAAGTTGTCACAGGAGGCGAAAACGAACCTTTCGCACAAAGAACCGTGCTTGGATGGAGCATCATTGGCTCAGCCAATCCCCATTTGGATAGACAGGGACACCAAAGCTTCGTACATCGAGTCACAGTGAAAGAGATGCCAACACCATCAGCCACCGACGTGCTGAAATTCTTGGAATCAGACTTCAATGAAAAATGCTACGAAGACAAGTATGTGTCCCAAGATGATGTTCGCTTCATGCAACTCCTTAGTGACAACATTAGGCAGAAGGAAGACGGACACTACGAGATGCCTCTTCCTTTCAAGGACATTAGTCCACCATCACTACCAAACAATAAGAAGCTGGCGACTATCCGGCTGCAACACCTTAAGAAAAAGTTAAAAGCCAACAAAAACTATTACGATCATTATACTGCCTTCATGAAAGAAATAATTAGCAAAGGCGATGCAGAGCTAGCGTCCACAGCTCCCGAAGGAGAGACAGTTTGGTACATTCCTCATCACGGGGTATACCACCCCAAGAAGCCAGGCAAACTAAGAGTTGTTTTCGACTGTTCAGCAAAGTTTAGCGGTATCTCTCTAAACGATACTCTACTCACAGGTCCCGACCTAATCAACTCACTGGTGGGAGTCCTTTGTCGCTTTAGAAGGGAAGCAGTGGCAGTGATCTGTGACATCGAAAGGATGTTTCACCAATTCCACGTCTCACCTGAAGCCCGCAACTACCTGAGGTTCCTTTGGTGGGAGGGCGGACAGCTGGAAACAGAACCGCAAGAGTATAGAATGACAGTCCACCTCTTTGGTGCCTCCTCATCCCCTGGATGCGCCAACTTTGGACTTAAATACCTGGCTCAGCACCACAAAAGTGACTACCCGTTAGCATCAGCTTTCATCGAGAATAACTTTTACGTGGACGATGGGCTAACCAGTGTTCCATCAGTCGTAGCGGCAAAAGGACTGATAGTCCAAGCGCAGGAACTGCAAAAATGCAGGCTTACGTCTTCACAAGTTCAACTCAAATCAAAAGGAAGCACTGTCCTGCATAGCCCCCTTAGAAAGAGCAGTAACCACTGACCCTCTCAATCTTAACCCTGATGCAACAACAGAAGGACACATTCTTGGCATTCAATGGAAAACGACACGTTCAGCTTCAACATCGAACCAAAGGACCAGCCACCAACCCGCCGTGGCCTTCTGTCAGTCGTTGCCTCTCTTTACGACCCACTCGGTTTTGTTTCTCCCTTCGCCCTGACGGGAAAGTGCATTCTGCAAGAGCTGTGCCGCAGAGGCATCGGATGGGATGATCCACTTCCTGAGAACTTACGTTCACGGTGGGAGGAGTGGAAGAACGGTCTTCAAAGGCTAAAGGAAGTCACTATACCCAGATGCTACCACCCTCAAGACTTTGGTAAAATTGTGAGAGTAGAACTGCACCACTTCTCAGATGCTAGCAATGTCGGATACGGTGCATGTTCCTACCTCAGGTACAAGAATGACAAAGACGAAATCCATTGCAGTCTCGTAATGTCAAAGGCAAGAGTCGCACCTACTAAGATCACCAGCATTCCCAGACTTGAACTCTCAGCCGCGGTCACCTCAGCCAGGATGAGCGTTTTGTTGAAAACTGAGCTTGAGATGAAAATTGACGAAGAATACTTCTGGACTGACTCTCAGGTGGTGCTTGCATACATCAACAACGAAGCAAGAAGGTTTCATGTGTTCGTTGCAAATCGTGTTAAACTGATAAGAGATAATACACAAGCAACCCAGTGGCACTACGTTGATACAACACAAAACCCAGCTGACCATGCCTCCAGAGGTCTTCATGCAGCGGACATCACTTCAACTATCTGGTTATTAGGGCCTACGTTTTTATGGGAACAGAAGGCGCTTCCATCACCTACCCCTTCAACTGAGCTGCTAGTTGGTGATCCAGAAGTTAAATCGATTCAAGCATTCGCAACTCAAGTCAGCGAGCAGCAGGACGTTCTAAGTCGCCTGAGTCGGTTCTCTTCATGGACTACGCTCGTTAAGGTGGTTGCAAGGATCAAGGAAGACATGCTTCCAAGGAATCAGTGGCAGCTAGGTCGAGTGGTCGAGACAACTGAAGGGACCGATGGTTTGGTTCGTCGAGTCAAGGTGCAAGTTGGAGATCGGAAATCAACAAAGAACCAAGATTACACCTCCAAACCCTCAATCATAGAACGTCCCATTCAGAAGCTAGTTTTACTCATTGAAGGTGAATAATTGGCTAAAATACACTTGCATCAGACATACTAGTAAACATGTTTGCTTAGGCGACAAAGCTTATTTGTGTGTGAACCACCATACCTTTAAGTGTGTTTTGTTTTTTGACGGTCTAGAAATCCTGTATGATTCACCCAGTTTGTTTACCTCGTTAAGTTTGTTCATCAGGACAGGATATGGTGGGAGTGTAACTGACCGCTACGTTATTTTAATATGCATGGTTAGGGGCGGGCGTAGGTATGGGTGTGACGCTGCGAACCCCGGAATCATAACTGATTTAAACTGTTCCCAGGCAACGAGGTCCAGCCTGTGCTACGGACCTCTCAAACATACATGTAAGTTACTGAATTGCCACGAACATTGTGTTATATAATCGGTTTGTATAGGTTTTAATTGAAACTGTGTGTGTTGTTCCTTGGCTCAGGACTGCCATGCCTAACGTCGCACATATTGCACCCTCGGTGAGCGGAGCGAGGTACGTTACAGGGACTGTATTACAAGTGTTTGTTTGATCCGTGAATATATATTTGTGATTTAATCAATGATTTGTACTTGTTCTATGTCTGTATATATTTTAGTTTTCACGATGATTGAAAGACCATCAAAGAAATTGCATCCGTCGAGACTCTGCTGTGATTATTGCCGAGAGCAGCTACAAACGGATTTGAATGTAATCTCTAACATTTTCATGTGGAATAAAGACAAAAGAGAGATTATACAAATTACATTTATTGAAATTTGAACCAGAAGATGAAGTCTCAAAGAATATTTTAAATAAAAGGACATAAAACAAAAGGTGGATAATAATATCTATTAAATGTATATGTAAAGACATTTGGTCAAATGAAATGACACTGAGCCAGTGATAACAGCAACGACCAGCATGGATGAAGATGGTGCAGGTCTTTCTTCATGCCCCCCTCCTAGGATCTGATGCTGTCCCCTCAGTCAGAGAAAGTGGGAAAACGGGATAAGACTCTGGACGCCACGCTGTCTCTATGATCCACACTGTAAATATGAGAGGAAAATAAATGTTTTAGGAAATGAAAAATATGAAGTTAACAAATAAAACACAGCTCAAGGGCAGTCATGGACGGTAGGTTTTCCTACAAAGTTAACTCAGCCTCCATTGATTTTCATATCAAATTAGCGTGTTAATAAAATAAGCTTTCATGGCTTATACTTGCATATCTAAACAGAATCATGAAAGCCTGTTGGTAGAGTCAGGCACATGAGTCCGTTTGAGTGTGTGCGCCGGTGTCTGAACGCTCACTCACTGCTCGCTTTGTAGCTAACTGTCCCTGCTATTAGGCTATACTTAGCTTGCATTGTTATGGATCTAAAGTTAGCAAAAGCTAACTTTCATAGCACAACTTTTCTTTACTTCTCACTTAACACAATATAGAAACAGACCGTATAGTACAGCACAAACAAAACAAATGATCAATACTTACATATATTTTCACTTGTAGTAAAATAAATAATTGAAATGCTGGTTCTTCTGCGGGTGTTCTATCTACGCTCAGGCAGCTACCGCACCGCAGCTGCACTGTACAATCGCTGGAGGACCGGGCTATCACTCAAAAACCGAGTAGCCAACGCACCCCTGAAAGTCCCGCCCACCTGGGACGTTTGTGTCAGCATCTCAAACAAAAAGTGAATGAGCGCAAATGAGAAGAGCTGCAGCGAGAGCAAAAGTCTGATCATTGAGAAAGAAGAAACAAGAACTGCAAACAAAAACCTATGTTAAAACAAAGAAAAAATACTTATAGTTTACATGATTACACAAATGATTTGTTTGCAACTTTTATTTTTATTTTTGAAATATATTTTATTTTGCTTGACTCAGTTTTTTTCTTCTTTTAAACTCATAGTTTTGCTTTATTCTGAGAAAGTGTTGCTTTATCTTTATGATACAAAACTAATCCCATACATATTTAGGTCAGTCAGGGACTTGAACCGGCAACACTACGGCTCCCAGTCCAAGCCCTACTGACTGAGCCCCTGCCGGTGATGTATTAGCTTAATGAAAACATATTTTGGCAACATTTCAACCCAAACACATTATTTGAACTAATACATTAGAAGATACATATGTTTTAATTCATTTAGTGTTGCAATGTATGTATGTGCTTTGTAATATATTGTTCTTTTTTTAGAATGTATCGTAACATTTTAACCCTGCTAATAATCCCCATTTTACAAAAAGGCATCAGAAATCTGATAGCCTGCACCTTCTTTCTGTGACTGTAAGGGAATACAGTAACCTTTTTTACCTTTCTAACTACGTTATCCCGTTACATTCCATTACTCCCCAAGCCTGAGCCTGTATCAATTTACAGAAAAGTGACTGAAGAAAGTGTGTGTGTGTGTGGCCTAGCATTACTATACTTGTGGGGACCTACATCTGTTTACACAGTCACGTGTGGGGACTCGCCTCCCTTATGGAGACAAATTGGAGGTCCCCATGAGGGGAATCATTAATTTTAGGGTGAAGACTTGTTTAGGGTAAGGGTAAGGGTTAGGGTTAGGCATGTATTGGTTATGGTTAAGGTTAGGATACGTCTCCAGGAAATGCATGTAAGTCAATGTAATGTCCCCTGAAGTGATGTATACATGGTATGTGTGTGTGTGTGGTCTAGCATTACTATACTTGTGGGGACCTAAATCTGTTTACATAGTCGCGTGTGGGGACTGGCTTCCCTTATGGGGACAAATTGGAGGTCCCCATGAAGGGAATCATTCATTTTAGGGTGAAGACTTGGTTAGGTTTAGGATTAGGGTTAGGGTAAGGTTAAGGGTTAGGGTTAGGCATGTGTTGGTTATGGTTAAGGTTAGGATAAGTCTCCAGGAAATGCATGTAAGTCAATGTAATGTCCCCTGAAGTGATGTATACATGGTGTGTGTGTGTGTGTGTGTGTGTGCTGGGGTGGGTGGGGTCTTGGTTTGGGTCCTCTGACACCCTTGGGCCCCAAAAAACTCCCAGCAAATGTTGTCGGGGTGAGTGTGTAGCCCCCCCCCGCCCCCCGACGTCACGTCTGGAGGCTGGCTGCTCCTAGTCTGTTCACCTCCAACAGAGGAACTTTCCTGGAGTTCTCGGAGATCTGCAGAAGAGCAGCTCGGCCTTCAGGAGACAGAGAGCGGAGCGACGACCACCGAGGAGCGCTACACGGTACCCGCCTGGTTTTTATATTATTCACCAGCCGTTACTGCTTTACCATACCGGGAGGAGGTATACCTACAGGAATATGTTCAGGAATATAACCGTTTTCCTCACGTGTAAGAAGTAAAGTCTCGGACATATTTTTTCCCCAAAACTTAAACAACTCAGTGTTCGGTGTGGATATGGCTTGGATTATATGCGGCCTGCTGTTCTCTCTGGGTCTGTTCCTCTCCTCGGTGTGTGTGCCGGCGGAGCAGCGCGGCTTCAGGCGGCTGTACGTGCTGCAGCCCGGCCCGGGAGCCGGAGCCGGCGGCCCGGCGCGGCTCAGCTCCATCTCCACGCGTCACGGTGCAGCGGGGCACACATACAACGTGGAGCTCAACGCGGAGCTCGGCGGCCCGGTGCGGACCCGCAGGATGGGGAACCAGGCGGACTCCGGTCCCGGTGGGCAGAGCCAGCAGCAGACCGTGAAGCTGTCTGGGTAAGAGGCTCATGTCAGCACGGAGGAATGTGGTTCTAGTGGGAAAATGAGAAGGAGCTTAATGACTTCCTGTCAAGGACTTCCTGACTTTATCATAAACCAAACACTGCTCTCAGGAAAATAGCCTCTCACACTGCACCAGTTGGCACCTCTGGCATGGTTTATACCAACGCCTACTATGACAGCCTTATCTCACTTTAATGGCACAGATTTACCCTGCAGATCTGGTGCTTTCTCCCTAAAGAACACACACTGTTATCAGCTGCTGACTTCTCTGTGACACTAATTGGAGTGGGCAGCACAGATCAGAGTGATTGGTTGAATACCACTTGACTGGTCAAGCTGTCTGTGTTTGCTAAGTAATTCAATTAATGCTGATAATATTATCAAATTATTATAAAATGAAATTATTCCTAACTCTAAGACAGATACATATCAGTGTTAAAGAGCAGTACTTGTACTTCTATAAATCCAACTCTCCATTCACTTCTAGGCCCAAACTAGAATGTGATGAAGCATTAAAGCACTGCCATACAGCATGTTGTTGGAGGTGTAGTGTTAATAGTAGGGAAGGTTATTGCAACGACACAAAACAAATCGAAGAAGCAATTGATTAAAAAGCCCCTGCGCATTCTTCAAAAATTCACATAATGGATATGAAGTACCAAGATCATTATATTTTTATGTACAGCTCTTCACATTCTCCCATCACGTTTTTATAATTGCCAACACTTTTGTCTATTTACCACTCTGGGACTCAAGGTAATGTGGCACAGTACTAAACAGTTGCTAATCAGCTGATCTTGATTTGAGGCGATTATTTTACTGTACAGTTCTGGAAATTGAAAAGCAATAGTAATACATTTTCCACCCATCTTTGAGTGGTCAATAGTGAAGTTGAATTATTTCAGAATCATTACACGGTACACACATGCTGTTTTTTTTATGAAGATGTAGATACACACTTTTTGGTTCATTGTCTTTTATCCTGAATAAGTGAAAACACCTGCTTGGGGTTGCAACACATTTAGAGTTTGCAAATGTAATGGAATCAACTCAGGGCCTTTACACACCTGAAGGTACAGACATGTTGACATTATTACATTACATTACATTACATTATTTTAGGGCCGGGACTCGATTAAAAAAATTAATCTAATTAATTAGAGGCTTTGTAATGAATTAATCGAAATTAATCGCATTTTTAATCGCATATACATATTTGACCTAAGAACAGTGAGAAGCAATTTTTTTTCACATGGATTTTAGTATACCATTAGGCGCATTCACACCGCAGTACTTTTCCCACAAAGGTTCATGAGAATTTAGTTCATGAGAACTCTTTGAACCTGGGGGTGGATTAGGCAAATGAAGCCGCTGACGTCACTTCTTCTTCTTCTGCTTTGGGTTTACTGGCAGGCCGCAAACCACTTCACGGCGTATACTGCCGCCCAAAGTCCCCGGCCGGAAGTCCCCGGAGTTAGGGACTGGCTTCAGTAGAAGCTGCTGGGAGTCCCAGCAGCCTTCCGAGTAAATCGCCAGAACGCCGACACCTCCTCATCTCCACCGCTCCCATGTTTTATTTTGTGTTGCCATAAGTTAGTCTCTCTGCGTTTCTGCGCTGGGCTAATGCTAATAATGCTAATGCGAGGATAATAAAATGGCGGCTTCACAAAACTTTTTGGGAGTTTTACGGGGCGTGGTTTGCAATCCGCCCAGCCAATCAGAAATATAGCTCTTTTCTCACAAGAGAGCCGCACGAAAGTCCCTGCTCTCTAGCAGCTCTCTGCTCTCTAGCAGGGACTTTCGTGGGGGTAAAAAGGTTCTCATTAACACATTTTAGTACCGGCTCTTTTTGGTGTGAACGCGATAAAAGAGGCTAACGTCCACGCTAGCTTCCACGCTAGCTGCTATATGTTTTGCATTGAGGTGATACTTGAGGCTTGATGTGCTGCGGTGATATGCGAATTCCTTTTTGCATAATTTGCACACAACCGTGCTCTTATCGACGCTTCCATCCGTCCGTTTTTTAAAACAACATTTCCCACTGTTGTTCACTGTGGTTTGTTGTTGTCTGAAGTCATGAACGTTAGTTGGTGCTCCAGTATAATCGGTACGCCTGAAACTCATCCAGTGAGAAACGTTCCACGGTGCAAAAATAAGTGCGATTAAAATGCGTTAATTTTTTTAACGCGTTAATTTTTGTGTAATTAATTAATCTTAATTAACGCGTTAAAGTCCCGGCCCTAATTATTTTACATTGTTTTATTGCCGTTCAAGTAAATCTTGGTTTGCATTGCAAAGATGTGAGCGGACTACAGAACTCTACAAGTGTCTGAAGTTTGGGAAGCCTTTTTCAACTGACTCTGAGGTTGGACCAGATGCCTGTAAAACCTTCAGCTTGATCTGGACCAAGACCACCTCTTAACCTGTGACCAAAGTCCAGCTGTTTGGTGCTTGGAGAGGGTTCACATCTGGTGATTTGTTTTGGATCAAACTTAATAAAAGCAGACTTAACCAGTATTTTCTTATGGAAAAACCTACAAATTGTGCTTGGTGCTGGCTGAGGCAGAGACAGAACTGAACCAGTTAACTGTATAGGCTGGTGCAGGGACAACATCAAATGTGCCAGCAGTTTAAGTAAAGGGTTGAATGGTAAATAAGAAACAAAATAATTAATTTAAAGTATTTTGCTAACTCATCAGTGGTGAAGAAAGAGTTGTTCTAATAGCTGTGAGACGCTGGCTCCATTAATGTGAAAGATACTTCATATTTTTTCCACACTATAGGCGGCGAGAAATCAAAGCTTTCATAATCGGCCATTATCCAATAAAATCTCTTATTTGTGCATTTTATTTAAAAAAAGTCTATAATGTTTTAAAGTCAGCTATGTGCTGGATTCAATTCATCTTTAGTTATTTATGTACAGCATACATGTCTATCTGGCTTTCCTGAAAACTCTAGGTGTCAGTGCCATGTAGGACTCAAACACCCAAACAGAAGTGTTGGAAGGACAGGCTGAGAGACACTCATCACATCAGCTTGTGTGTTCCGTCCTTAAACGTACTACCTGTGTAAGTTGCTGATAAGTGGCTTAAGCAGTGGATTTCCCTTTGTTTAAAACGAATGGAGCACAGGCCTGTGAGCTATTTCAGGCAGTCAACTCAAGCTACAAGTACAGATAGCATGCCTTACCCCTCCACACCAACAACTTAACATGTTCTCCTGAATCTGACGCTCTATTCAATCTGCTGCTGACCTGCATCTGGACTGCTGCTGCTCTTAAGCCACCCCCCCCCCCCCCCCCCCCAACACCACCCCATCTCACCTGTAGGCTCCAGGAAACCATCAGTAGAACACCAAGAGGCCACCAGGCAGTGTATGGGCCTTGACCTCAGCTGCTCAGTTTATGGCCCATCAGAGCATTGTGTGATTATTAAATATAGTTCAGCTGTGGAGTGCTGCCACTCACACAAAAGCAAACGACTCAGTCATTATGGAGTAATAAGCCTCTCTGTTGCTGTAGTTTCATTTTGAAAGTGAAACAGAGTTGACCAATGCATAAGATGCTGCGTATGATGGAACCATTGTAGCCTAACACTAGCACTGTTGATTTGAGTGTTATGGCCCCCATGACTTCTCCTCCATGTTTTCATGAACTCTGTCTTTCTGTCTGTCAAATGTTCTGTGACTAGGATTTAGAAAACATGGCAGCAACAAAAGTCCCAACGTTTCTTGAATATATTTATTGAATCTATTCAACAAGCATTGGAATTATCTTGCAAATAACACATAGATACAGTTCTGTTTGACAGCCGACTGAAAAGTTGGATCTTCTCCCCGGCTCATTAACAACCTGCCCTGTGCATTGGGGCTGACCTACAAATACATCTCCAAACTTTGGAGAACACTGCAGTGTTAAACCATTGCTGGCCAACTGTGTGATTATTTGATGACCTGGAGAGGGAAAAAAAGGAAACTGAGAGGAAGAGAGATTAAGATAAGTAAAGTGAGATAGATAGAGATAAAGTAGGCAGAAAGAAACAGGTGTAAAAACAGCTGACTAATCATTTATCAGTTTATGGTACTACATGTACACTGCAGACAGCGACCAGACACTATAACACACATGAATGGGTCCAAAGCAGGTGAACACATGAGCAACACACCATCGCCATAGATACGTCATTCATAGATATATCATTCTCCACCCCCAACCCCAGGGAGTGAGCCGGCGTTTAGGCAAATCTTCTTAAAGGTCAGAAAGTGGTTATTAGGTCCCAAAAATACTTTATCACAATAACTTACATTGGTAAACAGACGTTTTAAAATCAGCAGATTGCTAGTGAAATCTAACTACCCAGTATGAACACTTGACTGGACCTCATTGGGGCCTAAAAGTTGGAAATGCGCTAAAAGCTGCATTTATATGTTCCCTCCATTTTTTGACTGAGCTGAGACCGGATGTGACGTAGCCCTGATGACCTATGCTGTTTCAGAATTTAAAAAATGTTTTATCCTAAACTCCTCAAAAGGTCAAGAGGCTGTGACTCACATCTTAGCCAAATCTCTGATGTGGATGTGAGTCCAGTTCCCCGGTCTGTTCAGCTTCCAACAGTCTGACTCAATCAAGTCTCTGTAGACCTTTTCCAAACTAAAGTTTTGTAGTGTGATTCAGGATGGCATTGCAAAGCAAATATACTTACCACAAGAAACACTCCACCTCAGCAGCTTCAGTATCTCAGAGAATTCCTGCCTTCCCAGTCACATTTAGCATCACCAAACCAAACCAAACCACATCTCATTAACTCTGTTCAGGACGTCACTCCAGTCTGGAAAACATCCGGTCTGCCATGCAGATATGAGCCAAAAGTCAGATAACTGTGGTGGAACCTTCTATAACATGTGACCTGTCTCAAACCCCCTGAACTTTGTGGATAACAATTGTTACTGTGCAATTCAGACCGAATTGCACAGTAAAAATGGCATTAAATGAACTTGAAAAGACCTATTTCTTATCTCAAATGCATTCAGGAACAGCCTCTAGCTTAAACAAGTAAGAACCAGCGACAGTTCAGTTAGGTATGAGAAGGGTTGATGCTGATGTTAAGAGTTAACTGAGGTGAAAGACTTTATTCTGGCCAGTGAAGCTCTGGGCTGACATCTTGAAATGCAGCTCAACTGTTGTGTTTCTGTTCTCAGGGTGAACGTCTGTGGAGGGATGTGCTGTCACGGATGGGCCAAAACTCAGGGGTCCCAGCGGTGCACCAAACGTAGGTCAACCACTCTCTATAACACAGTGTTGGGTCCATTTGACTTAGGATTTAATGACATTATACTGTCTATAGTTACAAAAGATAAACCGGCACATTTGTGATTGTTACCTCTGTTTATTTATTCTGTTCTGCTTTTATGGTTTTTATCCTTATTTGATATTTTGTATTTCCTAATAGATATCCCTTGTGCTTTGTTTTGTCTTGGCTTTGAATTTGCACAGAACACAAAAATGATTTCTGTGTATTAATTTAAGAGCTGCTCGATCAACACACATATTTTGTATTTACACACAAATATTTCATAATTTAAAATATACTGGTAAATCCTGCAATATGTGTTTTGTGTGTGCATATGCACAAGTTAAGATTACATTTGTGCAAGCATGCATTACATGATCAAATGTCTCGACAGTTGTTATACTGTCCCACTGGCCAGAGAACATTAAACAGATTTGTAATGCAGTGTTTCTCTTGGCACAGTCCACTGGCCAGATCGCTTTCTTATTAGTGTGATCGTGCCAAGTTAGTATCAGAGAAGTAAACAGCTTCTCTTCAGTGCCGGCCAACTGTTGGAGTGTGAAGAGAGAACGATGCTCGAGTCTTCTTCGAGTCTCTATGGAAGGATCAGATAGTCTGGTTCTGTCGGGCTGACACAATCATGACATTTTTACATGTCACACATAGCGTAATGACCTGTTTTCCGCCATTTTAATAGCATAAGTCAAAGTCAACTTGATTGTCCATTTCTGTGTGTGTGATACAGACAGGGAGATCGAAATGCTGTTTCACCCACTTACTGTACAGAGGTATGAATACAAAGTAGTAGACTAGACTTCTAAACATACAGTAAGTCAAACTCTTCACCATTAACCTTTTTAAGGTAAACTCAGACTACGATAACTGTAGGGCGGCCTAAAGGGCCATGTATAAACTGAGCATTTATACAAAACTAAGTATATTATATTATATTAGTATATATTACTAATAATTGACAAATTAATATGAATATACCTTTTTATTTAAAAGATAAACATAGATGTCCCTGGTGAAACAAAATCAATAATCATTGTAATTCATTTGGCAGCCCTCCTGCAGTGACTCTTTGACCTTGTTGTTGTAGAGCACAAATCAATTTGTTTACTTCTTTCTTGGCAGCCATAGACAACATGTGATTCAACAGAACTGGTCTGATTCAGAGACATTCCAGTTCCTCCTCCACGATGGATACATTGAAATGTTGGCAGATTACTGAAATGCAGGGCACAATGACGCTTTGTCAAACTGGCCTAATGTCAACAGTTATCTCACAGATGAGACATATTTTGTGACTTTTCCAAAACCTCAGTTTTCTTTCTTAAAGCCCCTGTCACACTGTCCCGAAATTGACACCCGATGGACACACGAATATGGAATTGTGAATTTCGCACGAAGATGGCCCCGAACCACACACGAAGGCAACATTTACATTACATTTAAGACATACAACTGCAATGAAAGTACCAAAAACAATTATGTTACAGTACTATGATACTGTACTGATATCTTCAGACTTTGTTCTTTGCTTTCTCCGTCTTTATATGTAGAAAATATTAGGCCTACGTTTTCTCCGTAATGTTGTTTCCATAACAACAACAACTTCCTGTCAACTGTCCTTCAAAATAATATATTATATCCTTTTTAGTTTCACAGAACACAAATTGGGTTATTTACATAATATGTTTACATGATTTTGTTGTGCAATAAAACAACCCGATGGACACACGATAAAGGAAATGTTCAAATTCGGCTGTTATCGTAGCAACATCGGGCCATTCGTGAGGGCATCTTAAGCCATCGTATGACCGCTGGTGGAGTTTCTCAGGCTCCGGCAGCAACTTCGTGAGCGGTGGCAAAATCTTTGGCATGCCAAAAAATTGCCGTAGGACCTTGCGAAGGTTCATTTTCGTGTTGAATTCGTGTGTGAATGTTGCCCTTCGTAAGGCCATCGTGAGGGCATCTTGTTATCATCGGTGCCATCGGGCATTCACCCCGATCAGAGTGAGGGTGAATGCCCAATGGCACCGATGATAACACGAAGATGACACGATTTGACAAGATGCCCTCACGAGTGCCTTACGAAGTTGCCGCTCACGAAGTTGCTGCCGGAGCCTGAGAAACTCCACCGGCGGTCATACGATGGCTTAAGATGCCCTCACGAATGGCCCGATGTTGCTACGATCACAGCCGAATTTGAACATTTCCTTTATCGTGTGTCCATTGGGTGTCAATTTCGGGACAGTGTGACAGGGGCTTAAAGGAAAAGATGCAAACAAAAAGGGAAAGCATTGTGTATGGACTGCATCCTCCTCAGTAACTACGTACATGTTAGCTAGCTCTTCACTGCATGGTATGGCTCTACTGGTCTCCACACTGCTTGCGGTCTTTGAGGTTGAGACTATGGATAGTACCTGATACCTGGTATTCATTTTAGTTCCAATCGAGTTGACATGATACCAAATGGTGACATTTAAACACTACATATCATTAACTCAGCGTTTCTCAAAGTGTGAGGCGCGCCCCACTGGTGGGGCGCAGAGATGTGATAGGTGGGTCGCGAATGGACGCGATGAACGGGAGATTATTAAAAAATGTTTTGGACCTCAGGCCGGAATCGACCTGGGTCCTCGCGGGCGGTAGTGGATTGTTACAGCCGGAGACTCGCAACGGCGGTGGTCTTTCACAGCACCGCTGCGCCGGACCTGCCGGAGCCGCCAGAGCCTCGCAACGGCGCAGCAGCGCTGTGAAAGTCCACGGCCCACCCATGCCAGAGCCAGCGGCCCACCGAAGGCAGCAGCCCACCAATGGCAGCGGCCCACCGGGAAAAGTCCCGAATCTCCCGATGGCCAATCCGAGCCTGCTCACACACACACAACTGAAACCAAAATAATTTACAGATTATGTAAAAATCGCTCTCACACTCACACACACAACAGCGTTACAGTCGGGAAGAAAAGCAATGTGGAGCGGCACCTCACCACTTCGCAGACCCGGCGCCAGAACAAATCTAAAGGGAGGGCATATGATTTTCATGGGAGGGCACACAAAACCGTCACGTGCTGCGGGCCTGCGGCATAATTGATATCAAACAGCAAGGCCAACAGCATTGGGTAAAGACGCACACTTATCGCAAATACACAAATAAAGGGCAACATAGAAACCACTTTTGAAACATTGTGTGCGTGGCAGCACAGACACTGGTAAATCACGAGCAAGGCACACTGGTTACGGATGGCAGCTTCCTCATCGCTGCACTCGGAGAGAAATAGTAGAGACGGAGACGATGAACTGTTTAGCCCGCCTTGGGCATGGTTTATGTTTCTATGCACTGCACTCGGACATGCTGTGGAGTGAATCGAGTCACCTCTGAGAGGGAGTTGGTTGACAGCTAAAAAAAGCTATAATATCAACGACAGCTGACACGTAATAACGGCTCCGTGCCAGCTGATCTGCACAAAAGTACTAATTTCCTTATTTGTTTCCTCGCGTATCTGTCTCTCTCTCTCCACAAACTCACATGAAATGTGTTCTTTTGATGCGGCATGCCTTAGCAGTCCTTTATCAGTCTGTAATGCGTGTTTCCAGTGGCAAAAACCTTTGACAGTAAAAGCTGCATCAGATGAAGACGTATTGACTTTAAACTGTCTACAGGGGAAACAAAAGGCTGCGTCTGCTTCTAACGAATATTCAAGCCATGGTCTGTTGTTGTACCATGCAGCGGCAAAAGTGCGCTTCTTTCCTGAAAACAATCTCCCTGGATAACGATCCAGCTTCACCTGGTTGGGTTTATTAACCACAAGATCATCGCTAACTCAGCCCCGGGGTTTGCCGAGGTCAAGCTTGTGACATTAAGGCGTGCTGCTGCAACGGCAGGTGCAGGGTCGCCAGCAGCTGCATCGGCTGCAGCTCTTTCATCGCTATTTCGTTTGAATAAATCCTTAGACCTTTTAAGCCAATTTGTTATGTCCATGTTGTAATTCAAACAGAAATGGGAGTCTACAGAATGCACAATAAACAATAAACAAATCCAGAATAGGCGGCAGAGTGTGACGCTGTGATTGGTCTAAATGGGGACGAATCACAAATCACAACACACACATGCATTTATTTGACGTAGCCTGCGATTTTTGTTGTTGTTGTTCTGACATCACATACATCGCAGCATAAAAGTTCACAGTTTATTTATAATTTAAAAAATAAAATAAATATATTTTTTAATTTTTATAAATAATAAAAAACGTGTTTATTGGGGAGGGCAGGAATGTCAAATGGGAGGGCCTGGCCCTCCCTGGCCCTCCCACGGCGCCGGGCATGCCACTTCGTAAGGAGTTTAACCGTGAGGCTTTTCGAAATCCCGTTTGTGTCCCCCCGTTTTACAAATAGGTCTATGTTTATTATTATTATCTTTTAACACAAGCCATCATCGCCACGGAGGAGCACACAGCCTCTGTGAGCGAGCGAGAGAGCTAGAGAGAACACACCTTTATCTATTTAATATAATTGTACAAAATAAAGTAAGAAATCATTCCAATGTACTATAGGACAGTAAACTGTTTAAAAGTGGAGTGATTAGTAAAATATGTATAAATAAAAAGAAAGAATGCTAACTAGGTAACATAAGATAAGAATAAACAAATTTAAATGATTTGTTATTGGTTGTGATCATATTCTAAAGATGTTTGGATTATTGAAACGTATACAGCTCCCTTTGTGTTGAGAGCTGTATCCATACATTCATGTTGTGCTCAAAGTGCACCAGATTGATGCATTTCACTTCAACATTTAAAACAAAATCATACATTTTCTTTTAGTAAACACTGGAAACGGGTCCCACAGACCCAAACAGCACACAAAGGTTAAAGGTCAGCATATCATAATGTTAAAATGTGCTAAATATATACACTGCGTGAAAGTAGCTCACGACTTTTTTTTTTTTTTTTAAAGTAGCTCTCATCCTAAAAAAGGTTGGAGACCCTGTTATAGAACGATACATTTGACAATTTTAAGCTTGGCCTACCATTTTATTGGAGCGATGAGGAATAGGTGGGGCTTGAAAAGTCTCACCTGTTCAAAGTGGGGAATGACAGAAACAGTTTGAGAACCACTGCATTAACTGGTCAGAGAGAGTTGTAAAGGTATTATCTAGGCTAGCTCTCTCATCACTAAGTCGCCCGCAGGGGGGAAATTGGTCGCCCGCGTGCATGTTCCATGTCATCATGGAGCTCCGTCTAAAAAAATTATTTAATACATTTTTATTTAAAAATGACAATATTGAATATAACATTAAATTTAAAAGCACACATTTGTATATGTAAGTGAAATGGAGATTTGGTGCGTGAAATTGAACTCTGACCCCAGATAGGTTCAGAGTTGAACTTCACGCACCAAATCTCCGTTCCACCTTTAGCTGAGACAAGCTAGCGTGAGCAGCTACGATGGTGCGCTAGCTGCGGCTTTTACCCTAAACATGGCAGAGAAGCGAAAGAAAAAGTACTGTTTTCAAGACGTTTGGGAGGAAGAATTATTTTTTACTACAGTGAAAGAAAAGTGTGTATGTCTCATTTGCGGTGCGACTGTGGCGATCGCAAAGCGGCACAATGTGGAGAGACACTTTGATACGTGTCACAAAAGCTACAATGCTAGCTACCCACCTGGCAGCGCACTACGGGCAGAAAAAGCCCGTGAGTTAAAGGCAGCTTTGGGGAAGCAGCAGTCTTTTTTCAGGAGGCCGGTGAAAAAGACACAAAAAGCAACGGAAGCCTCATTTAGAGCTGCTCATTTTTTGGTAAAGAACAAGAAAGCCTTTTCGGACGGAGAGGTGCAGAACAGAGCAGAACATCCGGTTTCACTATGAGTGGTCGCATTTTCGAGAGCTCCCGCTTTGGCGGTTATTCCTCACGATTTTTTACATATTTCATCCTCCTGACAATATGGATTATGGACTCCTACCTCAACTCATCAATGAGGCAACATCACTTAGAGAAGGAGAGTAATGAAAGCGGGGATAAAATGAACCAGAGTGACTTTTACCTTGTCAACGGCTGGGAAAGGAAACACCTCGCTTTTGGAAGTGCAAGCATTCATGCCTTATTAACTTCAAACCCGACGCAAAAGTACTTACCCCCGTCAGGCAAACTAGACCGAAGAAGTATGATCGTCTTGGTCTTATTGTTAGCGGGAGACATCCATCTGAATCCGGGCCCGGTGCAGACAAGAAGCCAGTCCTGCAGGCTCGAGGGGCTAGCATCTCAATTAGCATCAGAACTAGCATCTCTTCCGCTGCAACAACAACTACGCGACGACAACAGAGACCGTGGAGACAGCGGAGACCAAGGAATAAACGGAGACTTCGAGATTCCCCCGGGGACGCCTCGGCAGACAGACACGCATGAGGCAGTGACGAGAGGAAGAGAACCGAGATCCGAGGGAACAAATATCCGCCATGTTGTTAGCCACCCTGCTTGCATATCAACGGCTAAAGCTACAACGGAGCCTCCCTCCCTCCCCCCACCACCACCACCACCACCACCACCACCCCACCTCTCCAAACACCACGGCAAGCCGGTTGCTGTAACGGACAAAGACAAATATCTGCAAGCTGACGACATTGTGCATTTAAGCAACAAAAATGGACTACATATTTTTCATCTGAACACTAACAGCCTGAGACACAAACTGGCTGAACTCAGGCAGCTATTCATGGACGGTAAGGCAAGCATATTATGCTTTTCTGAGACCAAATTGGACAATTCCATTACAGATTCAGAGATTGAAATTGAAGATTATCTTGTAGTGAGAAGGGACAGGAACGTGAATGGAGGTGGTGTCTGCATGTACATACATAAAGACACCAATTTCAAAAACCGTACTGACCTGCATCATGAAAATATTGAATCTGTGTGGGTTGAAATTCTTTTTGACAATGCTAAATCTGTAATAGTCGGGACAATCTATAGACCACCGGAACAGAGTGACTTTTATGATACATTAGATGGGTGTTTGGCTGATGTGGGGGATGTAGAGACAATTATTATTGGATACTGGAACACGGATATGCAACGTGAAGACACGTCCGTCTTCAAGTCCTTCAGTAGGATTTGTGATCTGCACGGCTTCAGCCAGCTAATCACCCAACCCACCCGGGTATGTGAAACAACACAAACTACCATTGATCTCATTCTGACCTCTGACAAGTCCAGGATCTCCAGTAAAGGGGTTATAGCATGCGGTACCCAAAGACTTCAAAATTGCAAGAGTAACCCCCCTGCACAAAAAGGGCAGCAAATTGGACCCAGGCAACTACCGCCCTGTTTCTATACTTACCTCCATCTCGAAAGTCATGGAAAAAATAGTATATGAACAGGTCGAAAAGTACCTCGCGGAAAAGAAACTAATCTATGAATTTCAATCTGGCTTTAGAACATCCCACTCCACTGACACATGCCTTCTTTATTTGAGCAACCACATCAAACAAGAGGTGGACGAGGGCAAGTACTGCGGCATGGTGATGCTGGACCTACACAAGGCTTTCGACACTGTCAATCACCCCATTCTGATTGACAAGCTAAAAGCAATTGGTTTTGATAAACTATCGGTGAGCTGGATGCAATCCTACCTGGAGGGGAGAGAACAGATGGTGGAGGTAAACGGTACTCTGTCCCCCCCCCTCCCAGTGAGCTGTGGTGTTCCACAAGGAAGCATATTAGGTCCGTTACTGTTCCTAATTTATGTAAATGACATGTCATCAGCATGTGACTGCAACTTGTTCCTGTTCGCGGACGACTCAGCCCTGCTGGTCTCTGACAGGAGCAGGTTGCAGGTTGAAAAAACCCTCAGCTCCGAGCTCGGCAGAATCTGCACCTGGCTCGCCGATAATAAATTATCATTACACCTGGGTAAAACAGAGTCCATTCTCTTCGGTTCGAAACATAATCTCAGCAAATCCGACGACTTCTCAATTGCAGTGGGTGACATTATTGTCACAAGTAAGAAGGAAATTACATACCTAGGATCTATTCTTGAGGCAAACCTCTCCTGTGACAAAATGGCATCCAATGTAATAAAAAAAGTCAATCAAAGAACTAGATTCCTATACCGGATCTCCTCTCTGGTAAACAACAACACCCTGAAAACTCTGGCAGGAGCACTCATTCAAGGGTACTATGACTATGCTTGCACGTCATGGTACCATAGCACCTTCAAGGCGCTAAAAATAAAACTTCAAACATCGCAAAATAAACTGGTCAGACTACTGCTTGACCTTTCATCTAGAACCCACCTCACCTCTGCCCACTTTGACAACCTAGGATGGCTTAGAGTAGACGACAGAGTACAGCTACTTGCAATGGGCCTGGTCTACAAGATCCACTACACCTCTATGGTACCCATGTACATGTCAAAATTATTCCCAAAGGTCAAGGAATACCATGATCATAACACCAGAGGGAGCTCCACAAATCATGTGAAACCCAGATTTGGCACAAAAAAGGGGGAATACACGTTTCGCAATTATGCCACATCAAGGTGGAACGCTCTTCCCACAACTGTAAAGGAAAGTAAAACTATACTTACCTTCAAAACCTCTCTTAAAGAGCACCTTCGGGGGAGAGCATTGCAAAACTGGCCCCGGTAATCGTACAAATCTCAACCTGTCGTTCAATGGACAGCTTCCCCCCCCCCCATCTATGTATATACTCGCATTTTAGACTCTGTTACTAACTGTATATCTGTAGACTTGGTATGTCTTAAATGTCCGGTTAGGATGTATTAGAACGAAATCTAAAATGAAAATTGTAAATAAGCAATCTGTATGTAAAAAACCACCTGTATGTAAATTGTAAATAAGCCATCTGTATGTCAAATATGTCTTATGTCTTAAATGACATGATGAATTGGAAATGGGGGACCCTGATGTAAACAAGACGAAAGTCTTTCTCTGGTCTGCATCCCCTTAACAATTGTATGTTTTGAGCTGTACTGTACTGTACCCAATATACAAGCTGTTAATAAACTTTTCAATCAATCAATCAATCAAGGTCTTGAAAGGTGCAATGATGGTTATTGCAAAGACTGTGTTCAGTGACGAGAAGAATGGTTCCGATGTCATCTCCACTCTCTCCGATGTCCAGCTGGGGGCAAGTACGTTCGTTAGAAGAGTGTCGGCTATGTGCGGGAACTTGACAGAGCAGCTGGACCGGGATCTGGCTACGTGCCGGTGGTTTAGCGTCCAGTGCGACGAGTCCGTGGACAGAAGCAGTTCAGCACAGCTGATGATGTTTATCCGAATGGTGTTTGATGATTTCTCCACAAAAGAAGAACTCTTGACACTACTGCCCCTGAAGACAACAACGAGGGGAGTTGACGTTTACACCGCGGTCAAGAGCTTCTTTGTGGAGAAGAAGGTACCATTAGAAAAGCTGGTGTCGGTGACTACAGACGGGGCTCCCGCAATGACGGGCCGACATGCAGGCTTCATTGCGCAATGCAAAGGTGACTCAGACTTCCCAACATTTCTACATTACCACTGCATCATTCACCAGCAGGCATTATGTGCAAAAGTGACCGGCTTTAATCATGTGATGACCCCTGTCGTGAAAATCATAAACAGCATCCGCTCCAAAGCCAAACAACACAGGACGTTCAAAGTGCTGTTGGAGGAGCTGTCAGCTGAATATGGTGACCTGTTATTGCACACAGAAATCCGATGGCTCAGCAGGGGAAGAGTATTGCAGCGTTTTTTGTCACTTTTGGGTGAAATCAAAGTATTCTTGCAATCCAAAGGGGAAGACGCCTCACTGCTTGAGGACACTGAGTGGATACTTGACCTTGCATTTTTAACAGACATCACTGGGAAACTGAACCTTTTGAACTGTGAACTGCAAGGCAAAGGCAAGACTGTTGCTGACATGATAAGTGCTGTAAATGCATTTAAAGCTATGATGAGCATATTCTCTGTGCATTTACAGGGAAAGAAAGTGTTGCACTTTCCCTCTGTGCAGTCAGTGCTGCATGACAATGCTTCTGCATCTGGGGCTTTCGACAAAGCTGCAGAAAAGTACTCTCAAGTCATAAACAGACTTGGTCAAGAGTTTGAAAACATGTTTTGTGACTTTGGTCAACTTGAGCCATGTGTGTCATTCATTTCAAATCCATTCATGTAAGTGGACCTGACATGCATTGCTGAGCAACTAAGTGCAACCTTCAACTTGGATGCTGGACAGGTGGAGATTGAAATCCTAACGTTGCAAAATGACCTCCACCTCAAAGCCCATCAGGATGCAGCAAACTTTTGGTGCCTTGTGGACACAGAAAAGTACAAAGGTGTATGCACAGCAGCTATGAAAGATGCCTGCCTTTTTGGTTCAACCTATCTTTGTGAGTCAGCCTTTTCAGACATGAACTTCATCAAGAACAAACACAGAACACGCCTTACTGATGCAAATCTACAAGATTTACTCAGAGTTGCAGTGTCAAATTATACCCCAGATTACAGTACACTAGTGGACAGCATGCAATGCCTAATGACTTCCCACTAATAGAAGGCAAAGAAAGAGACAACAGATGTTTTCAGTGAAACACCATGCCAACGGTAAACTCAAATGTGGAAAATAATTTGATCAAAAAGTGTACAAAAATTGCTATTTTGTTAACAATTCTACAGATTTAGTGATTAATCAAAATATGATCTGATTGAGTTGATGTTCTTTTTTAAACTTTACATAATAATATTATATGATTATAATAAATAAATAATATTTTATGTTTAAATATATCTGTTTCCTACCATGGTAAATTATTGTGAAGAATAATTAACATTAACATGTGATCAGACAGTCCTTCACAAACAGTAAATTAATATGGATTCTGATTATTATTAATAATAATATTATCATTAAAGGTGAACCGTGCAATTATGTTATTCAGGAAGTTTGTATCAAACAAGTAGCCCTTCGTGTTACTCAGTACCCTTGAAGTAGCACTCGGTGACAAAAAGGTTGGTGACCCCTGATTTAGATCAACCTCCGCTCATTTTAAGGCTGCCCACGTTCAATCCAAGCAGAAGTGAGTTAAGCAGCACTGTGAACCTTATGATGAATAGTCTAGGGATTATATGTGAATGGAAAGTATGAGGCTGTAATATCCGACCTCTTCAGTTGACACTATGGGAGCAATAAACAGTTTGATGCCACACACTCAGACGAAGGAGCCTCCACGTACCTTCAAAAGTAAATATTTTCTCTTTATGTTTGGTGTTACCGCTTGCTTACTATCATTTGGGGCCATATTTAGCTCTTTGTCAACGCATCTCATAAATACCTTTTTAAGTACCCATCAAATAAAATGGTGGATTGTCATTTATTTTTATGTCAGGATATCGCAATTATTTTTCTAGTATCGGTATACTGTGCAATCCCTTGTATATGTTAACATCAATAATACAATTGAGAAGTCGTATCACTAGAACTTTATTGCAAGCCCTGCCTTACTTTGGGTCCAATCCAGGTTCATTTATCAGCTAAAATAAAGGATAAAACACAGATTATGTCCATACTGTACTCTTCTGGGTTTACTCTACCTTATACCCCTCTAGTGCATGTGTTGCAGCCCTGCTCTACTACAGTCTTCAATTTAAAATGTATGGTATGTGAATGCAGCACTCGTCCGAGTGACTCCGAATTTCCGATATATTAATGCCAAAAGAATACACAGACAGTGTTCCATTGTTGTCCCTAATTCAAAAGTAGCAGCAACACAGGATTTAGGCAATTACATTAAAGCACACAGTTGGGGTGACCAACGAATGATCAAATAAAGCATTTGCACACAGACATCTAGGGCTTAGTAGACACTCATCCAGGGTTACAGTGTAGATTCAGGCCAGTCTGTGTATCAGTCTCATTGTTCCATGTAGCAGAACATCTGAAAGCATTTTTTCCTGAGTTTACTTATGACTTAGGGTAAAACAAGATGCTAAAAAAGACATGTGAATTTCAAAGATTGCAATTATTAAGAGAAGATGTGTAGGTAGGATTTTTACAACACTAACTTATGAATATAAACAGACCAGAGACTGAGGAGGCGTGTTCAGAAAGCAGACCAATTCACCTCTGAGTATAACACGCTCTCCAGCATGTACAACACATATCAATAACAGTTCAAAACACAGACCCCACCAATTTTCATGCCAAATCAGAAATAAAACTTGTCTTGAAAGTGAAATCCAAGAAAAGCTTCATATTTTTGAAACATAAAGGATATAAGCCTTAACAGACAAGCGGATATCATTTCTAAAACCAAAAGTATTTTAAAGTATACCAACTCAATCTGTGGACATCTTCTGGTCACTATGCTTCAGCTGAGAACGCTGTATGAAATGCATACGATACATACTCAAAAGCTTTAGCAGGAGTAAATGCTAAACAGTGTCGTCAGCATAGAAATGAAGTGGGGTGAATTCTGTCATGGCAACTTATGTATTACAAAGTAAATTATAGAGTTCTTAGAACCCGACCTTATGGAACCCACTTGAGGTCTAGCAGTACCAGGTAGCATATATTTGAGCTTCTAGACTTTCAAACTATATGTTCTGAACTGCTAACAGCTGTTCCAATGTTGGCTAATCTTTGTTTGTGCTGGTGATTGATGCCCCACTCTGCTAACAATAGTTTCTTAAGCTTATTCTTAAGTTATTTGATTGAAAATGTGCTATTAAAGATGAACTACAAGAAAACTGTGTTCTATACATCCTCCAGGTGTTGCCGTCCCCCACCCCCAACACAAATGTTGTCTTCATGTGGGTTGGCTTGCAGTAAACTTGTCATGTTGCTGAGGCAAGGGGTTTTCTGCTCATTGCTCAGTGACCAAGACCAAAACAGCTCATTGTTGTGTCTATCAGGACTGTGTGCTGACTGCAGGTGTTCCACAGTGAGGGGGGTGAGGGGGGGCACCTCAGCTCACAGGTGAAAGGGGAAATTGAGTCGATTAGGACCTGTCACAGGGAGTTGTGTCTGGATGATAAGCACACTCACCCCATTAACTCCCTTAATAAGAGCTAAAGGCTCACAGCAGATAGCAGTATCACTCAGTATTCTGTCTTATTGTTGACAGGAGAGGCTGATTTGCTGTGATTAGATCTATGTTGTTATTCCTTTAGTCTCATTTTAATGGCTTTTCTTTATTGTAACAAAGGACACTGGAACACCAGAAGATTGTAAAGGCTGCTTTTGCTGAGAAATCCAAAGAATGCATGTGTTGAAGACGACTCACTCAGAGAATAAAAACACAGCTGGAGGCTATGACATACCAAGGAAATACAAAAAAGTTGTAGAGAAGTGAACAGGAGATGGCCAGTGTTATGGCCTGAAATAAGTTTTCCTGTAAACAAATATAGAGAATTGGGAAGTTTGTTATTCTTCATTCACTCAGCCTTGTATTTATGTTAGCCAATTTCCAATTTAAAAAGGTCAGTTTAAAAAAAAAGAAAAGCACAACCTGTACATTGCGCCTTATCTGCTACTTTAGGTGGAGGTAGCTGTGTGTTTGAGGCCTTGCTATTCTTAAGGAAGCAGTCAAAAAAGCAAGTTTGTTTTTATTTAGTCCAGATGTTCATAATCTCTTGTTAAATGTCAAACAAATGTAAATATCATTGAAAGGACCAGCGTGTAGTGTAAGTGGCATCCATTGATGCATACACATTTGGACACACACTATTCTGTCCTCTTGTTATTACTGCAGTTTTGTGGCCTCCAGTGAACTAAGTTTCAGTCTTATTTCGCCATTTTGTTGCAGAGCCATATTGGAGAAGGCTGGTATGCTTTATCCACCTCCATTCTCTTGTTTCCAAACTTGAAAAGACACGCTGTGTCTCGAATCGCATCATTCTGTTCTTAGATCTGCTGTTTTATGTGCACAAGTGTGTTTTTCAAATGCAAAGTAGGGCACAATGCACAATGAGTACCGGATGGTGCATTCAAACTTGAACACTAACCTTAACGGTGACCTTTTTTTGGTGTGGAACACTTCTCACACTCAACAATCGCCATCTTGATAACAAGTCCCAATTGCGGTTGCTTCAGATTCAGATCCCACAGCACTACACTGTTAAAAGTAAAACGTGTTTTTCACAAATTGAACACTCTGTAATGATATGGTATGGCTACTGCGAACACTTGTTGCTAGCTAGCTAACACCAGCAATCGTCACACCGCTGAGGGCACAGCATCCGTGAGATTTGTGACAACATTACACGATCGGATTTCATGCTCTGCATAAGTGTTCACAGTGCACGACATGACTATGTAATAAGATAGTATCTGAAGTGAGACCCAGCAATAACCTCTCACTCTTCGGCCCTAACCACATATGTAAAGTGTGTTGTGGTAGAAGATGGGTGTATTTCATTCAGTTGGCACATTTCCGAAAACAAAATAGAGCTTGGTTGAAGCTCATTGTTAAAGTACAGGGTTGCACAAAGAAAAGAAAATGCAGTTGTAATACCTTTATGCTAAATAAGAAACAAAAAAACAATAATATGGTAGCAGACCGTGGCTGGGTCGTCTTTTGGCCTTCTGTCCTCCTTCTCTTGATCTCATTTGTATTATTCTGATATGGAGCATATCTGTACATTAACTTATGTTCATCAAACAAATAAATGGTTAAACTGGACATTTATCCCGAGTAAGACTGCAAACATTCACCAGACATTCATGCTCCTTTGTACTTTAGGATTGTTTTTACTGGAGGTTATTTGCCTTGTGATGAATATATCATTGGATTCAAGTCGAAGGGGATTCAGTGAATACTTAGGATGTTATGTTAGCGTTTCTATAGCGTCATTGCTGGCCAGTATATAAGTATATCTCACAGCATTACTGAGGTCCATCGATTCTCAGCAGTCTTATCAGAGCTAATCTGAGCTATGAGGGCCAGCAGTGACTCAGATCATGTGGAATTCAATACCTCATATATCGGTGTCACCTCTTCCCCCGCTACCTTTTTAGTGAACATCTGTCCCCGCCACATGCAAGGTTGAACAGGCTGTAGCAGTTAACCGTAAAGTCTGAGCAATTTTCTTTCCTTAACTTTGGAATTTAAAGGTCTTGCATCAAGGCAGTGACACAAAGAAAATCATTATGCCTCCCACTTTCTGCTTCTCACCTTGGATCCCTACCACATGAACCCAGCCGCACACTCACACACACCCAACATACTTTTAACTCTTGCAGAGCTCAGTGTGAGGGGCTCCCTGAGTGCCAGACCCAGCGTGGTTTCATCAAAAGAGAAAGGACATCACCATGACTGCAATATTTCTTGTCCACAGCTAACAAGTAAATTACCAGCACTTAGCCCGTCACCCTTGTCACAGAACCGAGCTTTTATGTAGCTGACCTCAGTCTGAGAGAGGGAGAAGGAACTCTCCCCAGAACAGATGGCAGCCTCAGCTCCAGCCAGAGAGGGGTTGGGGAAATGAACACTATTTACGCAAGTCAGAAAAGAAAGCAATAAGCTTTATCCCAAGTGGAAAATTAACTGTGGGGTTATTTTAAAAACTCTCACATAACTTAGCTCCAGGGGGGTGACGGGAATGATGTCATACTTGAGAATCAATCACTCAAAGGAAGAGGGGTGTAACTCAACTGATATTAGATCAGTAGGGACACATCATTTGTTGGACTGAGGGTACTGTTCGAATATATAATATATTGTGCTGTTAGTCCCTGGAATTGTAACTATTTCGATGCTATAACAGTCTGTTACGCTTCCATTGGGAACAGATACAAATAGATTATCCTTTTTAAAATGTTATAAGGGAGTTGGAGCCAACAACATATAGAACTACAATGTTTCCCACATAATTTGATTCTATTTGTGGGGGCACCGCACCGCGGCCCGCTACAAATAAATCAAAGTATGGGAAACTCTGAACTACAGGTTGAGATCTAAAATCAAAATGTATTTCAGTATATTCATCAAGATAAGAGTCACTTGAATAGTAGATCAATAAATAGTAGATCTATTTTTCTCATACTGCCTGTGCTGCAGCACCTCTTTTCACCCTCTGTCTGAAACCAGAGCCCAGTCTGCTCTGATTGGTTAGGTGGGCGGCTCTGTTGTGATTGGTCAACCGCTTCGACATGTCCCGCCCCTTAGCCGTACAATGTGTTACAGCGAGTGTTACATAGTGATGTCACTATTATGGAAGTAAACAAAGGAGTCTAATGGAGGTGTTTGAGGCAGGGGGGTAAATGCAGACCATTTACATTTACATGCACAGAAACCCATATAACACACTACAGGGTAACAATCTGAATGCACTTTTACACAAAAATGTTTGCTGTTGGCAAACTGCAAACAGTCTCAACAGGGCTACCCACATACACACGTTTGAGAACTCTTACATTCATTAGATTTGAGTTGATATAGATCTAGATAGTCCAAAATGCAGGAAGTCATCGTTTGTTGTGTTGCAATATGCCAGCGTATGCACTGCCCTGGATAAATGCATAAAAGAACATGTTTTACAGTACCATGAGATTGTAAAGGATGATACAAAGTGTGTCTACCTACCTTCCCAGTCCAGCTGTACCTATTAGGTGTCTACACTTTCTGTTTGAAGAATACTGAGACCTTATTGTAATAACAGACTTGTATTGTACATTGTATTGAGAAACCCCAGAGGAGGTAACATTTCCTATTGCCAGCAG
>NW_022989799.1:294093-479789 GCF_902827175.1 Gymnodraco acuticeps
CCAACTTCAAATGTATTTCTTCGAATAGGTCACTAAACACTTTTTCTCGTCCACTGTTGAGCATCCCCTGCATAAACTTACGTTATTTAACCACAACTACAAAAAAACAACATTTTAGAAAATACAGATCGCCCACATCCTAAAACACATACAAATAGAAGGCCAGTGAAAGTGTTTTTTCATTCTTAATTTAGGCAGTAAAACTAGAGAAAATCACAACATTGTTTACTCCACTGTTTTGTTTTTACCCACTGAGCAATCTATGTGAATACAAATGTTTTAAACTAAACATTTCAGCTGTGGGAGTAAGCATGGAAACTATTGTAACCAAAACACATTGTTGGTTGTGTGAGGACCTACTTTAGTTTAAAACAATTCCTATTAGTATGTAGTGGCGCTACTGTGACATGTTTCCATACTTCAAGAAGGAAAACCCCAAAAATCACAATAGTGTCCCCTCAGTAATGTTAAATCTGGGCCTAACATGAAGCCTTATAGGGAAAGATTGCACAGATTGCTATATATATCCTTTATTTAACCAGGTAAAAGACTCATTCAGATTAAAATGTATTTTTCAAGAGTGACCTGGCCAAGAAGGGCAGCATGAACGAAGTTACAACAGATACAACACAGACATGACAGGCAGACAAATACAGCTGTAAAACACAAATAAAATGGCACATTAGCCAGTCAATATGCGAAGTAAAACAAACTATTACAAATCATTCAAAACTGGCAACATTTAAAACTATTTTTGGATATGCGAGCACTCATATCTACCAATGGTGTCGTGTTCTCTGTCCTTTAAGATGGACCTGAATTCCCCCATAGTGATTAAATCTGAGAGTTTCAGCTCCTTCTGTTCCAAGCTGTGGGGGCAGCATATTTAAAAGTTTTACCCAGTTTTGTTCTCACTGTAGGGACCAGCATCTGAATCACATCTTGGGAGCGCAGGCCATATAGACTTTCTCTTTGACACATATATGTGCAAATGTAGGAGGGAACCAACCCAAGCAGAGATTTATAAATATAACCCAACCAATGGGAAAGTCTGCGAGCAGACAAAGATGGCCAATTAGCAGCAGCATATAAAGTGCAATGGTGTACTCGATATCCACATCCAGGCTCAATGGTACACAGTATCCAAGCTCTTTAGGCATTGGTCAGAGGCATTCATGTCTAGCAGGTCACCATAATCCACCATAATACAGGTAAAAACGTTGCAGATATCAAATGCTTCCTTGTCTGAAAAGAGAAACAGGATTTATTTCTGTAAAATAAATCTAATTTTATTTTAGCTTTGAAACAACATTTTCCGTGTGTAACTTGAAAGACAAGTTCTGTTCAATTAGAAATCCCAGATATGTGTAAGTAGTGACCCTCTCAATGTCAGCCCCTTGAGCAGTACAAATCTTGGGTAGATTACTGTAGATGGTAACTTTTTGCCATTCGAAAATATCATCACTTTTGTTGATATAAATGGGTTTGTATGACATCAGAGGCAGACTGGAGGAAATCTAGACTTTGCTCTATAGAAGCGGAGGAATAATAAATAACAGTTCATCTGCATAAAAATGGTAAGAAGCATTTGCTAAATTATTACATAGATTATTTACATATATGGTAAAAAGAATCGGCCCTAATATGGAACCTTGTGGCACACCCTTTGCTATCGGGAGGAAGGAAGAAGAGGACCCAGAAAATTGGACGCATTGGGTTCTCGCTGATAAATAATTTAAAAACCAACCTACAGTATGCCTAGATAAGCCGATACTGTGAAGTCTTTCCGCCAGGATGATATGATCAACTGTGTCAAACGCCTTTGACAAATCAATAAATAGAGCTGCACAATACTTTTTACAGTCCAATGCCTCAATGATGTTGTTCACCACTTTAATAGCAGCAGTTGTTGTGCTGTGTTGTTTTCTAAAACCGGATTGGTGCTCTGACAAAATATAATTTGTGTCCAAGAATAATTTAAGTTGTTCTCTGAGAAGCTTTTCAAGAACCTTCGCTACAACACATCATTTTGAAATTGGCCTATAATCATTAACAGATGAGGGATCCCCTCCTTTCAGTAAAGGAAGAATGTGTGCAGATTTCCATTAGGAATCTCATTGTTGGAAAGAGTTGAATTAAAAAGATAAGTAAGCGGCTCAGCTATAAAGTCTGCAGCTAATTTAAGAAAATGAGGAGGAAGTTTGTCTGGACCTGCCGATTTGTGTGGATCCAGATTCTGCAATGCTTTATGGACCTCTATCCCCTTGATACATGTGAAATGTAATGGCTGAGCCACGGGATGGGATGGAGGTGGTGAGGAATCAACGTTCTGTCCAGGGCCCGAATGTAGGGACTCAAACAAAGAACCAGAATAAATAAAATGTTCATTAAAGACGTTGAGAATGGCCGATTTGTCAGTGAGAGTTTGCGAGTCTGTAACAATGCAGGCTGGTAATTCATTTTTTGTTTCTGTTCCAAATGAGTTTTGTATTACCTTCCAGAACTTATTTGGATCATTTAAGTTACTAGTAGTATTAGAAATGTAGTACTCAGATTTAGCCTTTTTAACTAGGAAGGTGAAACGATTTCGGAGCTGTCTAAAAACAATCCAATCCACTTGGGATTTCGATTGTCTGGCCCTTGACCAGGCAATATCCCTTTCCTTTATAAAGCTGCCTGTGAGGACTAAACCAGGGATCTTTAGCCCTTTCACCCTAAATTTGCGGAAAGGAGCATGTTTGTTTATAATTCTAATAAAAGCCTCATGAAAATAATCCCATGCCAGTTCAACATCACTAGTGAGAGAGATCTTGTTCCAATCAAAATCCAGGCTATAATCACTTGCAAAGTCATACCCTGGTAACTAATGTACTATTCAGTTTTATCCAAGGTATATTGTTTGCTTGCTGCCTGGTATCACATGTTATGAAACCCTGTACTGGTATGTGGCCCTGGGTTTGGGAACCTCTGCCTCAGAGGATGTATGTGTCCTGAAGAGAGAAACCTTGGATTACACTGGCAGTGTCTGTTGTTTCTGCACCAATCAGGTTCATATCAACATGAACATACTGATGTACCATTTCCCAGCTCTGGGATTTATACCAGCATACCCTCTGCACATCTTGGCCTCTTTTCTTGTCTAATTGGGAGAGCATGGACACTGCTAACAAAGAATCATTGTGTTTTGGCGTCACACCTACTCATGGAGGCCAAGTCTGTTATCTGTCAAGCATTAACCTAACCTGGTTTGGGGCTTCATCTGTTGATACTCACATATACAGTGTGTTTAGTTGCTAAATGACTCTTTGAAAGTATTGTAAATAGTAACGGCTGCAAGCCAACTCCACACAGATGCTGATTCCAGCATAGGAAATAGTCTGCGTTTTATTGAAACACTGATTGTTTTCTGTGAAGGCCGTGACTGAGCTTTGCAGTCAGCAGTGGTGTTAAGTAACTAAGTACATTTACTCAAGTACTATACTTACAGTAAGTACAATGTTGAGGGACCTGTACTTTACTTGATTATTTCAATGTGTTGCTACTTTCTTTGTACTTCTACTCCTCTACAGTTCAGAGGTACATGGTGTACTTTTCCTCCACTACATGTATTTAATACCTTTAGTTACTTCACAGATGTGGATGAATGATGTGAAATATAATCAAGTGTTAAATCAGACTTTAGTTCCACCTGGAGTAAATCCACAAGCTACCCTGCAGTATACAAAGTCATTCAAACTAGCTGCACCTTTACCAGCTTTGAGAACACTTTCATGATCAATCATTATCAAACATATCATATATATTATTCTGAAATGGACCAATCTGCACAATGACTACTTTTACTGTCGCTACTTTAACTATATTTTGATGAGAATACTTTTCTGCTCTTTGGTACTTCTTCTTTTACTTAAATACACCATCTGATTAATTCTTCAACATCTGGCCATCAGTGTAAAAATAGGTAGAATTTCTCCCTTTCATAAGTAGAGTTGAAATACCACTTCTGCTTTACTGTTGGCTTGTTGTGGCTCTCACTGCATCAGATGACTAGAGAATGTGCAGCCGCATCATCAGACACAGTAATAAAGGCCTGAAGCATGGACTTGAACCATCAGTTTTGAATTCAATGTATCAGCTTTATGTTGACAGAAACATCCAGAATCACCTGGCAAAGTTCCCAGTGCTGACACAGATCAGAGCAAACTTCTGATGTCGATGAATGATGGTTAGAATGTTAATGAATACATGTTGTGTCCTGTGTTTTACATGCACTGGTGAGGAGGTTTCTTATGCACAGGCACAAGTAATTGTTACCAGATCTGCGTCCTCTAAAGCTGCTCTCAATTTGCAGAGAGGATTTATCTCTCACAAGGAGCTGTTCTCCTATTGGTTCCTTCAACATATTTTACCATCTGATGGGAGAGATGATAGGGCAGTAATCCCTAGGTACTGAACTCAGGATCTCATCAGATAACTCAGGTGTACCCAACAGCTGAGTGAAAGAGACAGAAGAGTTCAGTTTCATTTGTTAAGTCGAAATGTTTTTATACAGTGGAGGAAATAAGCATTTGACCCCTAGCAGATTTTCTAAGTTTGCCCACTTACAAATAAATGTACAGTCTATAATTGTAATGGTAGGTTTATTTTAACAGTGAGAGTAAGAATATCAAAAAGAAAATCCAGAAATGTACATTATATAAAAGATAACAATTAATTTGCATTTAACTGAGGAAAATAAGTATTTGATCCCCTTGCAGAACATGTGTTAGTACTTGGTGGAGAAACCCTTGTTGGACACACAGAGGTCAGACGCTTCTTGTAGTTGGTCACCTGGTTTGTGAACATCTCAGGAAGGATGTTGGTCCACTCCTCTCCGAAGTTCCTCTCCAATCCTTCAGGTGTTGAGGCTGATGCTTGGCATTTCAACTTCAGCCCCCTCCACAGATGTTCTATGGGATTAAGGTCTGGAGACTGGCTAGGCCCCTCCCTCACCTAAATGTGCTTCTTCTTTAGCCACTCCTGTGTTGCCTTGGCCGTATTTTCAGGGTCATTGTCCTGCTGGAAGACCCCGCCATGACCCATGTTCAGTGTCCTGGCTGAGGGAAGGAGGCTATCGGCCAAGATGTTAAAGTACATGGCCCCGTCCATCCTCTCCTCGATGCAGGAAGTCCTCCTGTCCCCTTAGCAGAGAAACACCCCCAAAGCATAATGTTTCCACCTCCATGCTGACGGATGGTGTTCTGGGGTTATACTCAGCATTTCTCTTCCTCCAAACACGGCGTGTCGAGTTGATGTAAAACATCGCGATTTTGGTCTCATCTGACCACATCATCTTCTCCCAAGCCTCTTTTTTTTCAGGCGCTGCAGGATTTGATCCATTATGGTGTAGTGTGTTACCAATAGTTTTCTTGGTGGCTGTGGTCCCAGCTGCCTTGAGATCATTAACAAGTTCCTCCTGTGTAGTTCTGGGCTGACCCTTCACCTTTCTCATGACCATCAATACCCCACGGGCCAGATCTTGTATGGAGCCCCAGACCGAGGGCGACTGATGCTCATTTTGTGTTTCTTCTATTCCTGAATAATGGCACCAACAGTTGTCTCCGCCTCACCTAGCTGCTTTCTTGTGGTCTTATAGCCAATCCCAGCCTTAATAATACATTTTATTTCTATAGCGCTTTTCTTGAACCCAAAGACGCTTTACATTTGGGAGGGAGGGTAGACAAACAAAACAAAACCAATTAAAACTGTGGTCGCACTTGTGCGCGCAGTGATGAGCGGGCCCTCGCGTCCGTGCGCCTGTCGGGGAGGGCAGCCGGTCGTCCCGGCGTCAAGCAGACGCGCGCGAGTCCTGGGAAATGAGCCGTTTCTCATTTCTATAATTTTTGCGTCCCAGAATCCCAGGTCCTCCGGCAGCGACCCGGAAACGGATGTCGGCGCGCCGTCTGGAAGGAAAACAAATTTCTCTAAAGGCTCGTCGAGGACCGATTATCGAGGAGGCTGTCTGGAGGAGCCGTAACCGAGGATACACTGATTTAGAGGAGAGAGGAGTGTCTCTGGAGGAGCTATAACCGAGGGTCCACTGATGCAGAGGAGAGAGGAGTCTCTCTGGAGGAGCTATAACCGAGGGTACACTGAAGTATTCTCGTCTCGAGACGATTTCAGCCAACAGTGATGTTTAAAAGAGGTGTGACGCATGGCTGGACTTCTGTCAACGAAGCACAGCTCTGCGAACTGTTCCCGTTGTGATTATAAGTTATTTGAGATGATCAAATGTGCATCAGACTTTCTGCCCTTTACTGTTTGTTTACTCACTAATCACATGTCCCCTGGATGTTAGGCTATTTTTTTTTCAATACAACTGCTTTCATTGTGACGCGATGTTTACAGTGAGAACAGCTGCTGAGGTCAGTGCAGAAAGCAGAACAGTGTGTATAATATATATCGCTCAATAATAAATGTAACAGGCCTACATTTCACACTTTATTTGTAGGCTTTAGGAGATATCTACAAATAAACAGTAGGGTTAGGGTTAGGGTTAGGGTTAGGGAGTGTATAGGTGTCTGTTGTAATGAATATGCCGCCAGCAAAGGGCGTTGTTGGACTAACAGTAGGTGTGTGTGTGTGTGTGTGTGTGTGTGTGTGTGTGTGTGTGTGTGTGTGTGTGTTTGTGTGTCTGTTTGTTTGTTTGTGTGTGTGTGTGTGTGTGTGTGTGTGTGTGTGTGTGTGTGTGTGTGTGTGTGTGTGTGTGTGTGTGTGTGTGTGTGTGTGTGTGAGAGTTGATGTGCCAGGCAGACAGGCAGGCCTCAGTAGCTTATCTGACATATAATTGGTCAAAAATGGTACATTCTCCGTTAGCCTACGAGCTCCCCGTTTGAGCGAAGGATTATAGAGAGCCGCAGTGACGCATCCTAAAACCCGGAAGTAAGTTAGCATTTTTAGCACTTCCGGTTCCTTCGTCAAAAAGCAATGCATTTTCTCCATAGGGTTTTGGAAAATAGCTCGAAATAAGGTCTGTGGTTGACACAAATTTAAGAGATAAATCACGTTTTGTTCTACGACATTAAATACATCAGCAGTGACCCCACTGGTGATTTTTGAAGAGTTTACGTGTCTGAAAAACGATGGTTGTTACCGAGTGGCTGAATAGGACTACAGAAATTGTCGAGGCCGTTGTACGTCATTACGCCGAACACGTAAAGACTCCCGCTAAGTTTGTTGTCCCCTGTGTTCTGATTGAAAGCAAGTACCTGCCTATCTTTAGTATCTGTAGTATCTTTAGTATCTGTATATCTATATCTGACCATTAGAATCTGTATTTTTGAAATTGTCATTTTTAACACCGTAGTTTTACAAATTATAGAACAATTAATTACCAGTGTTCTCCAATTTTACTCGGCAGTTCGTTTCGTTAGCTAACGTTAGCTAAAGCTAGCGCTACTAGTTAGCTACGCAATGGTTTGTTGCTTTGCTCCGGGTTGCAGCCACAGGTCTTCGCATGAAACGTGCTCGTTCTATCGTTTCCCGGACAATGTTTTCCAAAGGAGAGTCTGGATTCGTGCCATGAGGTAAGCTGACGTTACATTTTTGTCCATGTCACGGTGAAATGTAAATGATGGGTAGTGACTGTATCGCCGTTTTAGAGATGGCACTGCTGAAAAGACCGCAACATAAGTAAAGATAATGAATACATCCTATTAAAACCTGTGTGGCTTATATGATCAGTCTAATTAGTACAAGCAGCATAACGTTTCACCATGTAACTAAAGATTGTAGTCAGGGAAATCAGTTTGACATATTGAACTAATAACAAATAACCTCTGCCTGGCAGAGAACTCTCTGCTCCATAGCTTCTCTTGGACGTAAAATCACATGTACATTTTACATTTATATTCAATTTAATATTCCATCCCTCACATACTTTTTTATATATAATAACTTATATTTTGTTTTTCTTGTTATGCTGCTGCAACACAAACATTTCCCAAATTGGGATCAATACAGTAATATATTATCTTAATTAAGAAATATAACTATTATAATTAGTGTAGCAGCTGACACCTATTTTCAATATGGATTAATCTACCTTTATTTCTTTAGTTAAATTTTCATCTATAAAAATGTCAAAATAGTGAAAATGTTCACGAGACAAAGTGCAAGGTTATATCTTTAGATGTTTTGTTTTAGCCTATGTACTGTATGTCTTAATGCTCTTATATGTGACGGTGTGACTTCCATGAAACTAATATTTTATATCTTCCCAACAGACGAGCTGACAGGAAACACTCTAACAACCACAACATTGCAAAGGCGAGTAAATGTAAATTAAAAACGATTCACAATTTCTTAATTTCTTCTTCTTTCTTGCAGTGAGGTGAAGCTGACCTTGCACTTGGTGCCAGTAAGGATGCTCCTCACGCAGGCTGAATGTTACTCCTCCCTTACTGACACAGAAGCCCTTGATTTGCAATGCTTCACTAATTGTCATTTCCCTGGCTCCGTAGGGACACTTTACCTCCAGACCATCTGGAGATGCCCCCAACAATCCTGATTGGGAGAGCCACAAACCTGACTCATGGACCTGCATCTGGGTTGCAGTGGTGAATGTCCTGACGCCCTCACATTCATTCATAGTCCCCCACTGTACAGACAAAACACCATCAAGGGCCTGTTGTTGCCCTAGCACCCTGGCAATAAGGGAAGCAGTCACACACTTTGACCTCAGGACAGCTCCAAAGTTGCTGGCAGTCAACCTTCCTTTCCTGAACAAATGCCAGTTTGGGTTGGTTCGCTGACCAGTGGTAGCCGCCTGAATTGCCCTCTGTTGCTCCTCAGACAATGCCATGCTTGCCACAATTGCCTCAGGTCCCTGATGCCCAACAGATTTGAGAATTTCAGGAAAAGTAAGTGTTTCCAAGCTGAAGTGTTCCTCTTCTGGCTCGGGGGAGAGAAGCCAAGAAATTCCTGAGAACCTGCCCCCGAGTCTGTCCCTCAGCCAGTCACAATCTTCGGAGGTGGGCTCTCTTGTCAGCGGGTTGAATTAGTTATTGGTTGGAGGAAATAGCTCCTCCACTGAATGTGTACGTTTAGCTGCTTCTTCCACTGACAGGGGGTGTCAGTGCAGCTGAAATTGTGGATGGCAAAGATGGCTAATGCAGCCGCATGACTGCATTTCCATTCTCCACGTGGGCATTCACATTTTGTGGAGAGAATTCCCTCTTCTCCTGTAGATACCTGTGGTGGTGGGATTGTTTTATTATTTAAAATATATTTACATTTGTAATGCCTTCCCAATTATCCCTTTAATTGTTTATAGCCTACTGTATGTTTATTTCATGGATATTTCTGTGTTTTCTGGTGTAATATTTGTAATAAAGATTTCATGTGACACATAAAATGGATTTGTTGATGGGAATTAATGTGAATAAATTAACTCTAGGTTAACAGTACTCTTGCTATCACTACTCACCGACACTATAAACCTTGTCCCTCATGCTAGCCCTGACAACACCGGTCAGCACACCTTCATCTAGGCCAGTGGTTCCCAAACGGTGTGCCGTGAGGCAAGTCCGGGTGTGCCGTGGGATTTTGTGACAACCATACGTTATTATTGCAATATACAACTACTCAAAAATAATTTACTATATCAGTACTTTGTAGGTTTATATGTACGTAATCTGCGCGTCTTGCACGTCCACATCTCCACGTGCAGTGCTGCATAAACATGGCTGAGTCAGCGATAACTTTCGAGGGGTGGAGGTATGCCCATTATTTTGAGTTCGTCCGAAGAATAGACAGGAATGTGACGGTGAGGTGCAAACTGTGTCCAGGCCAGAAGCTGCTATCCACTGCTGGAAACACCACGTCAAACCCTATGGTCAAACCTCAACAAGCACCTGCAAAGAACACATGCTAAGGTGAAGCCAACGCACACGCTATTTGTTGTTTGTTTATATCACGTAGTCTGTTCTTTTTCTCTGTCTTCCGGTTGTTGCATGTTTTGAATGACAAATACACACTACCGCCACCTGCTGGTAAGGAAAGTTATTGCCACTCACGCATGCGCAGTTCGTACGTGCTCGAGTAAAGTAACGAGTAAAGTAACGAGTTACTTTATGTAGATAGTAACGAAGTAGTGTAATATATGACTTTTTTTAAAAGTAATATGTAATATATTAAATTTTTTTAGTAACGACCCCATCTCTGGAGTTGGCGTTCTCTACTCTGGTTTACATGAAGAACAACAGGAGGTCACGGCTCTCTGTTGAACAGGACTTGCGAGTGGCCCTCTCCTCAGTGCCACCAAGGATTAAAAAATTCTGCACGCCCCGACAGGCCCATGTATCTCACTAATTTGTAAGTCGGCAAAATATTTACAATAGCACATGTTTCAATGCTGATTGCTGAAATGTTACATTTATAATTTGTAGTTCAGGACCATGCAATGCAGCTTCCTTGCATTGAAAGTTCTCTGTGCTGAATTTCTGCTGAGTTTCCTTTGCCTCATGTTTTATTTTGTGACTTGTCTGGTTTAAAAGAGTGTGTTGCTGCTTTGATGAAGCCTAATTTGATAAAGTTTCAAATTAATTTCTGAAATATCTCGTTAATAAATATTTCATGAGTAATATAGTTGTCTTTATCACATTTTATTTGGCATTAGTAAATAATTATGCACATTTACAGATATTTTACATGATATGAGTGATAACACGTGTTATAAGGGCTATTTTGCACAATAGGCGTGCCTTGAGATTTTTACTTGTCCTTTGGTGTGCCTTGGGCACAAAACGTTTGGGAACCACTGATCTAGGCTGCACTGTTGTACGTCAATTCAATTCAATTCAAAACCTTTATTTATCCAGGTAAAATCCCATTGAGATCAATGATCTCTTTTTCAAGGGAGACCTGCAGCAGTAGGTTCCACAAGAAGACATAAACAACAGAACAACAAAAGGACATCATACAGCAAAATGTACAGGGATTACAATTTACATATTTAACCACAAGTACAGGTACCAACAGCATCTGATTTTGTAGCATCCAACCGAGCTTTAAAAACATGTAGTACGTGTCCTGACTTGTAGTGGTTCTCTCCTCTATCTACACTTCTTGTCATCTTTGTAAAACGATATCAGACTGGTCATTGACAACCATGACTTCTATTTAAATTCAGTGTGGCTAAAATGAAAAGCTTTGTTAAAATATGCAAGCACGCGGAAGTCAAAGTCAGCTTTATTGTCAAAAATTCTACATGTGTTATAAATCCAGAAATATCGTTTCCCACAGTGTGACATGTATACATAAAACAAAACAAAAAGGGCCTAGATAAACGTGGTATACATTAAACAAACAAAAAAAGGGCCTAGATAACCAGGGTATACAGTTTAAAATGTTAATAATATATTTAAAGTGTTCAAAGTGCAGTTTCAGTGCAAGTTAGTTGAAACGATCTTAAGTTGGCGTGACGTTGAAGTCGTGCGACCCTGCTGCTGTACTAGCTTGTAGTTCGTTTATAGCATAACGTTAGCATTTTGCTTCTGGCGACTAGATTTATGATTAAAAAATTATAAAAGTAGGGTTGACATGTGGAGATTATCCGGCTGAACAAAACGTGATCCCTCTCTTAAATGTGTGTCAACCACAGACCTTATTTTGAGCTATTTTCCAAAATCCTATGGAGAAATTGCATTGCGTTTTTGACGAAGGAACCGAAAGAAGTTTACTTCCGGGTTTTAGGATGCGTCACTGCGGTTCTCTATTCCTTCTCAATGTAGCATGACATTGGATATGCGCTGAAGTTGTCCTGGATTGGAATTTTTCCGATCATTCCCCTAGGAGGAGTTCGCAAGAATGTGCTTAAAATGCATGAAAAACGCACATTTTTCAAAATGGCCGACTTTCTGGGGGGCGGGGCTAATGGAAGGGAATTTGAAATATGTGTGCAATTATAATAGCAATATGTATACAGCGTTTCGTGAATATTGGAAAAACTATACGCGAGTAGTTTGGAGTCATTTGTAGTAATTTGTGACATGTAAATGGTAAAAAATTGAACATTCTCCGTTCGCTTACGAGCTCATCGTTTGAGCGATCAATTATTCCTTTGCAATTTAGCATCACATTGGAAATGGGCTGAACTTGTCCTGGATTGGAATTTTTCCGATCATTCCCCTAGGAGGAGTCTGCAGAAATATGCTTAAAATGGCTGAAAAACGCACATTTTTCTGGGGGGCGGGGCTAATGGAAAGCAATTTGAAATATGTGTGCAATCATAATAGCAATATGTATAGAGCGTTTCGTGAATATCGGAATAACTATATCCGAGTAGGTTGGAGTAATTTGTGACATGTAAATCGTCAAAAATGGTGTATTTGATGTTAGCTTACGACCTCCACGATTGAGCTATCAAAAATATTCTTCTCAATTAAGTATCATATTGGATAGGGGCTGAAAGTGTTCTGGATTGGAATTTTTCCGATCATTCCCCTAGGAGGAGTTCGCAAGAAGGTGCTTAAAATGACTGAAAAACGCACATTTTTCAAAATGGCCGACTTATTGGGGGGCGGGGCTAATGGAATGTATTTACAAATATGTCCGCAATTCCATGAGGAATGTCTGTGCCAAAATTCGTGAAGTTCTGAGAAACTATATGTGACTACCACACAATAGGGGGCGCTAGTGAGCAGTTTTTTTGAAAATGTACGTTTTACATTCTCGAAAAAGTCGTGGGCTCTGACGTGTGTCCCAAATTTTGCGTCCGAAGCTCATTTTATGCTATCGCAATTTTTAAAAAAAATATAGGCCACGCCCACATTCTGAATTTGTTGCAACACTTTAAATCTGAGTTCGTAGTCACCCCGAGAGTATGTGTACAAAAATTTTAAAAAAAATCGTCCATCCGCTGTTGAGTTATAAATTGGTGGTGTTTTTGGCGCCCCCGATAGTCCTAAATGAAAATTTGGTGTGCCTATTTTCCAAGACAGACTGAACCTTTCCACCAAAATCTGTGGTGAATGGATACATTGTTGATGAGTTATGAGCATTTATTTCTAAGCCCCGCCTTTTTGCGAGTATGTTTTAATTCATGGTGGAAATATTTATCGTTTGAACATGCTCATCTCCTAGGGTAATATGTCGGATCCTCCACCGATGCTGTATACGAAGTTTGGTGTTGAAAAACTGAAAATTGAAATTTAAGTGAATATTTAACTGTTTTGAACATTATGCTAATTTAAATTAAGGTCATTTGGAGTTACGGTGCGACTTTGTACATTTATTCCGAAATGGGTTTTTCATAGGTGGCGCTAGCGTACACGTTGGAATATTTAACCCATTGACTCCAGAATATTGTATTTTTCACCAGTCCTGGCGTCCATGCAAAATTATACAACTTTGTCAGTGTCCTAAAGGCCTCAAAAACAGGAAACACCAGCAGAAAAATAATAATTCCACCAATAACAATAGGTTCCTCGCACTTCGTGCTAGGACGCCGTTGGGTCCTAGCGCTCCGTGCTCGGGCCCTAACTAGCGCTCCGTGCTGGGGCCCTAAAAAGAAACCCTGAAAGCCTTGTGGAGGTCTACAGTCTTGTCCCTGAGGTCCTTAGACAACTCTTTAGTCTTGCCCATGGTGGAGAGGTTGGAATCTGATTGATTGATTCTGCGGACAGGTGTCTTTTATACAGGTAACAAGTTGATATTAGGAGTACTTTTTTAAAGGAAGAGGAGTTATGTAACCGTCTGTGGGAGCCAGAATCCTTGTTGGTTGCAAGGGGATCAAATACTTATTTCCCACAGTTAAATGCAAATCAATTTTTTATCTTAATGTACATTTCTGGATTTTCTTTTTGATATTCTGTCTCTCATTACAATTATAGACTGTTAATTTCTTTGTAAGTGGGTACAATTACAAAATCGACAAGGGATCAAATACTTATTTCTTCCACTGTATATAAATACATCATTTGGCTTTTATACCTACAGTCATTGGTGGACAAAGTTACACATAATCTTGTACTTGAGTTAAAGTAGCAGTACCAGAGTGTAGGAATACTCTGTTACAAGTAAAAGTCCTGCATTCAAAATGTTCCTCAAGTGAAAGTGGAAAAAGTATTCTCATCAAAATATAGTATAAAAATATACTATATTAGTATATAGTATATATAGTAGTATATATATATAGTATAATATAGTATATATAGTAGTCGTTGTGCAGATTGGTCCATTTCAGAATAATATATATGATATGTTTTATGATGATTGATCATCAAAGTGTTCTCAAAGCTGGTAAAGGTGCAGCTAGTTTGAATGACTTTGTATACTGCAGGGTAGCTGGTGGATTTACTCAAGGTGGAACTAAAGTCTGATTGAACACTTGATTAGATTTCACATCATTCATCCACATCTGTAAAGTAACTAAAGGGATTAAATACATGTAGTGGAGTACAATATGTACCTCTGGATTGTAGAGGAGTAGAAGTACAAACTAGCATAACATGGAAATACCCAAGTAAGTAGAAATACTTCAAAACTGTATTTAAGTAAAGTACTGGAGTAAATATACCAATTTACCTAACCACTGCCTACAGTACATAGATTATCCAGTGTTTTTCTGCTTAATTTTTGTATACTCTATTCATTTATCTCTAGTCTATGCTCTGTCCTTCAGAACCTGGTCAGGTTGTCCAGTGCAATAGGTTGACTCTGGATGTTATGATAGAAAGTTTAAATGAATTGTGTTTTATGATGCTCTTCCAAAATACATCATACCTGAACCACACATACATGCATTGGCATCGCTGGTTGTTGGGATGATGGTAGCCAGTTGGAAGATAAGGGTAGATGGTAGTTGAAGATGCAGATACATCTGTTTAAAATGCTTAAACGAGATACCAAAGTGTACCAGAGGCAATGCGATGCAGCAAAGCAAGCCTGTGTGTATTTTTACATTTCACATTAAAATGTATCAGTCAAATCTACGTGTATCTATTTTCGTGTACTTAGAACGATCCAGACTTCCCTTCCAAACTCTGCATAACCAATTGCATTACCCCTCGGCAAACCTCAATATGGAAACAGTAAAGCTGGCAGGCTACTATTTACCAAAGAAGAGAGAAAATGCTCCTGTGGTCTGACATGGATTTGAAGCTAGAAATGGTCCACTCATGAAATATTATATGAGAAAACATATATATATATATATATATATATATATATATATATATATATATATATATATTATTTATTCTTACTTACTGAAACTGATATTTACATTTTTAAACTCCATATTCGCTAAGAAGAAATTGTCTCATAACGTATTTTTTATTCAACAGTTTGAATAAATTATATCTATTCAAACACAAAAGAAAAGTATGACCCGCCCAGTCCCCATGGAGTCATGAGGTGGATCAGAGGCACTCACACATTTCTGTTTCCAGATGTAATGCATTCCCAAGATAACTCAGCCGCAATAAAATAAAAATAAAACATTGCAGGTGATAAAAAAGAGAAATGGTTTTGGACTCATATATATTTAGCATCATACCACTTTGAGCAGTCTGAATAGATGATGGGGCCTCAGCGAATCAAAATTAAAGAACTCCACAGACTCAACAAGAAAGAGTGACAGCAGGCACGTGCACAGACAGACCTCAAAGGGGGCTCGAGCACCTGCCCTGTTGCTCTCCTATTAGAGTGCCATTTTTGGAATTTAATTTTTGTGTACAAATCAATAATGTTATCATACATAAAGAATAAGAATAAATAAACCTGTGTCTAATACACCTTATCCTAAACCAGGGGTGGGGAACCTCCGGCCCCCGGGGCGTATACGGCCCGCGAGACCATTTGGTGTGGCCCTCGAGGTAATTTATAAACACACGCAAAAAAGAAAAAAATTAAAGAAATCTAGACCGCAAAATAATTAAACAAGTGAGTGCCTGTTTTTCCTGGCCAAGGTCACGGTCCTTGAACACAACACAAACCTAACGTGTCATCACGTGGTATATGTCTCGTCTGACAGGGGTGCAGTTCTGACGGAGAGCACTGTCACTACCCGATCTGCAGCTCTGCCCGATCTGCAGTGTGCGCATGTGCGAGATGGTCCGCCATATTGGACAACTCCGGACGGGAACCCAAGTAGGACAACATTGACACAGTGGCTTTTGGCAAAGCTCAAAAGGAAAACTCGAGAGAGATGAGTTATTGTTATTACAATGTGACTTCACTATTATTTAACTCTTTTTATTGGGTTCTTTTATTTGGGGTTAAGTACATTGTCAGAACAAGTGAGAAATGAATTTAACTTATGTTAGACAGCTATATGCCATACATTTTTGCACACATTCACAGTTAATATGTATTCAGTATGATAGCTGTCTAACATAAGTTAAATCCATTTCTCACTTATGAGGATGAGGGCAGGCCAATGTTTGCTGGTTACAGATGGCGATCTGTACGCCCCTGCGCCCTCAGTACACGTGCTGATGTGGAGGGCTGAGCATCGCACACTGAAGATCTCGTTGTTGATGTGCTTTTTTCTGACGGCCGCACCACAACATCCAGATCAAGATCGGTTTCTTCACCGTTAGTCTCTTGAATGTCATTGGAGTTCATGCACCACGCTGCACGAGCACATCCACACGCCCCACTGCAATACAGTCCTCTTCTGCGACAGAGACACTGTCTGGTACTGCACTGACTTCCACTTTCCTTGCATCCACACACTGTCAGCTGTACGCATGTGGATTGTACAGGTTCCTTGGTAAGAAACATGGGGACCAGCATACCATTCATCATCTGCCAACCACAATTGATTGGTGAGGGCAGTTGTGGATGTGTCACTAGTGACTGTTTCCAAACCTTCGTTTGGTAGTGGGCTCTCTTGAGGTGCATTGACAATGCATCTTCTGTTGGTGGTAATGTATCAACATTGGCTTTAAGTTTTCGAAAGAGAGCGCAGCGAACTTCTTGTATCGAGTTGCTGGTTGACTTAAGGTCATAGAGCTTACATACAAACTGTTCTGCCAAGGATAAGGAAGTGGTACTTGGAACTTCATCCTCACCAAAGTTGTGGAGAAGATGCGGGTACTGCTGGAACACTTTCCATGCTGTTCTTTTTCCAATTCCGGTGAACTGGCTCGTAGTATCACATCCAGTGATGGCATGAAATGCCAACAGACCATCGAGCATCTCATTTGGTAGTGTGATTTGATGGACTTTGATGTAGCGTGGTTTCTTAGCTGTTCCTGCTTTCATCCAAACTTCTTGGCTTAGTTGGTTTGCAAATACAAATAGTAGCAGCAACACATCTGTGTCTCGGCACTGAATGATGAGCCTCTGAAACCCTTTCATTGTTGCATCAGCTGCATGTAGTAGTATGCGTGTATCCGCTTCTTCATGTGTAGCTTGTAGGGGAGATACATCAATCCCAGCTGCTGACGTGACTTTTTCAGGATCCTCAAACCCTCCACTGATAACAATTTCCTCATCATAAAGCTGCACATGATTCTCAAGCTCAGTTGATAGGAAATGGGTAAGGTTGGCTTTGTTTTCATCCATTTCAATGAAGCTATTCCAGTTAGCAGGTAGCTTTACATCTCTACTCACAATTGTGCGAACCTTTCGTTGTGCCCAGTCGTTTTTTCACCAACTCAGTGATATTTTTTTTTGCCAGACTCTGCAGCATGTGTAAGGTCATTCAGTATCTCTTCTGAGGCAACATCACCAGTTGTCAGGGACACTAAATCATACATATGCTCTTGTTGGAAGACGTTGTATCTCTGGAACTGATCAACAAGTTGAATGACATCGTGATTATCCCTCTTGATTCTTGATTGAAGGCAGTCTTTGTGCGTCTCTTCATCATCGTCGTCATCATGTGTCAGTCCAAACAGGGATCTGGTATCCTCTGCCAAGGATGCACGTTCATTGTAGGTGATGGACCAACGGTTTCTTGCTGGATCATTTCTAGTGATGCCTATCAATCCTCCAGCAACCTTTCCCGTTTTATTGATGTGTTCAAGGCGAAGGTCGAAAGGCACCTCGTTGAAGCTGTGTTTGGTCTCCTTGGCTACAAAATCACCATCTAGGAAGCCCTGGTAGACCTCTGGTGCTGTCTGTGCCAGCTGTTCCATGTCTGCTATGAACACAGCACCCCATCTTGTGTAATGGGTGTGATCATACGCAGCAAACCAAGGCATCATGCTCTTGAAGGCTGACATGTACAGGTTCCAATCACCACATCTCAGTGCCCGGGTGAACGCAAGGAGAATAGACACAAGGTCCATGTACTGTCTCCAGAAGGTAAAGGTTGGCTTGTCTTCATTGGCCTTGTCAAACTGTACAAGGAGATCTTGAATCTCCCCAACTTTCAGCACAAGTTCCTCATAGCATGCTGAAGCTGCTTCCATTTCTCCACTTCCTATGTGCCCAGACAGTGCATCTGCCAACTCTAAGCAACTGTTGTCGATTGTGCAGTCATTATCTTCCATCCATTGCAGAAAGCTTGGCCACAATATTCTCCAAAGTGCTTCAAAGGCAAGGCAAGGCAAGGCAAGGCAAGGCAAGGCAAGGCAAGGCAAGGCAAGGCAAGGCAAGGCAAGGCAAGGCAAGGCAAGGCAAGGCAAGGCAAGGCAAGGCAAGGCAAGGCAAGGCAAGGCAAGGCAAGGCAAGGCAAGGCAAGGCAAGGCAAGGCAAGGCAAGGCAAGGCAAGGCAAGGCAAGGCAAGGCAAGGCAAGGCAAGGCAAGGCAAGGCAAGGCAAGGCAAGGCAAGGCAAGGCAAGGCAAGGCAAGGCAAGGCAAGGCAAGGCAAGGCAAGGCAAGGCAAGGCAAGTTTATTTATATAGCACTTTTCAACACAAGGCAATTCAAAGTGCTTTACAAAAAATGAAAGACATTAAGAAAATGGCATTAAAAAGAAAAGCTAATAAAATAAACATTAAAAGAAAAAATACATGGATAAAAGTTACAGTGCAGTTTAAGATATGAATAGTTCAATTAAAAGCAGCGACAAAAAGAAAAGTCTTCAGCCTGGATTTAAAAGTAGTAAAAGTTGCAGTGGACCTGCAGGTTTCTGGGAGTTTGTTCCAGATATTTGGAGCATAATAACTGAACGCTGCTTTACCATGTTTAGTTCTGACTCTGGGAACAGAAAGCTGACCAGTCCCTGAAGACCTGAGATATCTGGATGGTTCATAATTTAGCAGGAGGTCAGAAATGTATTTTGGGCCTAAACCATTCAAAGCTTTATAAAGCAGCAGCAGTATTTTGAAATCTATTCTTTGACACACAGGAAGCCAGTGTAAAGACTTCAGAACAGGAGTGATGTGATCCACTTTCTTAGTGTTAGTGAGGACTCGAGCAGCAGCGTTCTGAATCAGCTGCAGCTTCCTAATATATTTTTTAGTGAGACCTGTGAAGACACCATTGCAGTAGTCGAGTCTACTGAAGATAAAAGCATGGACAAGTTTTTCCAAATCCTGCTGTGACATTAGTCTTTTAATCCTAGATATATTCTTTAGGTGATAGTAGGCTGATTTAGTAACTGTTTTAATGTGACTGTTGAAACTCAGGTCAGAGTCCATGACTACACCTAGATTTCTGGCTTTATCTGTTGTTTTGAACATTGCACACTGAAGCTCAGCGCTAACTTTTATACGTTCTGACTTGGCTCCAAAAAGGTTCAAAGGTTAGCTTGTGTGCACGGGCTACACGGTTCCATCCCTTTCCCTTCATGATGTTTTCAGCTGTGTTCTTTCCAAACACACCACTTTCCTCAAGGATGTCTCTCAGTCCAGAATCAGCAAGATGCTGGCCAATGACCTTTGAAAAGTTCATTTGCACATGAAAGCCACCCAGGACAATAACAATATTCTCGCACTCTTTTTGGTGATGCCACTGAAGCATCTTTGCTTTGCAGTAGAGCTGCTCATCAAAGGTTATTGTAAAGGAATATTTTGGTCTTGTTAAAGTATATAGAGTTTAGTGATTTGTCCTCGGGAATCTGTTTAATGGTTAAAGTGTATTCCTGCCTGTAATGTGATCCATAGCTTCTCAGGAAGACACAGGTCAAGAGGTCATCTGATGTCTTGTGGGGGAGAAGCTTGGCCCATGTGGGTTTACAATGCAACGAGTCTTTGTCTCGACATCTGGCATGCATTAAAGGAAAACCCGCGTGTTTTAGGGCCCTCCTCTTCTTGTCTGTATAGTTGGGTGCTTGGCGCTTTTAGAGTTCAGAGTTTGCTGGGATCTTACAGGAGAACTGTGATATGCTGTGAACTCTCCGGCCGCTGAGGCTCTCAATAAATATCAGTGTATTGACAGGCGAATCCAGTTTCACTCATTTCATGATTGGCTCAACATTGCTGCAAAGAAGTTTTAACTTCACAGTTATGACTGTGTACCTTTGGCCCAGCTGTGTAGTCATTTTGTGGCAGTTTTGTAACACCGTCCAGATTGTGTCATAGTCATGTGCTGGAGAATTTATGATAGGCATCATTCCAGCTACTGTTTTTTGGTGATCTGATTTTGACATAAGCTGGTTGAATCCACTCCAAGATGGAACAACTTCCGAGTTCTGTTGTCTGCACAGAATCCAGGCAAGATCCTGGTTCTTTGATTGCTTAGTTAGTTGCGTGTCTGCATCATACATTTCTGGTGTAACTGGCCCATGGAATTTTAGAGGGGGCTTCTGTGATTCCATTTTAGCATCCTTGAGCTCAAACATCCCTGGTGGAATTGAGAGTGACTTTGCTCTGCCTGATATCAGCTTCACTTTGGGGATTTGTTCTTGAGGTTCACTTCGTCTGAAAGCTGCAGTCTGGGAGGCATGAAAGGTTCCTTTCCCATCAAGGGTTTCTTCATTAATGTCGATGTTGTCATTTGCATACATGATGTATCCAGGGAGCTTTGCATTGACAAAGTTTTGTGGAATAAATACTCTACCATTGTCAAAGTATTGTCTCACAGCCTCGTTTGCTATAGCAGTATCTGTTCTCAGCACTGACTCGTAGCTTATACTGTGCCCAGGAACATGAAGTAACTGCACTAAGCCCTTTGAGCGTGTAGCTTGGTGTACTGCAACTCCAATTTCAATGTGCTTTGGTGTTGGTCTTTGTCCACCAGATGCCAGGAACACAATGTCTTGAGCAATGCTGAGTAGTTTTGTGTTCACGGTTTGTTTATCCATATTTTCTTGGTCGTCATCATCAGTGCATAGAAGTCGTAACAGCAGGTACAAACTCTCAGGCACCACTTCTTCTGCATGGTGCTGATCAATCCCTCCCATTACATCATGTCTTGGGGACTCCCTGATGTCTGCCTTGATCTTTAATGACACCCAATACAGCCAACTCAGTATCTCATCGTCACAACTAGCCATTCTCATTCCTTTAGTGTCATCTTGGGATTCCTGTTCATCATCCATTGTTTTCTTTAGGTTTTGGAGAGCAGCCTCAGCTGTCATTTCAGGAAATATCATCAAGGGCTTCGTTGGGCTCAATGATTGCACAAATAATGCTTTCCCTTCAAGCAATTTGTCAAGCTTAGTCTTGAAATGATGACTGTTGTATGTTCCTGGTTCCAAGTTAAAGTCTTCAATAATTTCACAGTATCTTTCCCAAACAGTTTTCAAAGAGTATATTACACCCCTGGCAAGGCCAGTTCTCAGCTCATCTGCCACATTGTCTAAGCAAATGGCATATGGGTCTGCTCTTGGCCTAGTGCTTTGGTACTTCCTGGAGAATGCCCTGTAACAGATAAGATGATATTTGCCCTCTGCGGCAATCAAGTCATTGACTCCTGCGAGCCTGCATCTCAATACTGTGTCTAGCTGAGCCAGTGAAGAATATTTTCCGATGTGCGTACGACTTGAATAGTGTGGAGGTTTTCCTGAGACTTATCCTCCTGACAAAAAATGCATTTTTCCCAAATGACTGGAGCAATTGAACTTCTAGTGGAACGAGGGCGGCTTGCAGGTTCCAGTGTGTCCTTAGTGTTTTCAAAGCGCTGCTTAAGACGATCAATGACAACGGCATGGGTAAAATCAGCATAGCATGTCTTGTGCCACTGGACCTCTTTGGCTTTTGTGTCCAGGAACTCCTGAATCCGATCTAGAGTATCAACATATTGTACATCTTTGTATTTTACTCGTTCACTTGCTCGAAGTTTAATGCATTTCAGTCCATCCTCAGATGCTTTTCTTAGTAGTTTATCTTGCCTGTTTTTCCCATAGTCATGTTGACAAATAAAGCATTTTTCCCAATTAATATAATTTGCTATTCTTCTTCTTTTACTCACTACAGCTCCCTCTGGCTCCATATTGGCTCATCTGAAAGGCAAATACATAGTATAACTACTCTAGTCTCTATTCTTGTGAGGAGAAATTAAAAAGTGGATCACTGCAACATCTTTAGCTATACATTATCTCAGGAGCTGGCTAGCTAACCAGCAGATTTAAACTTCTAGTGTTCTATATACATGTGTAATAGATGCTATAGCTATTTTACCAGTACACATTCTCACAAAAACTCATGTGCACACATTACTCCTTAATTTGACTGTTGGTGAAGTGAAAAATTGAGATGGAAAAGATGGAATGATCTGTGCTGCTAGCTAGCTAGCAGATGGGCTAGCTAGCTTGTAGATGGAAAAAGGTTTAGCATACCTGTTTTTTTGGCAACACTTGGTGGTCGAATCCGGAGGTAACTGTTATTTAGTCGACAATATCAGACTCAAACTATTTATTATCTCAAATACCACCCATTAGTTTGAACTGTATAACTATTTTGCTTCACTGACATTGCTGCTGTGTTTTGCTGTATCAACCCACAGCACCCCATGTGGTAGGCTATGATATTGTTTCACCATTGGTTGATTTGTTTTAATCAATAGTTAAGATCATACTTTCACAGGAGATATAATGAGGGATAATATTACAAAATTGTTAGAAATTACAGGGCAAATTGTCACTAATTTGGCAGCATTGTGAAAAAGGTCCGATTTTACCACTTACAATGATACAATGATTAAATGACCAAAAAATCATTTTCAAAGATGTCAACATAGCTAGGCCATATGTCAAGGGGTTAAACATGAATACTGGATAGGTTTACAGCTTCTACCCAAAAGCGATTACTTAAGTTGCAATATCAGTGTTGGCCCCCTGACTAGTAAGGGAGGCAGAAACACAAGGGCAACAGGTGAACACAATGAGACAATCAGACACAGGAGGAAAAACACAGGAAGGAAGACAAGAGATAGGGAGAACAGAATAGCAAAATAAAACCCATTACCAGACAGACAAAACTAAAACCGTGACATAACACTAAGATCATGATAGCTTCTGTCAGTCAGTGGGCTAGTTAATGTTATGATTATTGTGTTATGTCACGTTTTCTATGTCTTGGTTTGGGTGTTTTGCTGTTCTCCCTGTCATGTTTTCCTCTGGGTATATTGTCTGGTCCTTTTCCCTGTGTTTTTCCTCCCGTCGTTAGTTTCCCTGGTGTGTCTAGTTGTCTGATTGTTTTCACCTGTGGCCCTTGTGTTTCTCCTCCCCTGCCCGGCTGTGTCTCGTCTTGTGATTACCCCTCCCTGTATTTAGTCTTGTCTCTTCCTGTGTTCAGTGTCGGTTCGTCTTGTGTCATGACTAGTTTGTCGGTGAGTGTTCTGTTTTGTCTTTGTTTATCACCTAGCCTTGAAATAAAGGAATTTTCCCTTTAATCTGTATTTGGGTCCTGCCTGCTTCACACACCGTAACATTAAGATAATGTTACGGTGTGTGAAGCAGGCAGGACCCCTCTAACGTCCTTAGCACATGCCTGAGTGACAGCACTTGTGACGCGTTGGCAGAGAGGCAGGCATTGTAACAGACTGTAGATTTGAAAGGTATCTGAGTCTGGAGCTGAACATTTCAGTTCACATTCCAACTACACCCAACTATGGACAATTGACCAAAATGAGTTTCCTTCACAGGGTGAGGCGATACATACATCCACATGAAGCTAAAATCCACCTTATGACACAACAGCCAATCATGAGGACAATGCTAAATTGTTTTAGAAATGTTGCATTAAAAAACATGTGATAAACTTTTAACATAATGCATCTCTCAAAACTAAACTGTGAAACACCCTATTACTTGTGATGTAGTATTTTGACATGAATGTATTGCTACTTTTATTTAAGTACAAGATCTGAGTACTTCTTCTACCTCTGCACTTTTGCAGCTGCATCAGGTTACCTGTGCACAATGCCATCCAATGGGCTGATAGCATTGTGCATGACAGGTAACCTGCAGATTATTGAAGACGAGCTCTTATGGATACAAACTTTAAGAGCCATGCAAGAATGTCCCCTCGGTCAAGCAGTCACGGAGCCAGAACACAGCACTGACGTACTCTGCAGAGATATTCCTCCTTCCCCTCCCTGGAGTCGACATTCCCTCAGTTGTGATATTGCTAAGATGTGAGGCGGCTTGGTGAGGTTTAGCGGGTTCACTATGTTAGACCAGAGTCTGTCAGCTCTCCTGGGAAGAAGACTTGGACGACTGCAGAGTAGAGGTCGGCTGGTGGATTGTGATTGCGGCCAAAGTATTGAAGGCCAAGACTGAACAGACTCAGCCACACACACACACACACACACACACACACACACACACACACACACACACACACACACACACACACACACACACACACACACACACACACACACACACACACACACACACACACAGTTCTGTTTATGTAGAAATTAGTGAAATGTCCTCTCTGATATTAAAGACTAGCAGGCTGCTTTACAAATTCTTGGACTCTCTCCAAACTTTTCTCCTGCTTTTTTCATTTAATGGCTGAGTCATTGCCAGCGCACGCGGTTATGCTAGATATTTTGTTGAGACTGGAATGAGAGCTTATGTTTATAACTTCTCTTTTGCTGTCATTATTCTCTCTCGTTCTCAGCTCAGCAGACCTTTACTTTGGCCAATTTTAGGACTACGTCTCTGAAGAGGTGGCAGTAAATGTGTTACCATTAAGGGGGTGCACTGCAAACTAGGATCCCATCTGCAGTTTTATGTGCAAATATGCATATGTTACTTTTTGTTAGTTTGTAATGTCTATGCTCAGAAAATGGTTCAAGTTGCTAATTGTCATTTTTGTGCTTTTTGAGGAATCTACATATCTTGACATCCACTGTGTGTATGTTTGATGCAAAACCCAAAAATGTCACGGGCAGAGATGGGGTCGTTACTCAAAAAAATTAATAGATTACATATTACTTTTTTAAAAAAAAAGTAATATATTACTTTACTTAGTTACGGTCTACATATAGTAACGCGTTACTTTACTCGCAGGGCCGCCCCTCCCTACAGGCAGATCACGTAGACTGCGGAGGGTGCTTCATTTTGCGGAGGGAGCCTCATCTGGGGCCTCATTTATAACGCTGTGCGTAGGATTCACGTGGGAAGGTTGCTTACGTAGTAGAAATCCAAAAAATAGGTACAGATATTTTCCGACATTTTCCGATTCACCAAACATTGCGTACCGGCGAGGAAAGTGCGTACAGCACTTCCTACGCCGGTTTCCCTTTATAAATCACAATCGACTCGAAATGCGGTGCAGCTTTTGCGGGCTTCACGTAACGCCCATATTTGCCTATAAATAGTCAAAGAAACGCCCATTCATTCATTCTGACTGACTGCATGAAGAAGATAGCAGGAAATGATGACAGAACAGCTAAAAAAGACATCTCACACGTGTCAGATTTTGGTTATTTTGGGGAGGTCGAGATAAATCATATTGTTTGGTGGATGCCGTTTGAACCAGAGTAGCAGCATGGAGGTCGGATCGTCACCAACATAAATAAATAAGTGGTCCGAAAAAGGTTCATGACAAAAACAATACACATAGCCTTCCTCAGGCAGTGTGTTTGTACCGGGGACAGGAGACCCCCCCTTGATGAGAGACTGTAAGAAATGATCGGGGAATCCCTCCGGAGTGGAGTCATGATGACTGGATCTGAATTATGTTTTCGTATTTGGTGGTTTGTGTCCCATCTGTCGATCAGCTGTGCGCAGTCTCCACTGCAGCAACTCCATATCCACCAGTTAAAGGAAATACAACTAATGTGTTGCGTTATATTAGCTGTACAATTTACCACATATGGTGTTCTTAGTTTCCATACCTCCTGTGTTTTACGAGCAACTTATCAAGTCTTGGCAAGCGGCATAAGGATTAAACGTGTTAGTAGCCATAGAACCATGCTCGTATCTACAACCTAGAAATGCAAAACGGCGTCAGTTTAGACGTAATTCTGTCCTCCTGCTTAACGCGTCATTTATGAGAAAACATTTCATAACATTAACACAACATATTCGAGGTGGTTTTAAATAACATATCCGTATTTATTGATTTCTCCAAGTTATGTTTTTTGTGTGCACTGAGGAGTCTCAAACAGGCTTTTGTTAAATTTTTAAGATTGGCTTTAATCAATTTGTGAAAAATGAATTCTTCATATATGATAAATGAGAGGTAACATTTTATTTATGGTATTATTTCTCTCCATTCTTCCTTCTGCCAACGGTGTCGCAGTTTCTCGTCTCTCCCGTGTTTGTGCTTAGTGCGTACGCATGGGTTAGAGTTTGTGTGGAGGACCGCACATTTTCCCGTCAAGTTAGTATTTTATAAATCGCAAACATTGCGTAGAAACTGGTGTACGCCATTTTTTGAGCGTATATCCCTTTATAAATGAGGCCCCTGAAGCGCAAATGCGGCGCACCTACAGTGTTACTCGTTACATTACTCTACATCTTCACTCTAGATTCAAAGGTCCTCCTTAGCTATTAGCTTCACGTTAGCATGTTGTCTTTGCAGGTGCTTGTTGAGGTGTGACGTTGTGTTCGCAGCAGTGGATAACAGCTTCTGGCCTGGACACAGTTTGCACCTCACCGTCACATTCCTGTCCTTTCTTCGGACGAACTCAAAAATAATGGGCATACCTCCACCCAGGGACGTGCACAGACATTTGGAGGGGCTATTGCTCTAAACTGGAAAAAGCCTTTTGAAAATTCTAACTTGTTTTAATGTAAAAGGTTCATAAAATAAAAACACAACACTGTCATTGCAAGTGACACTCAGTTGACTTTTATGTCCACTGCTAAATTCGTTATTCAGGCACATTTTTTGTTGTGTGGTCCATATCTCATTAAAATATCTAATGTTATAACTATTAAAGAAAAAATGGGGACAATCCTGTTTTAATGTAGTTTGACCATTGTAACTGCTGTGCAGACATAGGCTACTGATAAAATAGAGCTTCTAATTACCTTAAATAAAATCACTAATTAATTAAACCAGTTCAATACGCATTATACTTATTCTTATCATTCTTTATGAGCGTAGTAACGGTAAGGTATCTAATTACTTATTTAGTATTTCATAACTTCATAACAGAGATGGTCAAACTAAAGTAGAGACATGGCAGAAATCCTACAATGAAACGGGACAGTGAAGTGTTCTCCTGTGAGAGGACGATCAGGGGCCTGGGTTGCATTCCAATAGTCCATTTAGCTTAGGAACCTTCCTAACGGAGTGAAATGACCCGGAAGTACGTCAGTGGCAGCCATGATAAGTGCCGTTCCAATTCTCCAAATGAAAGGAAAGGAGGTTTCAAACTTCCTTGAAACTGCGTGCGTGGCAGCACAAACACTGGTAAATCACGAGCAAGGCACACTGGTTAAGGATGGCAGCTTCCTCATCGTTGCACTCGGAGAGAAATAGTAGAGACGGAGACGATGAACTGCTGTTAGTTCTATTATGGCATTGTGCATGTCGTGAGAGGTGTACGTTGCTGTGTGGGGAATGCTTTCCATTATTGTGGCCAACTCTGCATCTTTGTACTGTAGCGTATACTCAAACAGCGACAGGAAGAGCCCACTGCCTGACTCGGACATGCTGTGGTGTGAATCGTGGTCACCTCTGGGGAGTTGGTTGACAGCTGACACGTGGCTCTGTGCCAGCTGATCTGCACCAAAGTACTCATTTCCTTATTTGTTTCTATCGCTCACATGAAATGTGTTCTTTTGATGCTGCATGCATTAGCAGTCCTTTATCAGTCTGTAATGCGTGTTTACAGTCGCAAAAACCTTTGACAGTAAAAGCCACATCAGATGAAGACGTATTTACTTTAAAGTGTCTACAGGGGAAACAAAAGGCTGCGTCTGCTTTGAACGAATCTTCAAGCCGGCCTGTTGTTGTACCATGCAGCGGCAAAAGTGCGCTTCTTTCCTGAAAACAATCTCCCTGATAACGATCCAGTTTCACCTGGTTGGGTTTATTAACCCCAAGATCATCTGGGGCTGTTGGTCTTTGAGCGGTTGCTGGCCCAATAGTACCTGTTGATGTGCTGCAAGGTAGCGTCTGTAGTGGAGGCACCGGCACGGAGCAGGAGGAGGATGCTGGCGGGTGTGGTACAGGGTGTGGTAACGCAGGTGCTGATGGTAGGGGCACAAGGAGCTGTGCCTCGGAGGACAGCGTTGGTGGCGGCCGCCTTGATGAGTCAAGGCTTGGGCTCGCTAACTCAGCCCCGGGGTTTGCCGAGGCCAAGCTTGTGACATTAAGGCGTGCTGCTGCAACGGCAGGTGCAGGGTCGCCAGCAGCTGCATCGGCTGCAGTTCTTTCATCGCTATTTCGTTTTAATACATTCTTAGACCTTTTGAGACAATGTCTGATGTCCATTGTGTAATTCAAACATAAATGGGAGTCTACAGAATGCACAATAAACAAATCCAGAATAGGCGGCTGAGTGTGACGCTCTGATTGGTCTAAATGTGGACGAATCACAAATCACAACAGACACATGAATTTATTTGACGTAGCCTGCTATTTTTTTGTTTTAGTTACTATCTGACATCACATACATCGTAGCATAAAAGTTCACAGTTTATTTATAACAAAACAAATTAAAACAATTTTTTAAATTTTTTTATAAATAATAAAAACGTGTTTATTGGGGGAGGGCAAGAATGTCAAATGGGAGGGCCTGGCCCTCCCTGGCCCTCCCACGGCGCCGGGCATGATTCGGCCACAATAGAAAAAAGAAAAAAAACTCTCGCTCTCTCCAGAGGGGCAGGTCAGACAAAAATGGCAAACGGGCTGTTGCCCGGGCAACATTAGCCCGTACCTGTGCACGTCCCTGCCTCCACCCCTCGAAAGTTATTGCTGTTGATTCAGCCATGTTTATGCACTGCATGTGGACGCGCAAGTCGCGCAAATGTTACGTAAATATAAACCTGCGGTGGAAATCCCTCTTTTCTGTCAAAGGGAGAATCTAGTCATTCTTTATGTTAGTAGGCTAACTGTAGTGTGATTACTGATTTTAGTAAGTAACGAAGTAACGCGTGTCGGGCAATGTTAGTAACTGTAGTGTGATTACTGAATTATAAAAGTAACGCGTTACATTACTCCGTTACCGACAAAAGTAATATTATTACAGTAACGTGTTACTGTAATAATATTACTTTTCTCGGTAACGGAGTAATGTAACAAACCCAACTCTGGTCACGGGTTGCGCCGAGCAGGTAGGACCCAATTGCACACTGACAAATGTTTTGACTGAAAATACCTTTATTTCAAGGCTAAACATAACATGTATACATATTAAACAGAACTCACTCCTTGTGAACGACTTTCAGGCAAACAGAACTCTCTCCCTTGTCAAATACTCAATAATCCCACAATTACAGACAGAAAACCAAAACCTAAATGCATGCAAACTAATCAGAGGACAAGACACAGCTGGGGAGGGCAGGAAAAACCCAGAGGCACCAGGTGAACAGAATCAGTAATCAGACAGGAGGGAAAACACAAAGGTTGCGGTCCAATAGTCCAAAAATCAGCTCCTATCGTCTAACCCAGGGATGGGCAAATGGCGGCCCGCGGGCCCCATGCGGCCCCCACCTCCTCTTTTTGCGGCCCTCAGATTAATTTATAAACAACGTAATTAATAAAAAAATATATATATATATATTTGTTTTACTTGTAGTACTGATACCGTCCACTAGACTCCTAGTTACGTCGCGAGCTGCGTAGATGATTTCAAATACCGCGAAATAATCTGTGACGCATTTGTGTGTATTGTGTTTGTTTCCCGGGGAAACCCTCACAAGAAACACCGGCTGTTGTTATGCCTGCTGTGACGTTAAGTTGCCTCTTGTAATTATGCCTTTACAAGCTTAAAAGTTGTATTTATCATCTGAATTTCGCGAAACAAGTTTAATATTCTTAAAACCTTTGTTTATTTGAAATCAGATGTAAACAAACTGTCACGGACCCTGCCGTGTTATCTATGATTACTACGCTTTTCATTCATAATTTCAGCGGGAGGGAGGGGGAGTGGTGCTGAGGAACAGCAGGTTGAGCAGGCTGACAGGTGTCTGTGTTGACATTCCCCTTATTGTGGAATAAGGGGAATGCAGAGACTGGCTACAAGTGTCTTAGGTTCAAGTTAGACAACTAATGTCTGGGTTAGTGTTCATGACTTCATGTGTATGTCATCTAATGGTTAATCTCAATACACACACATTTTCCGTGCTTTCCAATAGTTTAAAATAGTTGTATTCCACTGTTTAATAACCTGTTCAATACAAACATGCTACTTGTAAAAATGAAATAAAATGTCTGTGAACTGATATTTGTTTAGTGAGCTTATTAGAGGATGTTCCCATTTTTTGGGGATGTTCCCTTTGATTGTAAAATGTCAATAAAGATGTCAGACTTAGTATATTTGTTAATAATTACATACAACACATGGAATTTTTGTGTGTGTGTGTTCCAAGTGAATCTGCAGCCCCCCTGGTGGCCAGTACATCGATGATGTGGCCCCCATCACCATCAAAGTTGCCCATCCCTGGTCTAACCCTATCGTCTATTCCTTGACCTCTGAGTGAAACGTCATGGGGTTAAGGGATAGTGGATAGGAGAATTCAAAAGGACTTAGGAGAAGAGACTGCAGGGTTGCGTTCCAATAGTCCATTTAGCTTAGGAACCTTCCTAACGGAGTGAAATGACCCGGAAGTCCCTCAGTGGCAGCCATGATAAGTGCCGTTCCAATTCTCCAAATGAAAGGAAAAGAGGTTTCAAACTTCCTTTATAACCTCCTTTAGTTTAGGAACCACTGGACCTCCCTAACCGAAAGGAGAGGAGAAAATGCTGCCCCACAATGCATTGCAGCCGCAGCATTTGCCGTCACACAACAGTCGGCCGTTCACGGAAACAACCGATTATGACGGAGAAATGATATCATGAAAGTTACGGTGCTTATTAAGCATTTTAAAACGTATGTGGTAAGTTGCCAAAGTGCTTTTTTCTGAACGTTCATCAGTATTATAATCAAAGAGAGAAATATGAACGTTAGTTTTTACTGAAATGATCAAATAAAGTCAACATTTCACAGTCTTTACTGAGCTGTGTGGTTTGTTCAACTTTTAAAAGATGTTTGAATGGTGATATACACAGTGATAGATGTTAAAGACTAACGTTTATAATAAATACATTTGTATTGATTTTAAGATATTTTCATACAATCATACGTATTGGGATCATTTGTATTAATGTGGACCGGAGGGAGAGGGTGACGAGCATAAGTTTCACTTTCCTTTTTTATTTCAATTCCAACTTTGGTCATGAAGAATATGTTTCTCTGTTGTCCACGTTCATAAAGCATAAAGCAACAGCATCAGAGCACGGTGCAGAGTCTCTAGATGAGTCCCTCGTTCTTATTGAACATCCATGTTGTAGTCCGCTATAGAAAACTGTAGTTTCCATAGTTTCCCCACAGCAGCAGACGCACATTCATGACGTCCGCTGGCGCATCATAAACAGTCGGATAGTGAAAGTGCAGTCGGATTCTCTAAAGCACCGCAGTCTCTTCTCCTAAGTCCTTTTGAATTCTCCTATCCACTATCCCTTAACCCCGTGACGTTTCACTCAGAGGTCAAGGAATAGGAGATAGGGTTAGAATTTAGGAGCTGATTTTTGGATTATCGGAATGCAACCCAGTGCTTTAGAGAATCCGAATGCACTTTCACTATCCGACGTGTTTATGATGCGCCAGCGGACGTCATGAATGTGCGTCTGCTGCTGTGGGGAAACTATGGAAACTACAGTTTTCTATACAGCGGACTACAACATGGATGTTCAATAAGAACGAGGGACTACTGTAAACTCATCTAGAGACTCTGCACCGTGCTCTGATGCTGTTGCTTTATGCTTTATGAACGTGGACAACAGAGAAACATATTCTTCATGACCAAAGTTGGAATTGAAATAAAAAAGGAAAGTGAAACTTATGCTGGTCACCCTCTCCCTCCGGTCCACATTAATACAAATGATCCCAATACGTATGATTGTATGAAAAGATCTTAAAATAAATACAAATGTATTTATTATAAACGTTAGTCCTTAACATCTATCACTGTGTGTATCACCATTCAAACATCTTTTAAAAGTTGAACAAAGCACTTTGGCAAGTTACCACATACGTTTTAAAATGCTTAATAAGCACCGTAACTTTCATAATCTGTTGTTTCCGTGAACAGCCGACTGTTGTGTGATTGCAAATGCTGCGGCTGCAATGCATTGTGGGGCAGCATTTTCTCCTCTCCTTTCGGTGAGGGAGGTCCAGTGGTTCCTAGGCTAAAGGAGGTTATAAAGGAAGTTTGAAACCTCCTTTCCTATCATCTCTAGAGAATTTGAACGGCACTTATCATGGCTGCCACTGAGGGACTTCCGGGTCATTTCACTTGGTTATGAAGGTTCCTAAGCTAAATGGACTATTCGACTGCAACCAAAGACAGGAAGCAACCACAGACGAAAGACGGGGTGAACACCTTTCAAAATATAACAAGAAAACAGACAGACAACAGAACACAGACAGATCGTAACAGAGGCTTGTAATGTTTGTTGTGAGGTCTGTAACTACAGACCTCACAACAAACATTGTAGATACCATAGGACCAAAACTGCCCAACTGGCTTCACCGCAAGGCTCCTTTTGAACAGTGTCCATGTGAGGTGAACGGTCTCTAACGAATCAGTGGTCAGCTGAGGTATTCAGGGAAGGTAGCGGTTTGAAACTTTCATAAACTCACTTTGCGCTACTTGTCTAGCATCACGCAAATAACCTAGTCTGGTGAGCGTATAGGAGCATTGGTTGTGGCCGTTAGAAAGCCATGTTTCTGTCAGGTGCACAGGAACACGACTCTTTACATGGATATGTCAATGTTGTGTTTTCAGTTTTTTTGCTGCTAAAAATGCAATACCGTTTTTTGTGGATATTTTTTGCCACTGAATAAAAATGTATTAAAATAATATCCAGAAGGTTTAAAGAGAGCTTAGTTGTATGACTCTGTATTAGAAATGAACATAGACACTAGGGCTGCACGATATATCGTGTCGTGATGATAACCGCGATATGCGCATGCGCGATATTAACATCGCAGGACGTGAAGATTTTTTTTTTTGTAGGACTTGCGATATTAAGTAGGCACATTAACTCAAACACGTGATGTTACAATTATTTTGCTGCTTGCTACAAAAGGAAAACCTGCGCGGCTCTCATGACAGGTGTACTTGAGTCAGTGACATGCAGGCTCTGCATGCACAGCAAACCACCAATCACAATCAAATCTCCAAAGCAATGATTAAAGGTAAAAATACTGAATAAAGTAGTTTCATGTGTTTCTCCAGGGCAGTTCGGCGCTGCTAACCGAGCTAGCTCAGCTTGTTGCTCTGATAACTTAAGATCCAGAAGTCCGTGACTAAAATCCTTCATCCGGTTAAATATAGTTAAAAAAATACCAATTGTATAGCATTAAAGTTCAAGAAAGGATGGTTTGCGGGAAAAAACTGTATTTTCTTCAATTCCTGTATGTTTTCATATCGCAATATATATCGCAGGGGGGGGGGAATCGCAATGTCAGTTTTTTCCAATATCGTGCAGCCCTAATTAGGGATGGGTATCGTTTGAAATTTATCGATTCCGATTTCGATTCCGGTTCTGCTTATCGATTCCGGTTCTTATCGATTCCAAAATTGTAAAATAAAGAGGTCAAACGTTTAGATAACAAAAATATATTTATTCTTAAAAGCTTTAACTGAAATTGTTACTAAAAAATATACATGCAATACAAATGTATTGCACAATAGCTGTGCATTATTTTAACTGAGCTATGCCTGTGGCAAGCTATTAACAGGCATTACACTTTGCCTTTTCTTTTTCTTTTTTAGTGTAGTGGAGCCTCACTTCAGAGTGTTTACAGCGACCTATCTTTGGTGTTATGAAGTGACTGAGCTCGTGAAATGTCTACGGGAGGGCGGGGGAGCATCGCTGCGGGGCAACTGTGGACCTCTGTCGCCTGTCAGCGCAATTTATATGATGCCGTTTAAAAAAAATGAAGGGCGGTGCCGGCCGTCAGCGTACCGAGCCGGCCGTCAACGGCCCGCTGACGACCGGCCGTTCTGTGATTCTCCAGGTCCGCCCTGTATTCCACCGGGTCACCGCAGCACCGCGGTGCAGACGGACCCGCTGGAATACAGGGTCTACCGCGTTTAGGAACCGTTAAGCAGAACCGAAATTGTGTATTTTGTATGGGTACCCGGTACCCCGGCATTTTCTTATCGGTTCTCATCTGGAACCGAGTTTCGGTTCCCAACCCTAGCCCTAATAGACACACAGAAAATGACATAACTGTATATCACAAGGGAGAGTGGCATAGCCTATACTATAAATATAGTTGCATACCCTAAACAGAAGATCTATTCTATTTAAGTTACAGTTTAGAGCAGAGCTATTTACAAGGCCATCATTTTCTGTTTATTTTTACCATGGCAGGGGGCCTATCATATAAATGAGATGAAAATACACCTGGTTGACAAATGACTCCATGTGTATCATCTCCTCTCTGTGGCCCTGCACTCTCCTTATATCAGCCACTTGACAACCCTGTAAGGTGATATCATATTTAAATATTGTAACATTTACCATTTAAATAATTTTGTCAACATTTTTGAAAACCTGAAAGACTGTATCTTCCGGCATCATGGTCAAGTGGTAAACTTCATCTATAGTTTGTCATGAAGAGGTTCCTAGTTTAATTTTTATTTTCCTTATGGAGTTTTCGCAAACAACAGTCATCAGCATGCTTATATTAATATAATGACTGTTAAAAGATCAATTGCTTTTGATCATCCTGTGCTTTTATTGTAAGCGATAGGTACAAAATCAACTGTCCTCTTTCTGAGCAAAAATACATTTTGAAATAGAATCTAGACAAATCAGGTGAGCATCTTTCAAAGTTATTTAAAGGAAACGTGAATGTCTGTACGACATTTCATGGCAACCCATTCCGACAGATATTTACAAAAAAAGTTAGCCAGATGGTGAGCTAGAGAAATACTCAGTTAATCACTATAGTCTAGGAGCCATAAATGTTTAAACAGTATTTTATGCCAATCCATGCAAATGATGTCACTGGAAAAGAGAAGTGTTACATGGAAAGTGAGCAGATCCTGGCCATCCATTCAATAGTTGTTGAAACATTTCTCTAAAACGTCCAATGCATGGTGCTTTGGAGGTCAGGATCATTACAACTGCTAGAATTCTACTTCTGTGGATAGTTCTTACATACATCTTCTGATGAAAACATTTGAGCACATCATCGTGTTGTATAGTCATTGGGTGTTTTGGGTCTTGCAACCGAAGTTGATCAGGCACACTGGCCACCCTTTTCAGCCACGCTCACTCTGCTTCCTTCACGCTGTTACTCATCTCCTGCTTGGTCCCCCATCGTTCTGTAGGCCTTGCTGAGGGAATGGCCTTCAAACCCACAGCTGCCCACCTCCACAAGCCCGCATGGTCCTCCACCATTTTTCCTGGTACTTGGCCCTCTTGCACCTCCTCCATCCTTTCCTCCCAGGGCACAGTTAGCTCCAGCGAGAGGAGCTGCCTGCCTCAGAGACCAAGAGGACAGTGAATGTCCATATATAATAACATGGCAATTCTTCCAATATTTGCGCAGATATTTTAGTCTGAAGTGGTTGACCAACTAACCTACAGACATTGCCATCACCAGAGCCTTGTGGCTATCGTGGCTAAACACTTAATCGGGATAGAGCCCTTAAGAGGCCCATCCAAAAAGAATAACTATAAGGCTTGAAATAGACCTGAGGGTAATTAAGTCTGATCCAAAATACAGTCGAACTTAAAAGACCAAAACAAAGGAAGGTCTATTAACTGTTGTCTTCGGGTAAAATCTGACCGATTTACTACTTTCATCAATCATAACTTTTTTGTTTAGATTCGATTGCATTAAGGCTTTATGATATCCTTCACAGTAGACCTTTGAGCATATAAAATAGCTGATCACCACTTTCATTGAATTTTGAATGATTTAGTCAACTTTGTAACACCTATGGTGTTCCCGGTCAAAAATGACCGCCATAAAGAAAAGGAATTAGTAACCATCCGGATAAAAAATTAGGGGAAGCCAATAATACGTCCTTTCTTTTGGGTCGGGGGTGTGGTGGTCAATGTAATAACGTAACCAGATGAGTGATTACAGCACCCGGTATCATTTTACACACATTTGTATCAGATGCAGGACTTACACACGCCTGTTATCTAACCGACAGGTCCGCACGCACTCTCCAGCCCAAACTCTAATAAGCATTCATTCACAAACTAAATCAGGAGACCTTTGACGTTTTACGTCCGATTCGCTCGTTTTTTCCTCGCTGTACACAGCTCCAGTTTGGGCATCGGCCTGTCATCAGATTGTATTTGTTGTTGCTGCTGTAGCGGAAGTTTAGTACAATTATTTTTGATGAAATACTCCAAATCTCCACCCTCCATAATTGCACTTGCTTCAGTTGCTTGCTACTTTCTAACGGTGGTGAGAGTGATGCAGTGACGCTATCTATCTTCTATCGATTAGATTTATGATTCGAAAATTATAAAAGCAGGGTAGACATGTGGATATTATCCGACTGAACAAAACTTGCATTTATCTAACAGGTTCGTTTTCCACTGACCTTATTTCGAGCTATTTTCCTAAATCCTATGGAGAAATCCCATTGCTTTTTTGTCGAGGGAAACCGAGCGCAGCTTACTTCCGGGTTTTAGGAGGCGTCACTGCCACACTAAATTGATGCGATTTGATTGGATTGTGAGGCAAGGGAAGCCAGCCGCCTCTGGCTTCCCTTGGCATGGCCCTGACCAATCACAGGTTGTCAGGGGCATCACGTGAGCCTCATCTGATTGGTCAATCCCTCCATTTTTTTTCACCAAGGGAAGCCAGATTCGGCTGGCCTCCTCTCGCAACAGTGAGTGCAATCTACTGTTTCACCATGACATTTAGAGGGGCGCTGTTTGTTTCACTCTTTGTAAAATACTCAATGAGAATGGGGGAGAGACGGGCCGGCAGCAACACACAGCAAAGGAGAATTATCTAAACAAAACAAAGTGTTTTTATTTATTTATTTAAATAATAACTACAATCCGAAAAAACAGGGGAAGCCTGGCTTCCCTTGGCCTCCGGGAGAAAACGCCACTGCAAAGTAAGGGGGGGGGAAACGAAGACAATAGGAGGGTTAAAGCAAGTCTGCTTGGATCCACTCTGGTAGAACACGTAAGGACCCACAGAATGATATCTGTGGCCACAGAACAGGATCTTACCCTGATCCAGCAGGACTTCATTATTTCCTCCTCGCCTGACTTGTTCCTGATGGTTCTCAGGGACTCACAACCAGTTTCCCCTTATTTGCTTGATGGGTGGATGCTTGGGGACAACATGCAGTGATTATTTTCATTTTCAAACACCAAAGATCCCATGCATTCATGTCAACATCATTGCCCTCTTACTGTTGGTGAGGAATTGATCTCTGTAACTGAGTTGAGATAAGCTGCTTATCTCCACTAATGTCAGACTGCATGATGGAAATTCAGAGCACATCGCCAATTTGGCTGAGTGATGCTCTGCCATTCAGTCTGCAGTAAACAAGGCTGTGTAAAGTTGATCTGACCGAAAGGCAAATATAAAGCATGCAAACCCAGTATATGTATAAACAGACTGCAGGAATTAACATATTAACTTTTAATAAAAGAGGATGTAGAGAATGCCTGGCAGTTCTGATCACTGACAGCTGACCAAACACAGATGAGCTCACATACATGCACACTGTAAACTCATTCTGACTTTTGCTTATACTACAAGGCAGTGCCACAATTATGGGGATCAAATACATTTACTATTTTTGCTTCGCACATATAAATAATACACAAACATCCCATCTGGAAATACGTCAAACTTTAACTGTTGACAGTCGTCTCTGACTCTGACTGTGTTGGTGGACCTGCAAAGTTTCCTCAAAATGAGTTACGCATCTTTATTCCTGGTGCACATTTACATTTAAAAAAAGACAGTTTCCTATTCCATATATTGATCACAATTCATTTTAACATTTTTAGCTAATGGATTTTGTTGGCATTCTGCAGGTAAAGGTTGCATAACATTCTCATGAATATGCCATATTTGAGGAATGCTTCAATGCTTTTCTTTAAATTTGGAACCAACATTTTAAAAAATCAAGAATGAACAGATTAGAGTTTGGTGGTCAAAGGTCAAACATGAAGGTCACTGGTTCTTTAGGTAAAATAAGATAACACAAAAGACCATTTTGCAAAGAGGCAGCCCACAGTTCCTCCCCCCTTGCTCGGACCACTGCCACCCCCAAACCAACCTCCATTTGGGTCTCAACTATACACCTGGAGAGATTTGTGACTGCATCTTTTGAGAGTATGACTCACACAGTTGCACAAGGGGAAAACATTACCAGCACAGCTGCTGTTGAAGACAAAGTTACATTTTGGAGATACTTGCATCTGAACTGCGATTTGATAGGTTGGCGGAGGCAAACAACTAGGGGCGGGGGGGGGGTGCTTCTTGAATTTCCATTAGGAGTGATGGTGAATGATGAAGACATTTTGCTTCAATAAAATGTTACGTTCTGGAGAGATTGTCCATCAACTTTGACGTTTGAGCAGTAAGAGTTATTGCTGGGTCCGTCTCCTCAAGTCTCATCCTGCACTCTGGGCTTTGGTTCACCTGCCAGGGGCCATAGCTCGATAAGGAATCCCCGAGCCAGGTCTCTGTAAAAGGGGACCTAACCGTTCGGATTTCCAGTTACCGGGTTAGCCTTAGAGTATTATTTCATCAATCTTACGAGTGGACATTAGACAGGAGATATGTGTCTGTGACACATATTACACCCATGTAACACCAATATTACCCCCATATTACACATGGACACAGCCTGTCAAATGACTCTTTCCCCCAGGATACAGAAACCATTCAAGGGTTAGTGTACCATAAGATATGTGTTTAGAGACTTGATGTGGAGCGTCTTCAGGACTTTTTAAATGTTCTTTGTGTGTTTGGCGCACTATCTTTATTTGTAAGTACTGTCAGGTTGATGCATGTCTGCCCTGCATGTTGCACAATACTTGGACAACACATTTTCCGAAATGTCTGTGTCTGTTGTGCGGTTTTCAGAATATCATTGAAGATGTTGGTGAGGTTTGGAGCCCAGTAGTCTGGTGGAGGCCCCGGCTATTAGGAAGGGTGGTGAAAGGAAGTGGAGGTTTGATGGTCTTGAAGAACTACAAGAATTTGAGAACATGAGGAAGTGATTTCAGAGTACTGATCCAAGGACATTGCAATCATTTCAGATCCTGAGTATATACAGTATGTCTTTAATTTAAAAACTCGTATTAAAAAAACAAATCATTAACAATGAACGTACTCCTGCTGGCTAGGATCTCAGACTCCAAAGAGTGAATCCACTGTGAATGGAATAGTGCAGGAAGAGGCTGCTGCACTGATTGCTAGGTTAAATCCTTTAAGCCCCTTTCACACTGTCCCGAAATTGACACCAGATGGACACACGATAGAGGAAATGTGTCATCTTCGTCTGATCATCGGGGCAAAAAATGCCCGATGGCACTGATGATCAGACGAAGATGACACGATTTGACAAGATGCCCTCACGAAGTATCTATTACGAAGGGCAAAATTGACACACAAATTCAACACGAAAATGAGCCTTCGCAAGATCCTTCGGCAATTTCTTGGCATGCCAAAGATTTTGCCACCGCTCGCGAAGTTGCTGCCGGAGCCTGAGAAACTCCGCCGGTGGTAATACGATGGCTTAAGATGTCCTCACGAATGGCCCGATTTGAACATTTCCTTTATCGTGTGTCCATCGGGTTGTTTTATTGCACAACAAAATCATGTAAACATATGATGTAAATAACCCAATTTGTGTTCTGTGAAACTGAAAAGGATATTACATTGTTTGTGTTACTTTCGTTGCAGTTGTATGTCTTAAATGTAATTTAGGTTAACTTCCTGTTTTATTTAGATCATTTTATTTTGAAGGACAGTTGACAGGAAGTTGTTGTTGCTACGGTACGGAAACAACATGACGGAGAAAACTTAATATCTTCTACATATAAAGACGGATAAAGTAAAGAACAAAGTCTGAAAATATCAGTACAGTATCATAGTACTTTAACATAATTGTTTTTGTTACTTTCGTTGCAGTTGTATGTTGTTTGTATGCCTTCGTGTGGTTCGGGGCTATCTTCGTGCGAAATTCACAATTCCATATTCGTGTGTCCATCTGGTGTCAATTTCGGGACAGTGTGACGCGGGCTTAAAGCATTGTCAAAGGACAAACAGCTAGTGTAATACATCAGGTTTCTGGCTGATTGCTCTTTTGGTCAACTTATCCATAAAGTCCTGATAGTTCTGTATAGATACTGAACGATGTTCAAGGCTTGTTCCTGGCTTCTGGAATACCGGAATGATTTAATGTGTGTATTTGTTTTTGTCATTTTGTTATTTTTTCAAGAGGTTTTTGTTGCTGTTAAATTTAGATTATATATGTTTTGTTCTGACGACTCATGATGTTCTTTTTCTCCTCCAGGATCCGGCCCATCCCCATGCACCCAGGTCAAAGCCAGCAGTATGTTATAAAGCCCAAATACTACCACACACACACTACACACACACAGACACGTGTCCAATCCCAACCTGAGAGGCCCATCCCCTTGACCGTGGGACACAACCCCATCCACGGTGAGTAAATCCCCCCACACATCATCTTTAATTATGTTTTTGAAAAGTCAAAGTGTAAAATACTTTGAATGCATCCTCCTCATGTCACTTGCTCAAAATCAACCTTCAGAGACCTGATGCTGCTTTGGGTCAATCACAGTTGATTACTAATGACCAGGTGCCCATCTGAAACTTGGCTTTTATCCAACGGCTGTTTAGAAAACAAGAGAGGGTTATCATCATTAGCTGTGTGAGATTTGCCAGATTTAGATTTTTAATCGTGCATGGAGGTGAATAGGGCTTAAAGTGATACTACAGTGAAACTTACAAGAAATGCCAGGCCTCATAACGATCTAAGGATACATTCCTTGTGAAACCAACCAGGTAACAGCGACTGAAATACACAGGGCAGCAGTCTGTGGCAGTTTTTCCAAACGCAGATTGTAAAAAATATGAAAATTGTTCACGGACGATAGTTTGTTGGAAGAAATTCCATTCAAACCAAATATATTCAATTCCATCACTTGCATTGTTTGTATGTAAATGTAAATGTAAAACATTTTTAAAGCAATTCATTATACTCAGGAAAGTGTTAAGATTACACAAAGTATGAACATTAGTACTGTAGGTTTCACTAAGGTGGGTTTAGGAAAAGCAGGTTTTATCTGCAAGTTTCCCAGAGTGACAATCTAGAAGGGAAGGTATTGACGGAATTGTGATTATGACAACAAGCTTTTCCAGCACTCTTATTTTGGTTTGTTGTGATAATTAAAAAAATATCTTCTTCTGATCCATCACACGTTTGGACTTTTGATGTATTTCTCTCAAAATGTAAACCTCCGTGATTTTAATCGTTTTTAAAGCTGTCCATTGTGAATCTGACAGTGATAACTCCATTCGTAGTACTTTTAAAGCTCCCATGTCATGGCCATTTCTACTGATTCCATTGTTGATGTGTACTAAAATAGATTTATACTGTGCAATTTTCCAAACTCACATTGGTTTCTCATACAGCATCTCTGTATAGTATGTGTATTCACCGGTATTCACTCTCTGTCCTAAACGACTTGTTGGAGCTCCTGCCCCCCCCTCCCAGTGAGCCCAGTGTGCTCTGATTGGTCGCGACGTGAGAGGCTCGTTGCTGCTCGCAGCTGCTGCGAGGAGCAGACAGGCTTCCGTGTCGGCGATACAGCGAGAACAAGCGAAACTCACCCTGAGCACACACAAACACTCACAGCCGAAGTAAAAACAATAAGTGTGACTTGATATTGAGTAAGAAAAAGGTTTATAACGCTGTGTGAATGGGTCTGCAGAGAGCATTTCTCCGCGATCCCAAGGTAGTAGTCCGAAAAACGTTTATCCATTTAAACAGTCGTGGTAGATACCTTGTTTGTTTGAAACATCATAAATACACAAACAACAATGAATACTTACAGGTTGTGTACCCGAATCTCCCGCTGGTCCAAACAAAGTAGGAACAGCATCGTTCTTCAGTGCCCTACGCTGTACATATCCGGCATGAATCGCTGAAAGGTTTGTGAAGCTTTGTTTCGTGAAAGGCTGGCAGAGAGTGTGGCCTCTGGGTATTCACACGTCACAGTGCCCAGGAAGTAAACAATGGAAAATGAGAAATCTCCAACGATGCGTTTTGGGGAGGTCTTTTCTGTGTTAGAGTTTTACTCCCTACAGGGTGTACTTTAAGGGTTTTTGACTCTGCAGACCGTTTACATGCAGAAAAACCTTCATAACACATGGGATCTTTAAGAACATATCATTCTATATGCTTAGCATTGTGTTATTTCATCTTCAAAAAAAGAACATCTTCTAAGATTGGAATTGCTGCTCATTTTATAGTTAATTATCCGTGGCTCTGTTTTCAAAGTCAAACTTTGTGTAAGAAATCCTGTGAATCGAGGAAAAAAGCATGATATGTTCCTGGAAGTAATCACTTCACAACCTGTGAAAATGTACATCCTTAATGTATACACATACACATACCACACACAAACGCACACACTACACATCACATCTGCTCTAACACTACAAGGATATGGACAGAATATGGAGCTTGCAATTGGGCAGTTAGAGGATTTGTTGAAATTGCAGCTCCAGGGGTAATGGCATAAAGACTTAAGTATTGCCTGCTGCTCGGGGCTGTCCAGAATGAGTTATTAGTCTCATTTTCTGTGGGCAATTTCAGACAAAGGCAGAGTGTGAGAGTTAGGACAAAAGAATAGATGGAATGAAACAAGTGTGTCATCTGGGTGAGAATCACTCGCCCAGTTGTTGCTGAAACAACAGGCCTGGATGAGTCCGAGTGGGGGGAGGCTGTGGAGAGCCGAGCCTCTCAATACCTGTAATATACCCCCCCCCCCCCATTAAAGTCTCCCCGGTACTCAGTCCCCCTCCCACATAGACCATTTACTGTTTAAAGTGAAACCCAGTGCTGCCCCCACCCTTTGGAACTCCCTTCCACAACATCAGAGACTGCACCGACCCCCCCACTTTCAAAACACTGACCAAAACACACCTCTTCAGATTGGCTTTTAATGTGTGAATTATGTTGTGTTGCTGTTTAAATATTTTTCATTCTATTTTATCTCGTTTTATCACCACTGTAAAGCATCTTTGAGCACCTGAAAAAGCACTTTGAAATTAAATGTATTATTATTATTATTATTAAATAACTTGAATAGACGATAGATACATGGAATGGACAGATCACTGCCAGCTACCTTCAAGGTGACTTTAGGATTAAGGTTTAAAGTTTTAATGGTTTTGCACAATTTAATAATACACAAACATAACTGATAACAAATGACAAACAGTGAAGGAAAAGGCAAAAAACCAATTGGGCTTATTTAAAGCCTCTACCTAAATAATGTTACAAATCTAAATGATATAAAACACAAGATCAGTATACCAACCATTGCTTCAATTCAATAAAAAATGCACACTTTAAGAATACTAAACATTAAATGTTAACAAAATAACACACATGAAAACCAGGCATGAGCGTCAAATGAGTTTTTAAGTATTCCGTATAGATTTGATGATTTACAGAATAACACCCTTAATACACTGTATACCTTCAGGTATGTGAGGTTCCTATGACACGTGCCATTGGCTTGTGGAATTCACATTTTATGAGACACATTTAATTTCCGAGCTGCTCAAACCATTTAAAGAGAGAAAGGTTTGGACCAGCTTTGGCTGGCGGTCGATCTGGTACAGATCTGATGGGTCATCAGCGGCTATAACTCAAGTTGTGGTTGGTTATTATGGTCTGTCATACATTCAAGGCCCACCTCCACTGCCGACTCTCCAGAATCTATGAATAAGTCAATATTTTCGAAGAATCTGCAGACTGCAGTAGAGTGGTTGTGCCTCTGGAGCGACTCGGGATATTAAGGGGGGGAGGGGGAGGTCAGCAGACTGCACCGTGGTGACGCCTGGTTTTACTGCACTGTAGACTCAAGCAGACCCAGACATGGCCACACTGACACAAGACCAGTTTCAAAATAACCTTTTCAGCCCAGTTTAATTTCAGCTAGCAGTATGTAAATGCCAAAGAAATGAACAGACAACAATAGGAAAAAAGAAACAAAGATATATATAGTGGGGAGACTATAGCCACCATTATTTCTATTAATTTCTATTGTAAACACTAGTCGGGAAAGTGAAGAGAAATCCCTGATTTGACGTGAAGCTTCTAAATGATTATTTAGCAAAGGCATTTTTATTTCATTGCATGCATTATTTGAAGTACAGTTCATGGCCTACTGTGGCCTTAGATACTCTGAAAGTTAATGTATTGCACTCGGTTTCCTCTCCAAATGAGAGGATTTGCCAGTTTAACACATGTCCCTGCCTCTCACACCAAATTTACAAGGAATATTGTGATACTGATTACTATAGCTGCAAAGTACAATATCAACCCAGTATGACTACAAAGTACTTTACACATGAAAAAGATCAGATGAAAGTAGGCTGTTTGGTTATGTGTATTAAAATAGAGGTTCAGTAGCCTATTTTATGGAGTCTGAATCTAGTGTCACATAGAATAGAATCCTTTATTGTCATTATACCAGTACAATGAGATGAGTAGATCCGCTTATCAAATTGTAAACCTTTTGTATCCTTTATTGAATCTATTTAGTTACAGTTGACATGTTTGACTATGTCTCCCTTGACTGCACGTCAGAGCTTATATGTTATCTAAGACGTGTTGTATTGGCTTCAGTTAAGACTCCAGTGGCTTCCCCACTTCATATTATCACCTCAATAAACAGATGAGTGTGCAGATCATTAGCTAAAGCTCATATTGACGGCCACTTGAAACATTGGTCATTTTAAACAGTTAAAGCAATGGTCAGCAACAGCTGAAAATGAACCTACCAAATGATTTGACGCCTTGTTGTACCTTGCTTATACAGTATCTGAGTGGGGAGAGATAAAGATCAGCGACAATCAGAGCTCGGGGAATCTGGGTATTTTGGACAACCGGGAACTGAATCCAAAATCCAACCAGATTGCAGCCCCAGGTCTAAATAGTATAAAGATGGGGTATTAGTTCACATGAAGTTCACAAGCTGCTGCATCAGTGGCACAGTACAAATTGCATTTATTCCTGTTGTGTAGACATTTTAAAAAAAAAGTCAAATTTGGATAAGAATGCATCCTGATATTACAATAAAACTGTATTCATTTGGGCTTTAACGTTATTGATAGCATCTTCCCAGTGTTTCGTGTGATATAAAGACAGACCTCCCATAACCCTCTGATTCGACCAATTCTGTCAACCTCAACATCTTTTCAAACTAATTTCACGAACAACACAATATTTCATGTAATCTGTTAAATTCCTGGTGGTTTGATTCTTTGGATACAGCAACAATTCTTTCAACCTTCATCAATTGAAAATAGCGATATACAGTTTATATCTGGGTATGTGTGTTCATATGTGATGAAGGGCCCAACAAAACATTTGATCCGGAACCCCTGACCGCTTCTTTTCAATGACCATCAATTTGGGCCTTCCCTCCCACAGCAGGTCCGTGTATCTACAAATAGCTCTTAAACCACTGAGCCTAAATTAATGGGAATACCATGGCTGGTTCCTGCTCAGCGTGCAGTCAGCGCTACTCTTTGTGAAAGTAGCAGACATGTTTGCTCTTCTAAATCAGGAAGCTGCAGCCTTTCCTTCAGCCTGTCTCACACGACAGACAGCCTGTCAGCAGCTGGCTATAGTGCCACATCTGGGAAAGTTATTCCCCGTCTCCCCGCAGCTATTCCTGCACTCTCCCACACTGCTGAAACACCCTCAGACAAATGTTAATAGTGTTGGCTCTGACTGAAGGTTTGGGCAGAGAAGATCACCTCCCATCACCACCATGACCAAATAACTGTTCCATGGTGGTATTGATAGTCTTCCACTTATTTTGCATTACATTCCTATTGAATTGTCAAAATCACTGTGAACAATTGAAAAGTTATATAATCAAAATCATTGCAGCTTTGCGTCTTTCTTTGTTTTAAAAAACCTGTTGCCAACATTACTTACAAATTAAGTGAATGTCGACAGCTCAATTAAAGATTGAAATGTGTGCCTAGTAGCACATCATTTAGCCTTTAGCCGCTTTAAAAATTCAATTATTATAACTTCTTTTTTACTTTAATACTTTTTAATGCATGTAACATATGTTACATGACGCTGTCTGTGGCTCTTTTTCTGCTGTAACAACGCACATTTCCCCTCTGTGGGACTAATAAAGGTATTCTGATTCTGATTTGTCGTTGTACAAAATGTGGTTAAGTATATATTCTGTACAAACATTGTCAGTTCAAGTGTGAGTAGAAGTTTAAGATGTAAATTAGGCAAAGATTAAAGTAAGGGATCATATACAGAATAATCAGCTGGTGGTATGACATCAATGAAATTATTCTATAGATCAATATGCACAGTATTGACAGTAGTGAGCCTCTTCTTCTTTAATAAAATACTTTGGCACTAAATCAAGCAAGCGAGGGACAGGAAGTGTTTCCTAAGTCCAGATAACCCTAAAGAGAACCTATTCATTGATTATCTTCAAGCTGATAGACTTAAGGTGCAAACACATTACAAATGACTCTTTAAAAGTGTTCTAGGTCAATCCTGACTTCAGCGTCTAGACATGTTTTCTAGAGATGTTTTCCTGACTCCCTTTCCATATGCTCGACACAACCCAAGAAATCTGCCAGAAATGTGTGCATACGAGGCATAGAAGTGAAGCAGGAGAAGGGAGGGAACGCTCAGAGGATTTGGAAATGTTTTATCATGGCTGATTTTTAACGGCATACAGACGTTGCCACGTCTGTATGTTGTAAACAACCATGAAACACAATCCGTATTAATGTGATTGGATTCTGTTTTAAATTCACAGAGCTATGCCAAAGGGCCCTGACGTGCCTCAGCTGTCAGGGTTTGGTAGGAAGGCAGGACCCAAATGCAGTACAAAATAGTAGTTTCAACAAAAAGGGGCAGCAGATAAGACAATCAGGCACAGGAGAGAAACTACAGACAGGAAGTTAAACTAGACAAGGCACAAAGAGGTAACAATTTCAAAATAAAACTGAAAAATAAACAGACCGTACTTTTTGCTGTTTGCCAAGGACTTTTGGCTGTTCTTTCAGAAATTCAGCAGTTGGAGAGAGAGAGAGCTCTCTGTGCAGCTTAGTTAAGCAGATATTTTTACTAATAGCAATTTAACAGTATAGGACAGCTAAGACAGTTAAAGGTCACCTATCATGCTATTTGTAGGCAATAGCATAGCTCTCAGATATATACAAATATATAAAAAACATGTCTATGAAGTGTTTTGCTCAAAATACCAAACAGATCACCCATTCTAGCCAGGCCTCATATCATACTTGCCAACCTTGAGACCTCAGAACTTGGGAGCATTTCAAAACCACCGCGGGGGGGGGTGTTAGTGGATCGCCGGAGCTGTATTAGATTAACATCTACACATGCTTATTGTAGTTGTAAGTGCACTGTCTTGCAGCCTGTAGCACCATCCTTGATGGAGCATATGTGTGGGCTGGACCTGTATTTTTCAGGAAAGGAGTGAGCAGAGGGTCGAGTTGTCGATTCTTGTTCTGTTTTCTGTGACTATCGGCTCACCCTCTCAGACTTTCAGTTGCGCGCGCTACTAAAGAGACGCGCTACCACGGAAACCAAACAATGGTGTAGCTGTATTAAAGTCTGAGTGGAAACAGTCCTGAGTAAATCTGATTTTGTCAGAAATCGGGAGAAATGCGGGAGAAATATGACTCCGGGAGGAAACCGGGAGAGGGCAAAATCGGGAGGGTTGGCAAGTATGCCTCATATCCCTCTATTTCACTTCCTGTTTCAAAAGTGCTGATTTTGTGTATAAAGCTTTAAAAAAATAAAGATTGATACAAAATAAAAAAGGAGGGGTTCATGCGGGACCCGGCAGCTACCGTCTAAACTAAATACTGCGGTGATGAAACGCCATATCATGGATTATCAAGGATTCTTTCTGAAACAGTCTGGAGCTCAAAGGCTTTCTCTCTTGCCGGTTATACCACAAGGTGAGTTCCTTTTTATTTCCTGCTTCTTCACACACATGCTCTCCAGTACAGGTTAGCTCTGAGTGTCAGTCGTGTCTTTTCGGCCGTGCCGACACCTTCCGCACCCGATTAAAGGCAAAATAAATCACTCTGATTGGCTGTTCAGCTTAGCGAATCAGTGCATGAGAAGCGAAACGGAAGTGAAGAAGGCACACATAGACGGCTATTATTTTTCATTTTCCAGTACCGCACTAAACATGTTTTCGATTATAAGTCGTTATGTGAAACAGTCTGTGAAACAGTCTGTGATGGACGAGAGTGAAAATGGAATGCACGCTATTTGTTGATTGTATATATCACGCAGTCTGTCTTCCGGTTGCCTCTTTTGAATTAAGAATACACACTACCGCCGCTTGCTGGTAAGGAGAGTTATTGCCACTCACGCATGCGCATTGCGTACGTACTACTTGGCCATCGGCTGAAGTCTTTGCGGTGTTTTCAAGTGCGACTTTTTGGCCAGGACGCAGGAGACGTGAGGCGACACAACAATCGGGTCCGTCGGGACGTGTTCTTTGGTGTCGGTTTGGCGTGTCAGGGCCTTAAGACGTACTAATGGTGTTCTTTCACCATCAAATACAGTTTTTTTTGTATTGGTCTTTTTGATTTAGTGGATCACTTACTTCTCAAACATGAGTTTCATCCATGTGGCCTCTCTCAAAATGCATAAATTGGTTTGAAATCTTATTTACAAAATGAGTCTGATTTATGTGTTTATTAAAAGGTGTACCCCACGGCTTAATACTTTGTCCACTTCTTTTATATTTTTCATTAATAATCTTCCTGAGATCTGTTCTGTTCCTCTGTTCAATTAAATGCAGATAATACTTGTTTACTTTTCAGAACATCATTTCATGCAAATCCAAACTGCTCTTTAGTTGGATTTTAATAGTTGACTAAGCAAGCTCTTATTAAAAAACTGCTCAATGAAACAACATATTTTGTAATGGTCTTTGGTATAGGACAGAGCCTAAAAACTCAATCTTATCACACGTTGTACACATACCTTGGTTTATTGCAACATTTAATTAGAGTGTTATCTCAATCTCAAAACTGTTGTACACTTAGTGTCTAAAAGAGACTTGCTTTAAAATTGTAGGTGTTCTTGAACGTTCTTTAAGTACGCATCACTGTACAATATTTCCCTTATATGGCCTCTACTCAACATAATAAGACACATTCAACTGATATTTAACACTCAATATTCCCTATAACCTTCAACAGCTTTTGGTATATTCCACAATACATCATTTCAAGCATTCTACAAAATACAATTTGGTCCATTCCTGTGAATTCATGTTTAAGGCTCCTTTGAAGTCGAACAACTTGACATGCAATAGTTAACATTATTTAACATATTTTAAATGGGTTGATTCTATTTAAGTTAAATTGTACATGTTTCAGATGTTGCAATGCTCTTTACATGTTTATTATCTATCATTTATTGTTAAACCAAGGGGTTTATCCTAATGAACTTAATAAAGTTGTTAAATTGCTGTTTGCTGTCAGACTATCCACCATTACTTCTCTTCTAAACAAAACACTTGCAACAGAATGCAAACACTTTACCTTTGTGATTATTTCATTCAACACGCTTAGAACTCACCCTGTCGATTCCCTTATAATGCTACAACCAACCATCGTGTGTTGAAACCTGAAGAAGAGGGCTCATTTCTGCTAGCTGTTAGCTATTTAGCAGCCATTGTTGGTTGCACTGAATTTCATTATGAGTAGTAGCAGAACAAATATATGTTCAAGTCAGTCTGCTCTGATTGGCTTACAAAAATAATTGCGAATGTAGTTCTCAGGCCGTGGGTGAAGAAAGTCAGACTTGGGGCAGTATATTTGAATGAGCCTGAATCTGATCCAAGTCAGAAGGGCTTGTAGAATCCCATGTTTTCTGACCGAGGCAGCCCGAAAAGAATTGACTGGGTTGTGTTATTTGATAGTTTGTGGGTTGTTGTGTACATACATGTCAGTGTCTGGTGTGCCTAAGTAGAGAAAAGGGCACTTAATAATGTCCCCTGTCCCCTTAAATGAAGCAGAGTCTTGACGTTCCCCATCGAGCATTACATACTTTGCCTTGCTGTTTCTTTTCTTGAATATTCTTTCTATTAAAAAGGATTGGGCAGACAATGATTAGACTTGGGGTCTTTGACGGCCATATACAGTATGTTTCTGGCAACATTTTGAAAACCACATTTTCCTTTGCATCGTTTGAAACCAGTTCATCTTTCTAGAACCCTTGTCAATAGTACATTTTTGCACCAATTAGCAATGTTGTAGGTTGTAGGTAGCTTGGAGTGTCTTATCTAGTAGTTCTTTTAATCTTCTCAGGATTATAAAACATTACTCAGCAACTTGGCTTCCCTCCATGCGTCTCCACTGTAAGCTTTGAACAGCTGACAGCCCCAGACAGGCACTGAGGGCTGGAGACACTGGAGGGTCTGGAGCTGACACAGGGACAAGAACCACCACAGGGGAGGAGACATAGATTCAGTCAAAAATAATAGAGCAAACATTTAAATGAACCTCAAGTCATACTATGTGCAGGGTTTGGAGGTTTCCTTTAATAATGTAATCTATTACAATAACTAGTTAACTGTAAAACATGTAATCAGTAACCCAATTTGAGTATCACAAATATAAAAGCAATGTATCCTGATTACTTTCCATTACTTTTGGATTACACCAATACGAAAAGCAATGCAAATAAATACAAGAGAAAATAAATATCTATGAGATGATTTTCTAATTAAGTGTATAATGAAAGACAACAGAACAATGTGACGTAAACAAAGAAGAAACCTAGATATTTAGGATAAAAAAGGCCCCTGTTTTAGTTTATACACATGAATTAAAAACAAACACAGACTTTTTCTTTAATCAATCAGGTGTCGACCAACTGCATTTATAAAAAGATATTTAAAACATAATAAAGAAGAACGAAGGAGGTCTAAATGAAAACAAAAATCATAATGCAGGCAGTACGTTTACCTATATACATCTTTATTTTAAAACCTATTGTAACATTGTAATCCTGCTAGAAATCCCTCTTTTCAAAAATGTACCTGTGATCTGGTGACGACTTTGATTATGTAACCCTAACGGCCCCCACACACGGCGGCGTGCGTTGACGCTTGCCGGCGGGCATGTCTGAAGCTAGACCAACAACCAATCACCTGAATCTCCCGCCCCGGACACACAAGCAGTGGTTTGATTGGCTGACGCTTCCGTCGAAGCTTCAAAAGTAGAACATTGCTCTACTTTTGAAGCGAGCAACGCTTTGCTCCCACAATGCAGTTCGGCGAAGCGTGACGTCACCCCATTCAAAGTCAATGTGCAGAAGCGTTGAAGCGTCAACGCACGCCGCCGTGTGTAGGGGCCGTAAGGGAATAAAGTTACCTTTTTTTGTATCCTGGTTATATATAACGGGATACCTGGTTACTTAATCCCGTTATATGTTATCAGTTACTCCCCAAACCTGCATATATGTAAGATATTAGTGTACCGTATGTAGAAAAATGAAATGTGTCAGATACATTGAGCTGGGATCCAGTATCTCTGTCACTCTTTTCCGTTCTGTAGTGACGCCTGGGTGTTTGAGGGTGGGGAAAATCTCAGCCGGCAAGAAAAAGGTCAAATAAGCTTTTGTCGGTACAGTACTTCTAATGGCTACTGCAACTGATCTCCAAATGAATTCATAGCAGAAGATTTTTGGAGCTCTTTTTGTATCTATTTTAGGTGCTAAAGTTCCTGAGCATAGTTTCTTAGACCAGAGTGGTAAAACCTAAATAGGTGGATAAAATAGGAAGAAAAACAGAGAGCAAAGAGAGCAGGCACAGAAGCAGAAGGTGGCATGCCTGCTGTTTGTCTGTGCTCATATGCCAATATCCACCTCAGAGACTTATAATGAACCATTGGAAGACATCCCAGAGTTTTGTTTGATGACTTCTGTCTCTCCCAGATTTTTTCTTTACTCCTGCTCATGTTTCAAAGGCGCCTCTGGATTTAGGAGCAGTGGAGGAGGAGAAACAGATAGAGAGGGTAGTTGGAAGTGAATAAGTGCAGGGAGGAGAGATCACCATTTTTTTTGAATTTTTAAATTACATAGTACATTGTTGCTGGTGTTTTGACTGGAGCCTCACCAGTTGATGGTGACAAGCTTAAACTTGAAAGTGCTTGAACGTTTTCCAATGGATCAAAGAATAACCAAACTTCGCCTGCTCTCCCTCCCCCTCCTCTTGGTGTCCGCCATGTTTTCTGTGGCAGTGGGCAACCATACAGGGAGGATCAAGGTGGTCTTCACACCCACCATCTGTAAACTAACCTGCATCGGAGGAAGATGTCACAACAACTGTGAGCTGGGAAACACCACCACCATCATCAGTGAGAACGGCCACGCCACCGACACCCTGACAGCACCCAACTTCAGAGTAGGTGAGTGATCCTGACACACACACACACACACACACACACACACACACACACACACACACACACACACACACACACACACACACACACACACACACACACACACACACACACACACACACACATAGAATAGACAGACAAACATAGAATCACAGTATTTATGTATAGTACATGGATATAACACATACAAGACATACCAATGGTAGTAGTGAGGGGGAGGTTAGAGTGTTTGTATTTCACCATAGGAACACATGCATGAACATGATCTTACATCAGCACATGCCTAACCACAACACATAATTATAGCTTCTTTGCTGTTTTATAGAAACGCATTACTTTACAAGAACATACACGATAGTTTACACCTGGAGTAAATACATTTAGTCCAATAATGACTTTTGTTTTTATTACAATGGAGGAGGCATGGTGCTGTGCTTCAATTTGTCCCATATACCATTCAAACCCCTGTCAGGTATGACAGCCTCCTCCATTCTTACAGGGTTCAGAAAGTGCTCCAGCCATCTAATTACATTTGAACAATTTACCTTTTTAACTTAGCAGTTTATTACATGAAATTACATTACATTACATTACATTGCATTTAGCTGACGCTTTTATCCAAAGCGACTTACAATAAGTACATTCGACCAGGAAGACACAACCTTGAAGAAAACAGAATCATATAAGTACATCAGGTTTCATAGAGCCAAACATTTCAAGTGCTACTCAACTGGCTTTAGATAAGCCAGTCCTTTATTAGTATATAAGTGCTTTGTTAATAGTTCTAACGCTCGAGGTGGAGTCGAAAGAGATGAGTTTTCAGTCTGCGCCGGAAGATGTGCAAGCTATCTGCCGTCCTGATGTCAATGGGGAGCTCATTCCACCATCTTGGAGCCAGGATAGCAAACCCACGTGTTTTTGCTGATGGGAACTTGGGTCCCCCTCGCAGCGAGGGTGCAGCGAGTCGTTTGGCTGATGCAGAGCGGAGTGCACGTGCTGGGGTGTACGGTTTAACCATGTCCTGGATGTAGGAAGGGCCAGATCCATTCGCAGCATGGTACGCAAGTACCAGTGTCTTGAAGTGGATTCTAGCAGTTACCGGAAGCCAGCGGAGGGAGCGGAGGAGCGGAGTGGTGTGGGAACATTTAGGAAGGTTGAAGACCAGACGAGCCGCTGCATTCTGGATGAGCTGCAGAGGTCGGATGGCACATGCAGGTAGACCAGCCAGGAGGGAGTTGCAGTAGTCTAGGCGTGAGATGACGAGAGCCTGGACCAGAACCTGCGTCGCTTTCTGAGTCAGCTGGGGACGTATCTTCCTGATGTTGTAAAGCGTGTATCTGCAGCAGCGGGTTGTAGCAGCGATGTTTGCAGTGAAGGACAGGTTGTTATCTAGGGTCACACCCAGATTCCTTGCAGTCTGAGTCGGGGAAACAACTGAGGTGCCGATGTTGATTGTTAGGTCAAGAGTGGGACAATCTTTTCCCGGAAGGAAGAGCAGCTCAGTCTTGTCAAGGTTGAGCTTGAGGTGGTGAGCAGACATCCACTGAGAGATGTCAGCTAGACAAGCAGAGATGCGTGCGACGACCTGGGTCTCTGAGCGGGGGAAGGACAGAATTAATTGTGTGTCGTCAGCGTAGCAGTGGTATGAAAAACCATGCAGGCTAATGACTGATTCGAGCGAGTTTGTGTTCAGGGAGAAGAGTTTATGAATGTAATCTTTTGCAAGTCACACTAGAGCTATACGTTTTGTGCTGATTTAAAATCAATTCCGTTGTGCAGGACGGCCAGCAAGTTTGTAGCTAGTCATTGAAGCTTTGTATATTTAGTCACATCCCAAAGAGCCTTGACAGCGGGACAAACCATAGAGAGAGAGCAGAGGTGCTCGCACATCCCTCCTGGTGAACATAGTTGAGCATTTATCAGCTAAAAGGCCAGTTTTAAATTAGAATAGAACATAGAATGAAAGTTAGAATCAGATTTATCAGATGGCCAGTTTGAATAAATACTAATAGTGCTCCCTTAGACTTGTAAAGTTGTAAAACATATTCACAAAGAGATAGCAGAGGTAGAGAAGAATACGCTATTTAAGTATGCCATGTATCCATCTTGGTAATTTTCAATTTCCTTAGCTTTAACCGGTTTCTTTCGAAAAATAATCTTTTTATGTACAGTACCAGTCAAAAGTTTGGAAACACCTTTTCATTCAATGGTTTATGTTTATTTGAATTTGTTTCTACTTTGTAGATTAATACTGAAGACATAAAAACTATGAAAGAACACATATGGAATTATCTAGTTAACAAAAAAGTGTTGAAAAATCCAGAATATGATTTATATTTGAGATTCTTCAGAGTAGCCCCCTTTTGCCTTGATGACAGCTTTGCACACTCTGGGCTTCTCTCAGTCAGCTTCATGAGGTCGTCACATGGAATGGTTTTCTATGAACACGTGTGCCTTGTCAAGAGTCCATTAGTGGAATGACTTGCCTTCTTAATGTGTCTGAGACTTTTCTGGTGTCACTGTTGGTGATTTATTCAGAATTCCAGGCATACTTAACCAGCATGGCTAACACAGCATTCTGCAGTAGCAAGCAAAATATAAATCATATTCTGGATTTTTTTACACTTTTTTGTTTACTACATAATTCTATGTGTGTTCTTTTAACTTTCCTTTTATGGGCTCAATTTGTGTCTTGGCCGTTTTCGTTGTGATCGCTAAATTCACGTAGTTTCCCCATGATTATAATATTATCACAGTTCCAAGCAAACGAGTGCTTTTGTTTTGAAATCACATCCGTGAGTTTGTCCCCGCACCTCGCTCCAATGACCATTAGACCATTTAGTAAGGTAAAAAGCAAAAACGCCTCTCAGACACTCTTCCGTTTACTTGTTTAATAAAGAAAAACAAATGGTCCGTAGATACACGGATTCATCTCCCCCTCCATCATGTTGATTTGAATCAGAAGTTCTGAACATCTGCCCGCCCCTCTCGACCTTCTGAGCCAATCACAGCGCAAGAATGACCTGCCTTCCGTTTCAACCATACTCCTTCCGTTTCCACTATACTTTCTCTCACACATACATACATTCTTCTCTTGCATACATACATTGTCTTCAGACATGCATATATTATTTATAATATTAAATGTAAACATTGAATGAATGTGCACGAGAGCAAAATGTATAAATGTATGAGTGAAAAATGTATAAGATGTGAGTGACAATGTATGAATGTTATGTGTGCATTGAAATATGATAATATGAGAGCAAAATGTATGAATGTGTGAGTGTAAATATATACGTGTGTGAGAGTGAAAATGTATGTATGTAAAAGGAGAATGTATGTGTGTGAGAGGACCAGTATGAATTACGGCCTGTACGGCCCCTCATAGTGCTGTGGTTTGGTCGAAAGCCTGACTGGAACACATCAAAACAGTTATTTAAATTCAAGAAATTACTCAACTGTTGAAAAACAACTTTTTCAATGATTTTACCTAGAAATGGCAGGTTTGATATGGGCCTGTAATTGTTCATTACTGAAGCATCTAGATTATTCTTTTTTAAGAGCGGTTTAATGACTGCAGTTTTCAGGGCCTGTGGAAAAATACCTGAGTGAAGAGATTTGTTTACTATATGAAGTAGATCTGAGGCCATGCAAGGAAAAACATCCTGTTGGAATAATATCAAAATGAACCTGGACATTTGTTTTTCGCCACCTGCGTTCAGCTTTTCGACACTCTCTTATATCTCTTATATGATAGACAGTTTGTCTGTCAGAAGTGTATGTTAGATATCCCTTAGTTAACATTGTAGCCTCTGTACAAACAGGCCTGTGTTATGGAGCATTGTGTGGGTGTTCTGTAATGTGTTACACAGACCCTGCAAACTGTGTCTGAACCTGCGTCCGTCCTTACAACATCTTCGTAGATTCATCTTCTTATTATAGACACATGCATTTCCAAACATTTGGACTACCTATGCTGTAAAATGTATTATCTCTTCGATTTACACATGCACGTCTGTCCGTCCTGGGAGAGGGATCCCTCCTCTGTTGCTCTCCCTGAGGTTTCTCCCATGTTCCCTTTAAACTGTGGGTTTTCTCCGGAAGTTTTTCCTTGTACGATGTGAGGGTCTAAGGACAGAGGGTCTAAGGACAGAGGGTCTAAGGACAGAGGGTCTGAGGACAGAGGGTGTCGTTTTTCTCATACTGATATTCTGAACAATCTGTGCTGTTGTATTTGCTGTAAAGTGTCTCTACTGTAGGCTATTTTTATTATATGTACAGCACTTTGGCTCCACCAAAAATCGTTTATAAATGTGCTATATAAATAAAACTTGATTTGATTTGATTTACAAGGACTACATCTCTCACTCATGCAGAAACAGGGGAAGAGCGGAACAACATGAATTCCTGTCTGACTCAGCTGAACAAATTAGTACCACTGTAGTAAAAACAGCTCACACAGAAAACACACACTGTTCTCTTTGGGTGACCTGGATGGGTGCTGTTCATCTGTGGGATGGATTTTCAGAGTCTGGGTTCAGCCATAGCAGTTAACCCTTGTATGGTATTCGGGTCTGTGGGACCCGTTTTCATTATTCAGCTAAAGAAAAATGATATGATAAATTATTTTTTCAAACCCACACTCAATGGCCTTGGCTCATTTTCTGTGAAGACCATTTATCAGAACACATTTTCAATGACCACCCACTGTACCACCCCCACTCCCCCTATACATTTACATTACATACAGGGTGTTCGAACGGGTCTAACAAAAGTGTTGAAATTGTAGGTCCTGTCCACCTGTCTGGGCCTTCTGTGTGTGTGTGTGTGTGTGTGTGTGTGTGTGTGTGTGTGTGTGTGTGTATTTTTTTCACACTCTAAGTGTTCTTCCTTCCTCCCTCTTTCTCAGCCATGTGATCGGGTGCAGACCAAGTTAAGGAGCTTGTTAGTTTAAAGTTTATTTGCAGTCCAGACGGAGCTGGAAAGAGCCAAGACAGAATGAATCCCACTTGGCTTGTTTATCATATGTACCTAATGAGAGGGGCAGTTAGGGGGAGTGTTGATTCATGATACAGTGGGAGGAAGGGAGGATCGTTAAAATGCTGACAACACATGACCACATGTTGGCCAAGGAACAGAGCTGGCTATGTCCAGAAGACATGGATAATATCAGCAAGTTCTCATAAACTGAGAAATAGAGATACACTTTTAAGGTGTGCAAAGTACCAACCTGTTTTGTAATTGTACTTATTGTGTTGTTTTACAAATTACTTGTGTTTAAATCAGAGTGAATCAAACTCTCTTTTTAACTACATGTAGTCCAGTAGTTCATCTGATCCATGCCTCAGGGCAGCAGCTCATCACCGGAGAACTCTGGAGAGCAGCCCAGCTCTCATCCATCTGTCTGATGCTCTCTCTGCTCTATGTCTCTTTGTGTTACGAGGTTTGAGTTATATAATGGTCAGTGGTGTAAAGTAACAAAGTAGATTTACTCAAGTACTGTACTTAAGTACACTTTTGAGGGACTTGTACTTAAGTGTTTAAATGTTTTGCTATAGTAATACTTCTACTCCACTACCATTCAGAGGTAAAAGGTGTACTTTTACTCCACTACATGTATTTAATCCCTTTAGTTACTTTTCAGATCTGGATGAATGATGTGAAATCTAATCAAGTGTTGAATCAGACTTTAGTTCCACCTGGAGTAAATCCACAAGCTACCCTGCAGTATACAAAGTCATTCAAACTAGCTGCACCTTTACCAGCTTTGAGAACACTTTAATGATCAATCATTAAAAAACATATCATATATATTATTCTGAAATGGACCAATCTGCACAACGACTACTTTTACTGTCGCTACTTTCACTATATTTTGATGATAATACTTTTCTACTTTCACTTGAGGAACATTTTTTAATGCAGGACTTTTACTGTAACAGAGTATTCCTACACTCTGGTACTTCTACTTGTACTCAAGTACAAGATCTGAGTATTTCTTCCACCTCTGATAATGGGGCACTTTAAACCAAATGCACAGTTGTACTCTACTTTTAGGACTGATACTTCATTTGAAGAAAATATTGCACTCTGTAATCAGCTGGAAATCAGGAAATCTTCTGTTGGCCCAACTTTTAGTGCAAGTGCAAAGTTTGGAGTTGCACACGATTCAATAATGAGCAAAGCAGCTGGTCACCTTTCTGTCCAACCTGCTCCTAACCCTTGATGTCACCAGAAGGTACAACAATATATGATGATGATGATGATGATGATGATGATGATGATGATGATGATGATGATGATGATGATGATGATGATGATGATGATGATGATGATGATGATGATGATGATGATGATGATGATGATGATGATGAAGAAGAAGATGATGATGATCTCAAAGGGGCTAATGTTTTTGGACTGGAATTGTGCATTTGTATTCAATAAATAAAAAAAATTCAAGGGGCATTATGGGAAATCCCTGGACACCCCTAATCTAAGAGCTGATATGGTTATCAAACAGGTTCCCATAGACAATAGTTCTAGTCCAAATATGAATAATACCAGGTTAATTATTTAAATGTCATTAAACGATGATGGATTATTGTTATCTCTTGTGAAGCCCTGACATTCTAAATATCTGACAAATTAATATTATAACTTATTTCACAGTGTATTTATGGCTATTGATTTTTTTTATTTGACGAACCAGACACATGGAGCAAATGCAGGTTGCATGCCTAACAAGAGTTAGTCCCTGTACTTTCTCCCTCTCCCGTCAATGAACAAAAGGAAACATTTCACATGGCTTTAGGTAATGAATTTTTATTTGTTTGGAATTGTTCTCTGTGAAAAGAAACCAAACTCATCCACTAACTCAGAACAGAGCTCTATCACCGGAGGTAGAATAAAAGCCTGAATTCTTAAGCTTGGCGTTGAACAACAACATCCCAGAGGCCTTCACTCTAACTCACCCAGGTCACTGTGCCAGCCCATTCCTGTCAGTGGATGCTTCCCCACATATAGGAGGCAGACAAGAAGCAGCAAGTAAGAGCAGAGAAAATTCCATCCAGCACCGGGGCCCCTCAGGGTGCTCTCCACTTCCCACTACACTTCTTTATTGATGCCAATAACTGTAACTCAGGAGACCTGTTTGTTAACCACTAAAATGTTCATATGATACATCGGCCTCATTCTGGATGATAATGAGCCCTCTAAGCGTCTAAGGCATGCTTTTTCTATAATAAACATTGACTTGACTAGACTTGATGGGTGTGCATAAAGAGCAGCTGCTCCTCTGATGCTGTCATAACAACCTGAAGCTGCGCTAACTCTTATTTCACTTACTTCCTGCTTGACTGCACTTTCAATCGCTTTACAAACCCTACAATCTGTATATTCTGTATATACAGTAGATATACCTGCATGCATTTACCACCCACTTTATCCATTCAATATATTATTCTTGGCACATTGTTATATTGTTAATTAACATACAGAATTACTTGTCTGAAGACGTTTTATGTTAGTGCTTGCAGTTTATTTTTTAGCTCCATTGTTTTTCAGAAACATGTTTTAGTGTACGGTAAAATGCTAAAGGTTGTGACACCATCTGTCCTTTTGAAAAAAGTTGGGCCAAACCCAAGCATCCCCACCAGCAGGAGCATATCCCAATTGCCACTCTACTGCACTCACACATGTGTGATCGGCCTAATGCTGTTGTTTAATGTCAGCATGTAAGCATTGTCATTGTGTTAATGCAGGTGGTAGCATCTAGCTCAGAGCATGTTTGACCTTTAGTCTTGTTTTATACTCATTCTTTGGAATAAGTGATTTATTTGCCAATAATTGTTTATAAATGTGATATTTAAAGTGTTAGAACTGACAAGCACATGGTTTTGAGGAGCTGTATATTAGCCATGTCCAAACAACAGCTGGGAACAGGAGGGTAAAGTTTCAACATTTAAAAATCAAAGTCCATCTGTAATGACTGTTGCTTTAGTAGCAACTTTATTACTGTCAGTGTGCAAATATTGGATGATCTGCAACTAAACTATGTTAAAGAGTATTTCTGGGCCATCATCCTGAGACAAGTGCTTACAATCCCAGAGTACATTTAAACTTTCTCTACGCACTGTCTTTGACAATCAGGTGTTTTCCCTGACCACAGAAGAAAAAAGGTGTTGACCTGTTTTTCACTGTTGATTTGGCCAGTTCAAGACAGGAAATGAATTGGCCAATTGATGATAGTTTGGTGATGGCAGAAACTATTTGGGGAATGACTTCATACTAGGGGTCGACCGATTATCGGCCTGGCCGATTATCGAGGCCGATATTCCGCATTTTAAAGATTATCGGTATCGGCCTTTTTTTAATCAAATTGCCGATACAACTTTGTCTCTGATGCGGCCGTTTCTCTGGCTGCAGTCACCACTGTTCACGAGCAATGTCCCGCCCACAGCGCTATCTGATAGGCTATTACTGAAGTGTCAATCAACACTGAAGATTTTCCGGGCTGCAGCCAGCCAGAGAGGCGGGACCTTCTCAGATTACAGGCAGGTGCGAATAACGCAGACACAGACAGAGGCAAGCAGCAGCAGTGAGCGGTGTTTCGAAAGGTAAATCAGTTGAAAGCCGAAGTTCAATAAACATCCCAATCCCCTATGCTGAAATTCAGTGGCGGCCGGCCCATAGGGGCGCTAGGGGCGCCGCCCCCCCCTCTTCCCACATGTTTGATTGTCATTAAAAATTAAAAATAAATTAAAAAATATATTTAAAAAATATATAGGCCTATTCTTTTTCTTTTTCTTTTTAATGAACAAGGTAAATATTATATAGTTGGTATCAGTAAAATGTATAATCTACAATAAAATTGTGTTAGGATGTCTAAAGTTACTGATAAATCACATGTTTCCTGCCTGGCCGCAGCGTGTATCATTACCCTCTCTCGTCTGGGCTCTAAGAAAGGAGCCCTAAACTATTTCAGCCAATCAGCGTCGTCAGATCTGATGGTCATAGGGCGCCCTGTCAGCGCCCTGTGTGTCTGTGAGTTGTTTGGAATCGTATCCAAGGTGACGCTACAGTAGTTGTCGAGGATGGCTGCGTCTGCAGGTGGAGACTCCGGTGCTAGTGGATCGCCGGAGCTGTAGATTAACATTTACATGCTTATTGTAGTTGTAAGGGCAATGTCTGTAGCACCATGGAGCATATGTGTGGGCTGGACCTGTGTTTTACAGGAAAGGAGTGAGCAGAGGGTCGAGTTGTCGATTCTTGTTCAGTTTTCTGTGACTCCTCACCCTCTCAGACTTTGAGTTGCGCGCGCTGCTAAAGAGACGCGCTACCATGGAAAACCAAACAATGGTGTAGCTGTATTAAAGTCAGAGTGAAAACAGTCGTGAGTAAATCTGATTTTGTCAGAAATCAGGAGAAATGCGGGAGAAATATGACCCCGGGAGGAAACCGGGAGAGGGCAATGAAATCGGGAGCGTCTCGCAGCGGAGAAACTGTGACGCGCTGGGACGACTGGGACTGTGACGGCTGCTAGTGGAGCCTCGCAGCAATTCTGCTTTCTGCACCACAATCTGGTGCTTCTGAATTGGGACTACTAAATGAGTGAGACTCAAATATCAGAAGTTCAGAACAAGTTTTAGTAGTTTTTATGTAATGTTTACTTCATTTACTTTACTCAGGGTCACAGAGAGGAAACCAGTTTTAAGATGTTGAAAAGTTCATTAAACATAAAAAGGCATTTCATAGAAGTTGTGTTATTCTACATTTTGACACCAAGATTTTCTGATTATATATATATATATTATATTCCAAATATCGGTTATCGGTCTCCTTGATTACTAATAATCGGTATCGGTATCGGCCTTGAAAAAGCCATATCGGTCGATCCCTACTTCATACCACTTATAAGGATTATTTTTGAAATCTTTCTGATTCAGCCTGCTGAATGTGTTTCCTCTTTGTCCATGGAGGCAGGATTTAAGTGGTGTTTTTCCAGCTCCTCTCCCAGGTGCACACACCGGCTGCTGGGCTGAGAGCTCTCTGGCAACTCAACTCCTTCTTCCTTTATTAAAGACGCCTGGAACTGCCAGCTCATTCTTGCAGTCCAGACACTATCAAATCATTTATGATTAGATGATAAAATATAGATTTTGGAAGATAGCGTCATGTATATAATGACTCCTGCATGTATGCAGCATATTTTGATGCAGCTACAACACAACAAGGGCAGGAACTGAAAAATACGAGTTTTTTTATATACTTAATTCATGTCTTTTTTTTATAGCGAATGTGCAGACTGAACAGATGAGCTTTCAGTCTGCAAGGGGAAATTAGCTTCTGCTGTCCTGATGGTCTGGACAGCAAACAGTTATGACGTTTTTGCATTAGTCTTTGTAGTGAGGGAGTAGAAAGCCAATTGGGAATAGCAGTGTTTCTTGGACAGGTGTGGGGGGGTATATTTTCACCATGTGCTGTATATAGTGTGGGACTGAGCCAGTACTGTATGCACCAGCGTCTTCATGTACTGCAGGGTCTGAACATTGACAGTGGGTGGTCTGTCTTCTTTGCTGAGTGTAAAGAAGGAAGGCTGGTTCACTCTGATTTTCATAAAGTTCTAGTGTGCACACACGTCTTTATTGACTCCACTGCCATCAGGGAGTTTTGCCGGTTCTTTATGATGATACAGAATGTTTTCAAAGTCAACTTTATTGTCAAAATCTCTGATTGTGTTACAAACAAGTTGACCGAAATTCCGTTTTGCCCTGTACCAATATATTAAATATATATTTAAAAAAATAAAAAAAAACCTCAATTCATACAGACCTAAATCCCTAATGGAGCTATACTATACTATAAGTCAGGGTTTCTGAACAATTATATACATTTGCTGTTTTAGTGTAGGATATGCCCCATGATGATGAATTATTGGTGGGGGGTTTGAGCAGCAATCCAATAATGTAATGACATGGTAACCTGTGATGATTGTATTGATGTGAGTAATGGCTGCCGGTCCCTTTCCTGTCCTAACTTTGTGAGGTCTGATTTTCTTTGGAAAGAAACGATGAAAAGAGGGGGAATGACTCAGCGAGGCCTGGGAGAAAATGAACCTGTATCTCTTTTTGTCTGAGATCTAGTTTTTATAACAGGAAATGAAGCAGTACTTGGAAAGGTTTGTTAGTGTCTCCCACCTGTTTTGTCCACATGCAACTGTTGCACCAATCTTATGGAACAATACCACATTGAACAGAATTTGGTACATACACAGCATGTGTATCATCACCTCATTTGCGCCTTGGTAACGCCTTTTGGCTGCAGAACAGTGACTTCACTGTATCCTCTCTTCCCTCTGGCGTCTCAGAGCCATACCGCTGTAGTGCTTGGTTTATCCCTCTGACTGTTCTGTGTGTGTGTCGGTTGTAATAATCATTTATTCCAGCTCTAGGCTCACAGATGTGTTTATAATGGAACGTACTTTTTTGTTTTGTATTATCTGGGACCATGAGTGCATCACTTCATCTACTTCTCGTTCTTTATTCTCTTCTCAGTTGTGTGTCACCTGCCCTGTATGAATGGGGGGAAGTGCAGCACCAGGGACAAGTGTCAGTGCCCCCCCAACTTCACCGGGAAGTTCTGCCAGATGCCCGCTCGGAGCGGCCAGCAGCAGCCGGCGGGGGGGTACAGCCAGACCCAGGTCCACTCCACACACACCCTGCCGCTGACCTACAGCAACGGACAGAACCCTGGTGAGTCCACGGAGCAGCTGAGATGCTGCTGCAGGGGGGGGGCTCTGCCACACTGCAATGGCTCTCTGATGCTGGGACAAAACATCCAAACAAAAGGAGTCACAAATGATATAGAGTTTAATGCGCGTCCAGATCCCTTTGATGTTACTGCCATCAATGTTGGCTTACTTGTATGCTTGATATATTGTGAGAAATTAGTAAACCATGAAAAATGTAATTTCAAAAGACATTTCCTAAACAAGCACCCAGGATTTCCTGCTTCTTATAACAGGTACAAATAACAATAACCTATCAACATTTTTCTTTATCGTCTATCTATAAGTTTACAAATGCAACAAAGAATATTTAATATAGCCAAATGTTTTTGTATATAACTTTATATAAAACGTTATCACTGTGTTATCAAATATTTTTGTATTCAATGGCCTTCAACATGTATAAACACCAGCATGGTGTTTATAGTGAGTCACAAACAATATATCTGCTCACTGGCCAATGATAACAAATACAGGCAGACTAAATACATATGAAAATCAACCATTCAAATGACCTCTTTCTGTTAAATCATTGATGGCATTACCTCAGTCAGTGTGTGTTAGTTATTGTGATAGTCTCGCAGTACAGTGTTAGCTCAAGCTTTTTAAATCTTACTGTAAGAAATGAACTAAAAGTAGTGCTTTTGCAGGATCTACACAATCCCTGTAAATGGACCACACATTGTGTTGTTCATCATTGTTGGTGTTTAAAGAGCAGTCCAGTGAAATAGTATTTCAGCTCCATTAAGTGTGAAAGCAAACACTTTTTTTCTGAATGAACCCAGTTCAGCTGCATGTAGCTGGGCATGCAAGGATAAACACAGAAAAGACGAGATGCAGCGAGAGAGACTGCCCACACTGCAGCCTTTAGATCACAGTGACATCTAATGGATCAAACTGATGTGACTTAACTATTATAGATAGTAGCTCCAAAACTGTTCGGTCCACAACCCAACACACTGTAGTAAACATATATATGTTTAACCCTGTTTCCTCTGCTATAGTTCTTTTAATCTGAAGGCTTCAATCTGGTTTTAAATGCTATTTTAACTGTCCAAGTCTTTTCACAGTTTATTTTCTATCAACCAAACTTTAAACCCTGCCAGAGCCCATACTGTGTTCCCTTTGGTGTTAACGGTCTGACTTCTTCTGCTGATTTGAATTTGTCACAGCTCTCTGTGACTGTTAACCTCTGTCCTTCATTTTTTTACCTTTACCGTTTCTATACTGGGGACGGTTGGCCATCACAAATTGACCAATCGGAATCGAGTATTTTACTAAGGTTTAAGGTGCTGATAATGCCTCAATCTTTAACAACACAGTCCAAATCTGAAAGCAACTTGTTTACTGTGTGTCGTTTAACATTGAATTATTACAACTTTTAATCAGAAACACACAATCCGTTTTTATTCAAAGTTAATTAATATTGAATTTTGCTTTTCCAAATTGAACAAACCTTGACGTTGCATGCCCTTGGTTCTACAGCAATACTCCGGCCTAGTCTGAAGTAGATCAGATGTAGTCCACCTATGGACAGACAGACATTGAGCTTCATAATGAGACAATGCACTGCAATAATTGTCCCATCTGCCTCCAGTGTTCAATCCCAGCATCGTGAACATCCACATCAAACACCCCCCAGAGGCCTCGGTCCAGGTGCACCAGGTGTCTCAGCTGGATAACTACCACAACAACGGGCAGCCTCTGAAGGGGTCCCACTCCAGCTCCTCCTCCAGCTACACCTACCGCCACACGGAGAGCAGCCAAAACATCCAGCACCACGGCTACAACATTGTGTACCCCAGCCAGCACGTATACCAGGTCCCCCAGTACCAGCCCGTCACCTCCAAGAACACTCTGGGGCGCTGCTTCCAGGAAACAGCAGGCAGTCAGGTACACTGTCAGCATGTCAGGGCCTGGAGATGAAGAGCAGATTTATTATTTTACTGTCAAAACACCCAATGTCAAGTTTAAGTGATCATAAATCCTGAGTGACTTCATCACCAGGTCACATTTCACAGAGCAGTTGTTCCATAAAGATAACAGACTGTCAGTGTGTTTATCTGACTGTCCTTGGGATCAGAAACAGACTTTTTATCAAAAATAATAATTCCTTTTCCATTCCTTTATCTCACTGTGTACGTCTGTGTGTTTCAGTGTGGGAAGGCTCTGCCAGGCCTCACTAAGCAGGAGCAGTGCTGCCAGACTATCGGGACGTCCTGGGGATTCCACAAGTGCCAGAAGTGTCCAAAGCAACCATGTGAGTACAGCTGTTTCTCTTAGACGTTGGTCAAGCTATTTGGAAAGCTAATTAATCCATGTCCATTAGAATTCTCTGCACACCTCTAAACATTTAGAGCTATGTGTGAATCTTAGTAAGCTGTTTTTACACCAGTGAAGTTCAACATGAACCTTAACCCACATCATCTCAACAGCTTGATAGCAACTATTCGGAAAGACCTCTGCTAAATCCTACTCTCACAATCCAAGATAAAGTGTAATTATTGAGGAGTGTGTCTGAGAAATAAAATACCTTAATTTTGTGTGTTAATTGTATAATAATATTTGAAAATATAGGCCCATTTAACTTCTGTGGATAAATATAACTCTGAGGGAAGCACACTTTTAACACCATAACATTAATCTTCATAATATTGCTCAATAAAAGACCTGCCAACAGGAATACCTTTTCAGTTATAACACCAACACATGATGATTTAACCCCAAGCTGCAGACACCTGGTTTCGACAGTAGATGCTGACTTCATACTTTGGGACACTTCTTTTATCCTAAAAACACTAAACATAAACCGTGACGTTATGATAGCTACGTTTGCCTGTTTCTAAAGTGGACACAAAATCTTCAACCCCTGTGGTACAGAGAACAGGTCTGTATCAGCTTTCTGAGCAGCCTTCTCTTCCATTCTCTCCCTCACAATGTGTTTGGCGGACATCAGAATTTGATCTTCACTTACTGAAGGCGGTTTCTTTCGAGGGAACGGTGATCTGAAGTTCAGAAAACAGCCTCAGGGCTCAGGACGGTCCTCAGCTAAAGAAAAGGAATTTATGTTTTCAGAAAATCGTTAAAGACAAGCTAAACTTGGAGAGGCTCACCCTCCCTGAGCTTATTTTGCTACATATAGCAACGGGCAAAGTAAAGGTGCTGAGCAAATCAGGAAACACTATATTACCCCCCTGAATAGGTATCGAGAGACAGGTGTGAAAACGCATGAAGTGCCTTTATGGCAATCACACCCCCACACAACACACACAAACACACACGCCTGAAGTGATGAGTAGATGGCTATTCACTCATACACCTTTACGGGTCCCTCTTTTTGAATATAAATATCAATTGAATGTAGGAAAAGACATGTTGCTGCTGTATTAGCTGAAATGTAAGAGCTTGAGTACAGTCCTTCTTTTTCAACTGAGGAGAGGCTAATAAAACAGTTTATGAACCAAAATAGAGACATTGCTTTGCCTTCAAAAGTATTGCCATATGTTAATGTCATGATATCCTTATATGGACTTATGGAGTTATTTTGGGCTTTCATGGTTTTCAGAAGTAAATGCAGAAAAACACAAGAAGTTCAAATTCAACGGAGGAAGTAATGAGGAGAAAAGTTAACACAACTCATGATTGGAAGAGATTCTTGGTCAGTTTGAGATGATTTCTTCATCCGGACCTTATGGTTGCAATGAGAAATGTTTTTGAATTTGGTACGGCCATAAAACTTGAAGCTTCTCACTGGCCTTGTCTCCATAGAAACAGCAGTTGCAGCTTAAACCTTATCTAATGAAATCTTGGGTACTTTATCAGATGGTGACATCAGTACATTTCCTATAATGCCACTCAATCATGCATATTTTCTCCCTTCCTATCCTCTCTTTTTTCAAACTTTAAACATCCAGGTGTAATACAGGCTCTCCCTCAGGTTGTATATTAGTAGCGATTTACACTAATAATCCAGCAGTTACACACAGAGAGGGACAGAGATTATGTTTTGGGGGTCTGTGCGCTTTTTGTGATGTAAATTCCTGACATAAACAATACAATACAACATTCTCTCAACTCAGATATGTTTAGGTTCACGGCAAGTTCACACTTTGTCATAATGTGCATTTATAATATGGCAAACCCTGTTAATCACTCATACCAGCTCTCACATGCCTCACACCACGAGAGGATTTCAGCCGCACTAATCACACATTTCAGTGGGAGTCACCGCAGAGCCAGGTATTTGTCCTTCCCTCTGTTCTCCTGAGGAATGGAAGGAGTTTCTTTCCACTGGACAGTGACGTGTGAAACAGTCCATTGTGCCATGGAGACATTGGTAGCTGGTAAATAAATTGGCTTTATTGGTCTAACAAACATCGCCTTGTTGTTTCCTGTTGAGCAAAATATCAATCTGCTTTCAGGTATTTGGGTACCACGTCCCCACTGGTGCCTTTGTATAGCAGTGCCCAGCCTGTAACCTGCAGATTAATTTGACTTCTCAGTCTGCGCTCTGCTGGGAGCTGCTGATGTCAGAGCAGCTTTCAGCTCCAGCCTAACTCCCTGTACGCCCCTGATAAAACAGTATATAATCACCAGAGGGAAAGTGATGTTTCCCTAGCGACAACATTACTGAAGTGAGGAAAGTGCCGCTAATCCCAAACTGTGTGGGTGGAGGCAGAAGCAATCCATCTCCGGATCCTAGATAAAGAGCATCTAGTCATCATAGTTCAACAGATTTACACTGTGTTTGGAAAACCAACATAGACTACTTTCTTACCATAATAAACATGTCACAATGTATCTTCATCACCCATTTCTGGTTTTAGTCAATCCTTGTATGTTTTACGTAATATATGTTACGTTTAAACCTTAATCAATGGTTACACATCACATCAAACAATGCATTTGCTATGTCTGGGTACTAGTAGCAGGCGTTTAGTGTACCATATATCTCATTACTCTTTATTCATCACTGCCTGAAATCCTCCTCCTGCAGCCTCAATATTATTCCAACAGGATTTTTCAAAACTGTTTTGCCTTGCATGGCCTCAGATCTACTTCATATAGTAAACAAATCTCTTCACTCAGGTATTTTTCCACAGGCCCTGAAAACTGCAGTCATTAAACCGCTCTTAAAAAATAATAATCTAGATGCTTCAGTAATGAACAATTACAGGCCCATATCAAACCTCCCATTTCTAGGTAAAATCATTGAAAAAGTAGTTTTTCAACAGCTGAGTCATTTCATGCTTTTAAATGTCTGTTTCGATGTGTTCCAGTCAGGCTTTCGTCCAAACCACAGCACTGAGACTGCTCTTGTAAAGGTCTTCAATGACATCCACTTAAACACAGACAGTGGCAGAACTTCAGTGTTAGTATTATTAGATCTCAGCGCTGCGTTTGACACTGTTGACCACAGCATATTACTAGACCGACTGGAAAACTGGGTGGGACTTTAGGAAACAGTTCTAAATTGGTTTGATTCCTACTTAAAGGACAGAAAACACTTTGTCTCTAGGCAACTACACATCAGTGTTGACAAATATGACATGCGGGGTTCCTCAAGGCTCCATCTTAGGACCTCTGCTTTTTAATATCTATATGCTACCACTGGCCCAAATTATGAAAAACAACGACCTAAGTTATCATATCTATGCAGATGACACCCAGATGTATTGAATCAGTTCATTAAATGTCTGAATGCAGTGACTGACATGTTGCTTCCTCTTGTTTCTGTGTTCCTCTCCTCAGCTATTCCTCTGATAGATTGTCCTCACGGTTACAGGAGAATCAACAGCTCCCATTGCCAAGGTAAGAGCTTTTCTTTCAGGTTTCTTATCAATCAGGCAGACAAATCCTATAAGGATGCAGAATAATGTGGGCACAGGGTCAAAATTGGGCAGAGCATACAGTGTATACCAGTAAATAGGTTCATTGCCAACAAGACACTGGAGAGCTTGGCAGAACACACACCTTATAATAAATAAATCACAGTCACTTACAACTTGGCTTGGTAGTACAAGCAAGACAATCTGGCAGGGAACAAGTGAGAGTGGAGTGATATATACAGTATACTGTGGGGTTAATGAGGGAATGAGTGGCAGGGGAGGGGGCGAGCTGATGGCAAGAGACTGGAGGGGGGCAGGATCTGAAAGGACAGGAGAGTTAATAAGACCAGAAACAGCTCATGACACCAACTCTCCTAGAAGAAAGCACCAAAAAGGAGCTCTAAATTATATATAAATATAAATCCTTTGATTAAATGAGATTAGATTGATCCATGGAAATGTCTAGATATTTTCAGTTGTAAGAGCTATATTCTATATCAGACATCCCTGTATAGAAAATGTTGTTTTAAATAAAATGTAATTTAGAAGATACTATCCTTATTTGATGATGAGGCTTCACATTAGCTTAAGTTGAACCAGCCTTTTCAAACAGAACTGACTGTGAATGAGTTCCCCATCACGTATAAATAGGAGGAATGTTTACAGCAGACAAAAGCTGTTTGCAGAGTTCATTTGGGCATATGGCTGTTGTAAACAAGCAATTTTGGTCTTTTCCATCCGGAAAGTCGTTTCCCACAATAATTTGTGGTTCTTTATAGCACCAATAGTGGGCGTTGAATTCAATGCTACCGCTAGTAATGGTGGCACATTGCAATGGTATCCCTGGTGTGTGCCAGCTCTGTGGCTGGAAGCAAGAGAGAGTGCGTGCGTGCGTTATTGACATTGATTATTGACATTTTCCAACCACTTTTACTTTTAGTGTTCTGCTTTTTGTCTTCTAACTATGACCATATGCTTGCAGACCAAACATGTAAATACAATCTTAAATCTCAGTCTGCATATTTATGTTATTTCTTTTTGCTTTTTAAGCATATTCCAGCAATGTTCAAATGCATGCATTGCTGTGTTTTCATTTAAGCTGCACATATACAAGTGTTTGCTACCTCAGAATGAGCCATTTAAATGCACTTAGTAAGAGGATCCTCTTCCACTGAGTTTGATATGTTGCACTGCTCAGAATGGACAAACCAAGCTCCAGCTCTAGAGAGGGCCTTTGGCATTTGAACATTTCCTGATGCCACTCGACCGGCCTGTTAACTGAAGTAATGCCAGTGAGCATACACCTGTTTTTCATTGCTTCTAAAATAGTGATATGGTAAAGATGGCCTCTGTGTGAGGTGAAGCTCCTGAAGGGTAGTACTGCGGTTCAACGGTTTGTAAAGGGAAGGCTGAGCGGAGGGGTACTCAGTGTGTTCCAATCTGCAACAGCAACACTACACACACTGTCCCTTTAACACATACGGTATATCTTTGAGCATATCACACATATATATAATCATTTTTTTACTTTGACTTCAGTAAAAAAAAACTTCTAAGTGGTCTTTGTGTTAGTTTTCTTCACTCACTCAACTCTCTTTGAAATGATTTCCTTATGTCTTAAGTGTATAGAAGAAGAAGAATATATTGTATTGAGTTCTTCACCAGTTGTTTATCCTTTTGGCATTGCGCACACACACTCACACGCTTACACATATAAACAACATTATGTTGCTGACGGACAATGAAAGGATTACAAATGTAAACATGCGTATGCATTGAGAACAAATTCAGTGAAATTCAATCCTAGGATATGTGCCTGATTCTTGCGTAAATCTTGGTAAAATAATTGAGAAAGTAGAAACTGATGGTGAAGAAGTAACATTGCAAGATGCTACACCCCAGCCAGAGCCTTAAGGTCGGCTGACCAGCTGCTGCTGCTAGTGCCCAAGACCAGGCTCAAAACCCGAGGGCACCGAGCCTTCGCAGCGGCTGGCCCTAGGCTCTGGAACACTCTGCCCCTCCATGTGAGGTCGGCCCAGACCCTAGGGGTTTTTAAATCTACACTGAGGAGGACTCACTTCTTCTCCCTGGCCTTCTAGTCAGAGCGGAGCACGACTCATGACATTTCCCTGTGTTTGATTTTTTGATGTGATTTGATGTTGTAATTTATTGTCTTCTGTTTGCGACTGTAGTAATGTGTTATTTATTATTTGCATGTACAGCACTTTTGCTCGACCAAAAATCGTTTTTAAAATGCACTATATAAATAAAACCTGATTTGATTTGATTTGATTGCAAGATGGGAAACTAAAAAGATTGCACACTTCTAAATTCTTTCCTATGCTGTATTAATCAGACTTTACATGTTCTGTTGATCCACAGATGTAGACGAGTGCCAGCTGCAGGGTGTGTGTCCCAATGGAAACTGTCTGAATGCTGTGGGGAGCTACAGGTGCACGTGCAAACCAGGCTTCGTCCCCGACTCCACGCTCACCACTTGCATATGTAAGTCATACAAAATCTAACTTTGTCTAAGATGTATTCCTCACATCACTATGTGATTTATTTACATCCAAACCAGAACCTCCATCCATTGAGTGCCAAACTGAGCAGAAATATTTACAGGAATGAATGCATTACATGTGCATGCTGGTCTGTAGATGTGTTTAACCAAAAACCTTCTGAAACTGGTTTGATATTTACCATCACTTAAGGAGAGAAGACAGGTGGAAAATATGTTTGAATATTTACCTCTGCCTCCTGCTTCAAAATACTGGCAGGAATGCTGCTGAAGCTGAACTGTGTCTTTAATGATGTGCATATGAAAACAGTGCATGGATTAAAGCATGGTCTTCACTATATAAAAAGATTCCACTTCATGCATGAACTGCAAGGCAAACATGTCGTCAAACCCTACAAATCTCATGGCTTTAAGTGTATAGGAGCAGGGAGAGGAAGAGATATCTGGGACAGTGAAGATACAGTTAGAAGAAGAAACTACTCACACACTTGTGCCAGAGTAATCAATCTTGAACATGATCGAAATGGGCTGTCGGTTATTAATGAGCCCAGCCAACCTGAGTTTCAAAGTCTGAGGCCGATAGCGATGTTAAGGAGTTAATCTAACTAAATAAGACTATATGTATATACAGTATCAGTGCACCGCTGTCATATTGGACAATACTATCTATTATTGAACTGTGAAACAGCCTGCCTCCATTAGATAATAACGTATCTATTACAAATTATATATCACAATTGAAAATGACCAACCATTTTTTGCATGGAGAATTCATCTAGTTTTTCGTCCCCTTGTAAGTCAGGTAGTATGTACATTTGAGCAAAGATCTGGCATAATGAGCAACTTCTATACAGTCCGCTGGAGATTAAGACACATACTGTAGGGCCTGTACCAAAATGCAAACATTACTTGTTGCTAGCGTTTGTTTTTGTAAATTTGTGTTTGCAATGTCTGTTTACAAATCACTGACTTATGTCACTTTTGTGTTGGTTAACAGTTTTTACCATTAGTGGTATAGGTGACTGTTTAATTTCCTGACTCCAATGCTGGGGGTTTCCATTTTTGGAGAATTCATGTGTGTTTGTTTCTGTTAATGGAGATAAAGTATACAAGGGGGGGTGGGTTTTTTATCATGGTTCACATTTAGGTTTATTTTCCATCCATTTTCTTCATCCTCAACAATATATTCACTATTGTTATTTTAAAACGTTGTTCTAAGTGGTATTGTCCTATTTCAGTCACTGTGGGACGGGTGTACATGTGAGACACGTTTCCCTCTAAGCATTTATAAGCAATTGATAAAGGATTTTTTTTCAAATCAATAAGAATTTTTGCAAATATCACAAGATGAAACAGCCGTTTGGTCGGATAACATTACACGATCATTCTCAACGTGTCTAAACGCACCATGATTTTTGGTTGAAATTTGCAAACTTGTGATCAGGTTTCTTTTGGTTGAACATCTCAACCAATTGGGATGGTTTCTCGGTCTCTGCTCTCAATTGTTTGTCCTCTTTTCTATCAAATAAGCAGTTTGAGGTTGCCATAGACAGTTTTGTGTCTTCATCTTCCCCTTTACTCTGCGCTATTCCAAAGGGTTCAATCCCTGGACTCATACCTTTCTCCCTATACTTAAACAATTCATCCGCATCTGTCATCCCTTTTATGCTGACGATACATATATTTACTTGTCCCTTAAGCTAATAATCATGGGTAAATGTAGCACTGTCCATGACTGCCCGGCTACTATCAAAAAATGGATATCACTCCTTCATCCAAATTCAGTCAATACTGAGGTCCTTCTCATTGGTCCAGATTAGTTTGTCTTCAAGATAAAATCCTACATCGACACTCTGGCCCCCAATGTTAAACCTTTCACACAAAAACTGGGTATTATCTTTGACCAGAACTTAAACTTTGGTGCTCACATAAACAAGCTCTGCTTTTCTCTGCAACATCACGAAAATCAAATCAATACTAAAAGCGGTTTTGAATGACTTATTCATGCGCTCAATCTAGAATATTGCAATGCTTTTCTCTTCCGTCTCAGCTACGCAGCACTGTTCCCCTGCATTTCCTCCTGCAGCCAGACTACCCCCCAGCACACCTATCCTTTCATCCTTCATCCCTAAACTATAGAATAGACTTCATGATACTATCTATTACTTTACAAACTCTAGCTCACTCACCAACATCTCATCAAGTACACCATAAGACTTTGAAGACACAAACTGAGCCAACCTTTCCTGCATGCCTTCATCTGAGCCAGCGCATGACCTAGATAGTGCATGAAGCATTAACATTTAGTTTGCTATTTGAATGAGATGCTGTGTTCTGTTGGCTGTAATTGTTTAGAATATAGTTTTTTGTGCCATCACAAAATTAGACTTCCTGACTCTTAACTGTGATATTTTAGTTGTTCTCTATGCACTGGTGTTGTTTTAGAAATATGTTTGTCATAGCAGTTGGAAAAGTTGCTTTGGTGAAGGGAACTTCTTTATTTCTCTACTCTCTGTTCTTTCTTTTCCCCATGTATGTTTCTTCTAAACTCTGGTGCACCGATTCCTACCCCCTGCGCTCCTATTTAGCCAACACCCCTGCCATCCCAGAGGAAAAGGGGGCTTGCTTCCGCTTGGTCAGCTCAGGGAGGCAGTGTTTGCACCCAGTGTCCACCCAGCTGAGCAAACAGCTATGTTGCTGCAGTGTGGGCAAAGCCTGGGGCCCTCGCTGTGACAAATGCCCCCCTCCAGGAACAGGTAAGGCCCCCTCCAACATCGGACATTTATTCTGTCTCAATGGGAACACTTCATTAAGTATGAAGAAAGATAATGCCTACCACCATTACATGTTGTCATTTGGCAAATCAGCAAAGGTTTGTAAGTCATTGAAACACATACTGTAGGGTCGGGTGACTCTGCCCAGTGGGCCGGTGTCCTGCAAGTTAACAGGCCACACAAGCAGAGTGACAGAGTATAAACATTTTTGGTGATTCCTAGGGGTGGGTAAAAAAAACTATCTTATCAGTTTATGTATTGCTTCCTGTGACCAGACTCCTCAGTGTCCTCCAGCCCTATGTGGATCTACCAGCAGCTACAGGCGTGCTTTAGGTGTGGGCAATGATACATAGAGGCAAGAGTATTATGATCATTAGAAACAACAATGGTGAATCCTGAAATAGTTAGCACAGATGTTTTAATAGCGTCTGCTATATCAGATTTAGAGATTTATTTTTTCCTGAGAGAAGAGCAAAGAATGACACTCAGACTTCTCTTTATGCAAAATATGTTTTTGTCTTTTTATTTTTTTTATTTAGCCTCCGCTCTTCATTTTTAGAATGTCAAAATGAATTTATAGAATTTCAAATTAGTTCTAGAAAGTTGAATTGCAATCCTAGAATGTTAAGTTACATGTATATACAGTAACTAGAATGTGAAATTACAATCTAGAATCTCAAGTTTCATTGATAGAATGTTAAAGTACCGTTATAGAATGGTGATGTTCTATACTCTGTAGTAGACTCAATGTTATATACTCTATACTCTTAAGTTACAATCAAATATTGTTGAGTCATTTAACCCTTAGATGCATAAGTGGGTCTTTTTTGACCCGGTGAGGTGGTATTCTTGAAGTATCTTTGTGATTAATTTTTTTTATCATTTCATATTCCAGCTATTCCTCAGAAAACATGTTTTGGATATCATGCCATTCAAATTTTAAATTGACATTTTATACATTTTAAGAAATTGTAGTTTTTGTATTACTACCCCAAGCTTCCATAAGTGGGGCAAAAATGACCCGCATGCATTTTCTATGGAATTTCGTTTTTTTTCAAAATGTAAAATGTGTTTCTAAAATGATAAATAGTGAAAAGTTAAATATAAAATATTTCTAGTGTGAACCAAAATATAATACTAAATATTATACAAGTGATTTTTCTTAACCAAAATGACAACTATGGCATACAAACACATATTATTCTAATACGGGTCCTTTTTGAGCCACTTATGGAAGAGAGTAGGTCCAGTCACTCGTGCATATGAGGGTTAAGAAAGGAAAGTTACAAAACAAGAATGTCAAGTGTAATGCCTTCACTGTTGAGTTACAATTCAAGAATGTTTAATCATATTACTAGAACGTTAAAGTACAATCCTAGAATGTTAAGTTACTGTTGAAATGATAGAAAGTTATGGTAACATTCTACAATGTTTAGATATAAAACTACAATGTGTGGTTAACAAGTTTAGCTTCTTAAGTCAGAGTTCTAAAAAAGTTCAGTTACAATTCTAGAATGTTGAGTTACAATTCTGGAATTCTACTTTAGCAAGTTTACATTTTAGAATATTGAGTTATATAACTAGAATGTGTAATTACAATACTAGAATGTTGAGTTACACATGTAGAATGTTAAGTTACACATGTAGAATGTTGAGTTACACATGTAGAATGTTAAGTTACACATGTAGAATGTTGAGTTACACATGTAGAATGTTAAGTTACACATGTAGAATGTTGAGTTACACATGTAGAATGTTGAGTTACTCATGTAGAATGTTGAGTTACACATGTAGAATGTTGAGTTACACATGTATAATGTTGAGTTACACATGTAGAATGTTAAGTTACACATGTAGAATGTTGAGTTACACATGTAGAATGTTAAGTTACACATGATGTAGAATGTTGAGTTACACATGTAGAATGTTAAGTTACACATGTAGAATGTTGAGTTACACATGTAGAATGTTAAGTTACACATGTAGAATGTTGAGTTACACATGTAGAATGTTAAGTTACACATGTAGAATGTTGAGTTACACATGTAGAATGTTAAGTTACACATGATGTAGAATGTTGAGTTACACATGTAGAATGTTAAGTTACACATGTAGAATGTTGAGTTACACATGTATAATGTTAAGTTACACATGTAGAATGTTGAGTTGCACATGTAGAATGTTAAGTTACACATGATGTAGAATGTTGAGTTACACGTGTAGAATGTTGAGTTACACATGTAGAATGTTGAGTTACACATGTAGAATGTTGAGTTACACATGTAGAATGTTGAGTTACACATGTAGAATGTTGAGTTACACATGTAGAATGTTGAGTTACTCGTGTAGAATGTTGAGTTACACGTGTAGAATGTTGAGTTACACGTGTAGAATGTTAAGTTACATGTGTAGAATGTTGAGTTGCACGTGTAGAATGTTGAGTTACACGTGTAGAATGTTGAGTTACACGTGTAGAATGTTGAGTTACACATGTAGAATGTTAAGTTACACATGTAGAATAGAATGTTGAGTTACACATGTAGAATGTTGAGTTACACATGTAGAATGTTGAGTTACACATGATGTAGAATGTTGAGTTACACGTGTAGAATGTTGAGTTACACATGTAGAATGTTGAGTTACACATGTAGAATGTTGAGTTATACATGTAGAATGTTGAGTTACACGTGTAGAATGTTGAGTTATACATGTAGAATGTTGAGTTACACGTGTAGAATGTTGAGTTACACATGTAGAATGTTGAGTTACACATGTAGAATGTTAAGTTACACATGTAGAATAGAATGTTGAGTTACACATGTAGAATGTTGAGTTACACATGTAGAATGTTGAGTTACACATGTAGAATGTTGAGTTACACATGATGTAGAATGTTGAGTTACACATGTAGAATGTTAAGTTATACATGTAGAATGTTGAGTTACACATGTAGAATGTTAAGTTACACATGTAGAATGTTGAGTTACACATGTAGAATGTTGAGTGACACATGTAGAATGTTGAGTTACACATGTAGAATGTTAAGTTACACATGTAGAATGTTAAGTTACACATGTAGAATGTTGAGTTACACAGTTGAGTTACACATGTAGAATGTTGAGTTACACATGTAGAATGTTAAGTTACACATGTAGAATGTTGAGTTACACATGTAGAATGTTGAATTACACATGTAGAATGTTAAGTTACACATGTAGAATGTTGAGTTACACATGTAGAATGTTAAGTTACACATGTAGAATGTTAAGTTACACATGTAGAATGTTGAGTTACACATGTATAATGTTAAGTTACACATGTAGAATGTTAAGTTACACATGTAGAATGTTGAGTTACAATAGCATATTTTGATGTTATAAAACAAGAAAGCATGTTTACAAATCAAGAGCCAGTTGAATGCCTTGACGTTGAGTTTGTTTCTCAAATGTAGAATTATTATACTAATGTGTGTCATTACAATTATAGAATCTTAAGTTTATTTAAAACACTAGAAGGTTGACTTATACTGTAATTCTAGAATGTTTGGCTACTTTGGCAAGTTACAATTGTATTATTTTAAATAACAATACAATTACAATTCTAAGATGTTGAGTTACAATTATGTATTGTTAAGTTATAATAACAGAAAGCGTAATTTCAATTCTAGAATGTTAAGTTACACGTATATCATTTGTAATTGCAATTCAAGGAAATACAGTCTATGAATGTTCAGTTGCATTTATATACTGTTCATTTACAGTTTTAGATGGTTATTTTACAAATGTACAATCTTGATTTAAACTTTAAGAATGTTACATTCAAAGTCTGAAGGGTCAAATTCCCATAATGTTAAGTCAATATTCTAGTATGGTAAATGACAGGTAAAAAATATCTAAGTAATATTCATAAAGAAGTTTATATAATGTGTATTTGAACACTCTCACATTATATTATTCCTGATACATTTAGGCTCAGACTTCACAACATTTCAAAGTTGTTGCTTTTAGAGTTAATATTAGGTTACATTAGCAAAGACTTTCACAGTAGCCATTCTTTTTCCACTCCTTTTATCGGCAATTCATTTTCGGGAAAATATTAGTTTTAAGAAGTTGCATTCCATTGAATTGGTAACATATCTGTGCAATTCAATGTATTTTAAAATAGTTTGTTGTGGCAGGCACATATTGCTTTAAAACCTTGTGTTGTTGGAGAGAAATATGTCTCACAGTTAAACAGGTGGGTAAAGTTTGACGTACTTGTCAGATTAGCTATTCCAAGTAAAATATTCTGTTTCTCTGCGAGGGCCAACAGTCGCAGGGTAGCAGAGCAGTGTTGGGCAAGAAAAGGTCGACGTGCTTTTTTGAAGAATTATTTTTATAATTTGTTGCTGCTAAGGCAATAGAAGCAGTTTTTTGATGGATGTTGAAACCAGACAAACATCATCAGTATAAAGGTGGAGGCTTTGATAAAAATACATTCCATGAGAGAGGTTTTAAAGAAAATACATTTCATCATAACGAATGAATGTATAGTGTAACAATGATGTAATATGATGCAATAAATACCGTGGGAACCCTATTAAATAAACAAGATACAGTTACTTACTGGGCGTTTTGTTTTGAATGAAACCCATCCCTCATTTCCTGTTAAGATACAGAGACCCTGTTGGGGTGATATTGGTGGGGAGGAGGGACAGTCGGCAGTCCATGAGGAGGTTATTCCATAAGAAGGGGATATGATAGGAAAAGGCTCTTTTGCCTGCTTACTGCTCTTTCACTTCAGGGATGGACAGAGCAAATCATCCTGATAAACACTGTGTGTGTGTGTGTGTGTGTGTGTGTGTGTGTGTGTGTGTGTGTGTGTGTGTGTGTGTGTGTGTGTGTGTGTGTGTGTGTGTGTGTGTGTGTGTGTGTGTGTGTTGTGTGTGTGTGTGTGTGTGTGTGTGTGTGTGTGTGTGTGTGTGTGTGTGTTTGTGTGTGTGTGTGTGTGTGTGTGTGTGTGTGTGTGTGTGTGTAGACCATACTAGCTACTATCAATAAACTGTGTTTTTCCCAGCAGCAATCAGATATTTCCATGGTGATGCTGGCTGTCTCTTTTTCTATCAGGATTTGTTTCTATGGGATTGTCTTGTATTGCTTTTGAGATAGGATGCAAAACACACTCTGAACATTTTGCATCTCATGTTTTTGTATGTACTTAAAACCCCATCTATTTCTCTTTTATTTTTTATTTTATAGCCAAGTTCAAAGACATCTGTCCCGGTGGGATGGGCTACACTGTTCTACCCAATCCGCCTGTCAATAAGCCAATCACCATCAACCAGGAGCCCATTGAGATTCCTCCTCAGCCCCTGCCCACCCAAGAGAGACCAGTGGAGGCCTTTGGGAAGCCAGAAGAGTTTATACCAGGTGAGTCTCTACCATGGAACTTTACTGGTGCATTTCAGTTAGTTTGGTATAATGGTATATTCACAAATCCATGTAATAAAGCAGTGGGAGTAAATGACTATAGATGGTACACTCTAAAAACAAATGCCTTGGCTCAACAAAGAAAATCAACGCAACAGTTTGCATCAATGTTTATTGAGTTAAGACAACTTCTAATGAAATTGTCTTAAAGCAACAAAGTTATTTGAGTTAGGGGAGAAGGCTTTTCCTCTACAATCAGATGTGTTTTTAATTACCACTTACTTCATAATTGGTAGCATAAACTCAAGTTTTGAAGTTGATTACTCAAAAGATTAAGTTGTTCCAACTTGTTTTACCGCATGATTTAAAAGGAATTTTAAGTTGGATGTACTTAATTACCCTCATTGTGAACACACGTTTTTAAGTTGACAACCATTTATAAATGAAGTTGCTCCAAATATATTGTTTTCAATAGGTTTTTTTCTTAGCTTTTTCATGTTTTTGCCTTTAAAGAAAGAAATCAATTGATTCCACAACAAGAATATGAGGCAATTCACTTTTTATTTTGAACTGCAGTTGTTTATTTCAACACCTGATGTTTCAATCAGGAGAGACTTCATTTAGTTTGAACATTGATTGACACATGCCATATGATAAGGTGCATGAACACCTGAAACCACAGCTGACTGCAGGAGAGAGGAGAACCATTTTATAGTTTGGCTGCAGCACGTTGATTGGCTGCTGGAGAATGAGGTGAAATGTAATAGGTTAAAGAGAACGGCTGTGATGAGCTGATTATATGCAGCTGCGGAGTGAATGTATATACACCCAGTCTTCCTGAAAGAACTTGCGCTGAGCTTCATTTCAATCTTGATAAAAAAGATAAATAACACAAATTTAAATTGCCCCACAAATAATAAATAAACACATTAGCCATATTACCATATATCTGATTTGTAAAACATCACAGACAGAAAGGCATATCCATAATTTAATGGTAAGCTATTGACATTCTGATTAGATGTGTCTCCCATCACCCAAATCCCCTGACTATTCTCTCAACTCAGTATTTACATTCTTATATTCAAAACAAATCAGTAATATCTTTAAAAACTACAAGTCCTTTTCTATCAGCTGTGCACCGTTATGGTGTAAATATAACCTATCTACCAATTGGATCAAATATAAAAGTCAGACGAATTAGTATTGAACAAATAAATAAAAACGAGGATAATTGTGTGTTATTGTTGAGTAAATAACAAATTAGAATGAACAAATATTGAATAAATACAGATTTCAGTATTCTGAGGCTCTGAGCCCCATTTCTTTTCCTCAAAGACGCCAAAAAAAGTCCGACATTATACAATTAAAAATAAAAACAATAATCGTGGCTTGATATTGAGTAAGAACATGTTTTTATGAACCACACAGCTTCCGGTCTTCCAAGACCCGACCGGACAAAAAGACGTGCTGCAGGCACGAAACATACTACCAATAGAAATACATTGCTTTTAAAATCGTTCTGTGGACACGAAGAAAAGGGGGAAATCGTGTTGGTGAACACGAATCAATAGATTAAATGTCGTGACTATAACACGAAATGCCGTGAGACTGTGTTGAAAGTCTACTTGATATGCATGTATGTGCCATATACCCACTAAGAAAGGTTTTCTGTAAAAATAAACGTCTGTGTTGATGGTAGGGTGAGTCTGTTCTTTCCCCTACCATCATTGACATACAGTGTATGCAGTGGAGAAAAAGATAGATACTTGAAACCCACCAACCCAAGATAGCGTCACACAGTATATTATGTTACAAACTTAGATTAAAAATGTTTTGTTTTTCTTTTCCGTGGTCAGTAGCAACAACTGCACCAGAGCAGGTAGGTTTGGAGCTCTAAGAAAGTAGATGCAGTTTGCATGCTCACAGACAATCACAGCTGCTAAGGAGCTGCATAATGAATTCTGCATGAAGTCAGCAACGTTGCTGCATGACTCTGAGCTGGTCAGCACTTGGCAATGTGTAAACCTTCGATGTGTTTATGTTAACGTTAGTACAGAAAACAGATAGAGAATTCAATTCAGACTGAAGTCTCTGCACAAGTGGCTAATTTGTTCTCTGGTTTTCTCGCTGAGCTGTTTCTTATTTCACTGTTTATGCACTGCAGTCAGTCAGTTGCCATGCAAGCTAAATGCTAATCTGCTTCATAGTACTGCACCTGGAATGCATGACAGAAGCAGTGTGCAAAGCTGAATAATGGACTGAAGAAATGAAAACAGTGTTTCTGTTTGACCTTGTCCATTTGGTTTTATTGTCTGTGTCTTGTCGTTGAAGGAGCTGCTAGTTCCTGTTAGTGATAGGCCAGTAGTTGAGCCCATCCTGCCCCAGCTGTCTCCGGGTGTTTCCACTGTCAAGATGGAGGCAGCCTACCCAGGTGTCTGCTTCACTACACTCTAAACTTTGTGCTGTGTCAGGCAGTTTAGGACATCTCACACACAGCTAGTCGAGCTCAGAGCACTCTGTCTGACTCAACTGTCCTCAGGTCCAGTTGTGCTGAAATTGTAGAATGCTAACAATAGCACACATTTTAGCCAACGTGAGGTAAAATGCTAACTGAAGTATGAAGAGAAGCAGTTGAGACTGCTGAGGGTTTAGATGATTAGTCTGAAATCCTAAAAGATCCCCTGTACTGTGGCTTACACTGGCATTAGAAGCTACTCCTTATTATTTTCCTTTATTTATGTATTATTCCTATTTGCAGACATATATTTGTTTTGATCTTTTCAAGCTAAACGTATGCTTTTGGAATAGTGGAGCTCTTTTACTGGTGGAGCTGCCATATTTTTATAATCTGAAATATTGGAAAAAGATAGGTTTAATGTATATAGATCATAGATTATTATGTATATAATACAGTATATAGGTTTACCTAATCATCACGGATATAACAAAAAAACAGTACCACACTTTTCAAACAAGAAAAATCCAACATGTCTGTCATCAATTAGCAAACTGGACCGAGAGAAACAAGAGAGAACCATTAAGAATGCATGCAGGGAAGTTCAAGATGTGTGTGTGAAGCTGCTTCAGGATAAGCAATAACAAAGTAATAACTACCTACAAAGTAATATGTTTGAAGGTGATTTCAACTTGATTTCAACTTGTATTTATTATAATATTAGAATGTAGTTATACCATGCAGAATATTCAGCGCCGCCCTTCGGCATGGTAGTGAAGTATTCTGGTTCTCATTCCTTTGAAGGAATCTGGTCATTCTCTTTTGATGTCATTATCATCACATGTTGTTCTTAAAACTGCTGCTGATGGAACAGGACAGCAGAAACACATCTTCTGTTGAAGACTGAAAACTCATCTGCTGAGACTGCACCTTGGCCTCATTGTTTGAGTAGAAAAAGTACCATGTTTGATGGAAAACACATGTTGACTTAATTTAAAATAAACTGGATGGATTTAAAATAACTGTGTGTTTTTTGATTTGGTAGAGGTTGTTGAGAGGAGCTCTCCGCCCGCCCCAGTGGAGATCCTCCCGTCTAACGCCGGACAGGGCATCGCTCCCACACAGTCCGCTGGTGAGACTTCTCTTCTTTTCTTTTGCTGTGGTATATTCTGCTCTGTTTTTAGAGTTTTATTCTGAGGTAAGTAACAGGTGATAGCTGAGCCACCCACTTAAAAAGGTATTTATAAAATGAGCTATACTTGGAGGTTGTACACACACATATCTGAACCACTCGTGTCCTTGGTGTGTCCCGAGTCTCACTGAGTTCCTGACAGGTCACTGGCTAAAAAGGTGTTATAAGAATAATTGACACACAGATTCCTCTGCTGCAGGACTCTGATATATTTAGCAGTATGACCACATCTAAAGAGAAAACTCCATCATTCATTCTGTGATAGTGTTACAGATAGCAAATGTTGGTGCACCAATAGCCTCGTTGAAATGACAGAAGTTGTTGGTAGCCATATTTCTTCCTTTCCAAATAAGCTATGCTAGTTGTTCTCTACTGTCTCTTCTTTATTCTTTAGGGTTCATTTTAAAGGTCCCCTATTATACTGTTTTTCATCAGTATATTACAGGTCTCAGATATGTACAAAACATGTCTCTGAAACCAAACAGATCATTGCAGCATTACCCATAATCCCCTCTGTTTCAGCCCTGTTTCCAAAGTGCTGATTCTCTGTCTGTTACTTTAGATGAAAATAAGGAGCCCCTCCCCACGCCCCTCTGAGAGAGATTTGGTTAGAAAGAACTCAATGGTGCTCTAGGAGGAGATCCAGGTGATACGGGGGGGGGGGGGGTTACCTTGGTTGCTGATTGGCTAATGGTTACACAAGACAAAACATCGTTATGACATCATAAAGTGGCCAAAATCTGATCAGCTCATTTTCAGACAGGTTTTTATATAAATGGATCAAAAAGAGAGAAAACGTTCAGAATCTCTTTCCAGAGAGGGGACACATGTTGATGTAGAAGAGACATGAGGAAGAGGGGACACATGTTGATGTAGAAGAGACATGAGGAAGAGGGGACACATGTTGATGTAGAAGAGACATGAGGAAGAGGGGACACATGTTGATGAAGAAGAGACATGAAGAAGAGGGGACACATGTTGATGTAGAAGAGACATGAAGAAGAGGAGACACATGTTGATGTAGAAGAGACATGAAGAAGAGGGGACACATGTTGATGTAGAAGAGACATGAAGAAGAGGGGACACATGTTGATGTAGAAGAGACATGAAGAAGAGGGGACACATGTTGATGTAGAAGAGACATGAAGAAGAGGAGACACATGTTGATGTAGAAGAGACATGAAGAAGAGGGGACACATGTTGATGTAGAAGAGACATGAAGAAGAGGGGACACATGTTGATGTAGAAGAGACATGGAGAAGAGGGGACACATGTTGATGTAGAAGAGACATGAGAAGAGGGGACACATGGTTGATGTAGAAGAGACATGAAGAAGAGGGGACACATGTTGATGTAGAAGAGACATGAAGAAGAGGGGACACATGTTGATGTAGAAGAGACATGAAGAAGAGGAGACACGTGTTGATGTATAAGAGACGTGAAGAAGAGGGGACACGTGTTGATGTAGAAGAGACGTGAAGAAGAGGGGACACGTGTTGATGTAGAAGAGACGTGAAGAAGAGGGGACACGTGTTGATGTAGAAGAGACGTGAAGAAGAGGGGACACGTGTTGATGTAGAAGAGACGTGAAGAAGAGGGGACACGTGTTGATGTAGGAGAGACGTGAAGAAGAGGGGACACATGTTGATGTAGAAGAGACACGAAGAAGAGGGGACACATGTTGATGTAGAAGAGACATGAAGAAGAGGGGACACATGTTGATGTAGAAGAGACATGAAGAAGAGGGGACACATGTTGTTGATGTAAAGAGACATGAAGAAGAGGGGACACATGTTGATGTAGAAGAGACATGAAGAAGAGGGGACACATGTTGATGTAGAAGAGACATGAAGAAGAGGGGACACATGTTGATGTAGAAGAGACACGAAGAAGAGGGGACACATGTTGATGTAGAAGAGACATGAAGAAGAGGGGACACATGTTGATGTAGAAGAGACATGAAGAAGAGGGGACACATGTTGATGTAGAAGAGACACGAAGAAGAGGGGACACATGTTGATGAAGAAGAGGGGACACATGTTGATGTAGAAGAGACACGAAGAAGAGGGGACACATGTTGATGTAGAGGAGACACGGAGAAGAGGGGACACATGTTGATGTAGAAGAGACATGAAGAAGAGGGGACGCATGTTGATGTAGAAGAGACATGAAGAAGAGGGGATACATGTTGATGTAGAAGAGACATGAAGAAGAGGGGACACATGTTGATGTAGAAGAGACATGAAGAAGAGGGGACGCATGTTGATGTAGAAGAGACATGAAGAAGAGGGGACGCATGCTGATGTAGAAGAGACATGAAGAAGAGGGGACACATGTTGATGTAGAAGAGACTCGAAGAAGAGGGGACACATGTTGATGTAGAGGAGACATGAAGAAGAGGGGACACATGTTGATGTAGAAGAGACATGAAGAATAGGGGACACATGTTGATGTAGAAGAGACATGAAGAAGAGGGGACACATGTTGATGTAGAAGAGACATGAAGAAGAGGGGACGCATGTTGATGTAGAAGAGACACGAAGAAGAAGGGGACACATGTTGATGTAGAAGAGACACGAAGAAGAGGGGACACATGTTTATGTAGAAGAGACACGAAGAAGAGGGGACACATGTTGATGTAGAAGAGACACGAAGAAGAGGGGACACATGTTGATGTAGAAGAGACACGAAGAAGAGGGGACATATGTTGATGTAGAAGTGACATAAAGAAGAGGGGACACATGTTGATATAGAAGAGACATGAAGAAGAGGGGACACATGTTGATGTAGAAGAGACACGAAGAAGAGGGGACACATGTTTATGTAGAAGAGACACGAAGAAGAGGGGACACATGTTGATGTAGAAGAGACACGAAGAAGAGGGGACACATGTTGATGTAGAAGAGACACGAAGAAGAGGGGACATATGTTGATGTAGAAGTGACATAAAGAAGAGGGGACACATGTTGATATAGAAGAGACATGAAGAAGAGGGGACACATGTTGATGTAGAAGAGACATGAAGAAGAGGGGACACATGTTGATGTAGAGGAGACACGGAGAAGAGGGGACACATGTTGATGTAGAAGAGACACGAAGAAGAGGGGACACATGTTGATGTAGAAGAGACATGAAGAAGAGGGGACACATGTTGATGTAGAAGAGACATGAGGAAGAGGGGACACATGTTGATGTAGAAGAGACATGAGGAAGAGGGGACACATGTTGATGTAGAAGAGACATGAGGAAGAGGGGACACATGTTGATGAAGAAGAGACATGAAGAAGAGGGGACACATGTTGATGTAGAAGAGACATGAAGAAGAGGAGACACATGTTGATGTAGAAGAGACATGAAGAAGAGGGGACACATGTTGATGTAGAAGAGACATGAAGAAGAGGGGACACATGTTGATGTAGAAGAGACATGAAGAAGAGGGGACACATGTTGATGTAGAAGAGACATGAAGAAGAGGAGACACATGTTGATGTAGAAGAGACATGAAGAAGAGGGGACACATGTTGATGTAGAAGAGACATGAAGAAGAGGGGACACATGTTGATGTAGAAGAGACATGAAGAAGAGGGGACACATGTTGATGTAGAAGAGACATGGAGAAGAGGGGACACATGTTGATGTAGAAGAGACATGAAGAAGAGGGGACACATGTTGATGTAGAAGAGACATGAAGAAGAGGGGACACATGTTGATGTAGAAGAGACATGAAGAAGAGGGGACACTTGTTGATGTAGAAGAGACATGAAGAAGAGGAGACACATGTTGATGTATAAGAGACATGAAGAAGAGGGGACACGTGTTGATGTAGAAGAGACATGAAGAAGAGGGGACACGTGTTGATGTAGAAGAGACGTGAAGAAGAGGGGACACGGTTGATGTAGAAGAGACGTGAAGAAGAGGGGACACGTGTTGATGTAGAAGAGACGTGAAGAAGAGGGGACACGTGTTGATGTAGGAGAGACGTGAAGAAGAGGGGACACATGTTGATGTAGAAGAGACACGAAGAAGAGGGGACACATGTTGATGTAGAAGAGACATGAAGAAGAGGGGACACATGTTGATGTAGAAGAGACATGAAGAAGAGGGGACACATGTTGTTGATGTAAAGAGACATGAAGAAGAGGGGACACATGTTGATGTAGAAGAGACATGAAGAAGAGGGGACACATGTTGATGTAGAAGAGACATGAAGAAGAGGGACACATGTTGATGTAGAAGAGACATGAAGAAGAGGGGACACATGTTGATGTAGAAGAGACATGAAGAAGAGGGGACACATGTTGATGTAGAAGAGACACGAAGAAGAGGGGACACATGTTGATGAAGAAGAGGGGACACATGTTGATGTAGAAGAGACACAAAGAAGAGGGGACACATGTTGATGTAGAGGAGACACGGAGAAGAGGGGACACATGTTGATGTTAGAAGAGACATGAAGAAGAGGGGACGCATGTTGATTTAGAAGAGACATGAAGAAGAGGGGATACATGTTGATGTAGAAGAGACATGAAGAAGAGGGGACACATGTTGATGTAGAAGAGACATGAAGAAGAGGGGACGCATGTTGATGTAGAAGAGACATGAAGAAGAGGGGACGCATGCTGATGTAGAAGAGACATGAAGAAGAGGGGGACACATGTTGATTGTAGAAGAGACTCGAAGAAGAGGGGACACATGTTGATGTAGAGGAGACATGAAGAAGAGGGGACACATGTTGATGTAGAAGAGACATGAAGAAGAGGGGACACATGTTGATGTAGAAGAGACATGAAGAAGAGGGGACACATGTTGATGTAGAAGAGACATGAAGAAGAGGGGACGCATGTTGATGTAGAAGAGACACGAAGAAGAGGGGACACATGTTGATGTAGAAGAGACACGAAGAAGAGGGGACACATGTTTATGTAGAAGAGACACGAAGAAGAGGGGACACATGTTGATGTAGAAGAGACACGAAGAAGAGGGGACACATGTTGATGTAGAAGAGACACGAAGAAGAGGGGACATATGTTGATGTAGAAGTGACATAAAGAAGAGGGGACACATGTTGATATAGAAGAGACATGAAGAAGAGGGGACACATGTTGATGTAGAAGAGACACGAAGAAGAGGGGACACATGTTTATGTAGAAGAGACACGAAGAAGAGGGGACACATGTTGATGTAGAAGAGACAGGAAGAAGAGGGGACACATGTTTGATGTAGAAGAGACACGAGGAGAGAAGAAGAGGGGACATATGTTGATGTAGAAGTGACATAAAGAAGAGGGGGACACATGTTGATATAGAAGAGGACATGAAGAAAGAGGGGACACATGTTGATGTATAGAGAGACATGAAGAAGAGGGGACACATGTTGATGTAGAGGAGACACGGAGAAGAGGGGACACATGTTGATGTAGAAGAGACACGAAGAAGAGGGGACACATGTTGATGTAGAAGAGACATGAAGAAGAGGGGACACATGTTGATGTAGAAGAGACATGAAGAAGAGGGGACACATGTTGATGTAGAAGAGACATGAAGAAGAGGGGACACATGTTGATGTAAAGAGACATGGAGAAGAAGGGACACATGTTGATGTAGAAGAGACATGAAGAAGAGGGGACACGTGTTGATGTAGAAGAGACATGAGGAAGAGAGGACACATGTTGATGTAGAAGAGACATGAAGAAGTGGGGACACATGTTGATGTAGAAGAGACATGAAGAAGTGGGGACACATGTTGATGTAGAAGAGACATGAAGAAGTGGGGACACATGTTGATGTAGAAGAGACATGAAGAAGATGGGACACATGTTGATGTAAGAGAGAAAGAAGATGGGACACATGTTGATGTAGAAGAGAGGGAGAAGCGGACAATGTTGATGTAGAAGAGACATGAAGAAGAGGGGACACATGTTGATGTAGAAGAGACATGGAGAAGAGGGGACACATGTTGATTGTAGAAGAGACGTGAAAAAAGAGGGGACACATGTTGATGTAGAAGGGGACATGGAGAAGAGGGGACACATGTTGATGTAGAAGAGACATGAAGAAGAGGGGACACATGTTGATGTAGAAGAGACATGAAGAAGAGGGGACACATGTTGATGTAGAAGAGACATGAAGAAGAGGGGACACATGTTGATGTAGAAGAGACATGAAGAGAGGGGGACACATGGTTGATGTAGAAGAGACATGGAGAAGAGGGGACACATGTTGATGTAGAAGAGACATGGAGAAGAGGGGACACATGTTGATGTAGAAGAGACATGAAGAAGAGGGGACCATGTTGATGTAGAAGAGACATGAAGAAGAGGGGACCATGTTGAATGTAGAAGAGACATGAAGAAGAGGGGACACATGTTGATTAGAAGAGACATGGAGAAGAGGGGACACATGTTGATGTAGAAGAGGACGTGAAGAAGAGGGGACACATGTTGAGGTAGAAGAGACGTGAGGAAGAGGGGAAAACATGTTTATGTAGAAGAGACGTGAAGAAGAGGGGACACATGTGATGTAGAAGAGACGTGAAGAAGAGGGGACACATGTTGATGTAGAAGAGACGTGGAGAAGAGGGGACACATGTTGATTGCAGAAGAGACGTGGAGAAGAGGGGACCATGTTGATGCAGAAGAGACGTGAAGAAGAGGGGACACATGTTGATGCAGAAGAGACATGAAGAAGAGGGGACACATGTTGATGTAGAAGGACATGAAGAAGAGGGGACACATGTTGATGTAGAAGAGACATGAAGAAGAGGGGACACATGTTGATGTAGAAGAGACATGAAGAAGAGGGGGACACATGTTGATTGTAGAAAGAGACATGAAGAAGAGAGGACACATGTTGATGTAGAAGAGACATGAAGAAGAGGAAGACAAATGTTGATGTAGAAGAGACATGAAGAAGAGGGGACACATGTTGATGTAGAAGAGACATGGAGGAAGAGGGGAACACATGTTGATTTAGAAGAGACATGAAGAAGAGGGGACACATGTTGATGTAGAAGAGACATGAAGAAGAGGGGACACATGTTGATGTAGAAGAGACATGAAGAAGAGGGGACACATGTTGATGTAGAAGAGACATGAAAAGAGGGGACACATGTTGATGTAGAAGAGACATGAAGAAGAGGGGACACATGTTGATGTAGAAGAGACACGAAGAAGAGGGGACACATGTTGATGTAGAAGAGACACGAAGAAGAGGGGACACATGTTGATGTAGAAGAGACACGAAGAAGAGGGACCATGTTGATGTAGAAGAGACATGAAGAAGAGGGGACACATGTTGTTGATGTAAAGGAGACATGAAGAAGAGGGGACACATGTTGTGAGTAGAAGAGACATGAAGAAGAGGTGGACCACATGTTGAAGTGTAGAAGAGGACCATGAAGAAGAGGGGGACACATGTTGATGCAGAAGAGAACACGAAGAAGAGGGGACACATGTTGATGTAGAAGAGACATGAAGAAGAGGGGACACATGTTGATGTAGAAGAGACATGAAGAAGAGGGGACACATGTGATTTAGAAGAGACACAAGAAGAGGGGACCACATGTTGATGAAGAAGAGGGGACACATGTTGATGTAGAAGAGACACGAAGAAGAGGGACACATGTTGATGTAGAGGAGACACGGAGAAGAGGGGACACATGTTATGTAGAAGAGACATGAAGAAGAGGGGACGCATGTTTGATGTAGAAAGAGACATGAAGAAGAGGGGATACATGTTGATGTAGAAGAGACATGAAGAAGAGGGGACACATGTTGATGTAGAAGAGACATGAAGAAGAGGGGGACGCATGTTGATGTAGAAGAGACATGAAGAAGAGGGGACGCATGCTGATGTAGAAGAGACATGAAGAAGAGGGGACACATGTTGATGTAGAAGAGACTCGAAGAAGAGGGGACACATGTTGATGTAGAGGAGACATGAAGAAGAGGGGACACATGTTGATGTAGAAGAGACATGAAGAAGAGGGGACACATGTTGATGTAGAAGAGACATGAAGAAGAGGGGACACATGTTGATGTAGAAGAGACACGAAGAAGAGGGGACACATGTTTATGTAGAAGAGACACGAAGAAGAGGGGACACATGTTGATGTAGAAGAGACACGAAGAAGAGGGGACACATGTTGATGTAGAAGAGACACGAAGAAGAGGGGACATATGTTGATGTAGAAGTGACATAAAGAAGAGGGGACACATGTTGATATAGAAGAGACATGAAGAAGAGGGGACACATGTTGATGTAGAAGAGACACGAAGAAGAGGGGACACATGTTTATGTAGAAGAGACACGAAGAAGAGGGAACACATGTTGATGTAGAAGAGACACGAAGAAGAGGGGACACATGTTGATGTAGAAGAGACACGAAGAAGAGGGGACATATGTTGATGTAGAAGTGACATAAAGAAGAGGGGACACATGTTGATATAGAAGACAGAGACATGAAGAAGAGGGGACACATGTTGATGTAGAAGAGACATGAAGAAGAGGGGACACATGTTGATGTAGAGGAGACACGGAGAAGAGGGGACACATGTTGATGTAGAAGAGACACGAAGAAGAGGGGACACATGTTGATGTAGAAGAGACATGAAGAAGAGGGGACACATGTTGATGTAGAAGAGACATGAAGAAGAGGGGACACATGTTGATGTAGAAGAGACATGAAGAAGAGGGGACACATGTTGATGTAAAGAGACATGGAGAAGAAGGGACACATGTTGATGTAGAAGAGACATGAAGAAGAGGGGACACATGTTGATGTAGAAGAGACACGAAGAAGAGGGGACACATGTTGATGTAGAAGAGACACGAAGAAGAAGGGACACATGTTGATGTAGAAGAGACACGAAGAAGAGGGGACACATGTTGATGTAGAAGAGACACGGAGAAGAGGGGACGCATGTTGATGTAGAAGAGACACGAAGAAGAGGGGACGCATGTTGATGTAGAAGAGACATGAAGAAGAGGGGACACATGTTGGTGTAGAAGAGACACGAAGAAGAGGGGACACATGTTGATGTAGAAGAGACACGAAGAAGAGGGGACACATGTTGATGTATAAGAGACATGGAGAAGAGGGGACACATGTTGATGTATAAGAGACATGGAGAAGAGGGGACACATGTTGATGTAGAAGAGACATGAAGAAGAGGGGACACATGTTGATGTAGAGGAGACACGGAGAAGAGGGGACACATGTTGATGTAGAAGAGACATGAAGAAGAGGGGACACATGTTGATGTAGAAGAGACACGAAGAAGAGGGGACACATGTTTATGTAGAAGAGACACGAAGAAGAGGGGACACATGTTGATGTAGAAGAGACACGAAGAAGAGGGGACACATGTTGATGTAGAAGAGACACGAAGAAGAGGGGACATATGTTGATGTAGAAGTGACATAAAGAAGAGGGGACACATGTTGATATAGAAGAGACATGAAGAAGAGGGGACACATGTTGATGTAGAAGAGACACGAAGAAGAGGGGACACATGTTGATGTAGAAGAGACACGAAGAAGAGGGAACACATGTTGATGTAGAAGAGACACGAAGAAGAGGGGACACATGTTGATGTAGAAGAGACACGAAGAAGAGGGGACACATGTTTGATGTAGAAGTGACATAAAGAAGAGGGGACACATGTTGATATAGAAGAGACATGAAGAAGAGGGGACACATGTTGATGTAGAAGAGACATGAAGAAGAGGGGACACATGTTGATGTAGAGGAGACACGGAGAAGAGGGGACACATGTTGATGTAGAAGAGACACGAAGAAGAGGGGACACATGTTGATGTAGAAGAGACATGAAGAAGAGGGGGACACATGTTGATGTAGAAGAGACATGAAGAAGAGGGGGACACATGTTGATGTAGAAGAGACATGAAGAAGAGGGGACACATGTTGATGTAAAGAGACATGGAGAAGAAGGGACACATGTTGATGTAGAAGAGACATGAAGAAGAGGGGACACATGTTGATGTAGAAGAGACACGAAGAAGAGGGGACACATGTTGATGTAGAAGAGACACGAAGAAGAAGGGACACATGTTGATGTAGAAGAGACACGAAGAAGAGGGGACACATGTTGATGTAGAAGAGACACGAAGAAGAGGGGACGCATGTTGATGTAGAAGAGACACGAAGAAGAGGGGACGCATGTTGATGTAGAAGAGACATGAAGAAGAGGGGACACATGTTGGTTGTAGAAGAGACACGAAGAAGAGGGGACACATGTTGATGTTAGAAGAGACACGAAGAAGAGGGGGACACATGTTGATGTATAAGAGACATGGAGAAGAGGGGACACCATGTTGATGTATAAGAGACATGGAGAAGAGGGGGACACATGTTGATGTAGAAGAGACATGAAGAAGAGGGACACATGTTGATGTAGAGGAGACACGGAGAAGAGGGGACACATGTTGATGTAGAAGAGACATGAAGAAGAGGGGACACATGTTGATGTAGAAGAGACATGAAGAAGAGGGGACACATGTTGATGTAGAAGAGACATGAAAAGAGGGGACACATGTTGATGTAGAAGAGACATGAAGAAGAGGGGACACATGTTGATGTAGAAGAGACACAAAGAAGAGGGGACACATGTTGATGTAGAGGAGACACGGAGAAGAGGGGACACGTGTTGATGTAGAAGAGACATGAAGAAGAGGGGACACGTGTTAATGTAGAAGAGACATGAGGAAGAGAGGACACGTGTTGATGTAGAAGAGACATGAAGAAGTGGGGACACATGTTGATGTAGAAGAGACATGAAGAAGTGGGGACACATGTTGATGTAGAAGAGACATGAAGAAGAGGGGACACATGTTGATGTAGAAGAGACGTGAGGAAGAGGGGACACATGTTGATGTAGAAGAGACGTGAAGAAGAGGGGACACATGTTGATGTAGAAGAGACGTGAAGAAGAGGGGACACATGTTGATGTAGAAGAGACGTGGAGAAGAGGGGACACATGTTGATGCAGAAGAGACGTGAAGAAGAGGGGACACATGTTGATGCAGAAGAGACATGAAGAAGAGGGGACACATGTTGATGTAGAAGAGACATGAAGAAGAGGGGACACATGTTGATGTAGAAGAGACATGAAGAAGAGGGGACACATGTTGATGTAGAAGAGACATGAAGAAGAGGGGACACATGTTGATGTAGAAGAGACATGAAGAAGAGAGGACACATGTTGATGTAGAAGAGACATGAAGAAGAGGAGACAAATGTTGATGTAGAAGAGACATGAAGAAGAGGGGACACATGTTGATGTAGAAGAGACATGAGGAAGAGGGGACACATGTTGATTTAGAAGAGACATGAAGAAGAGGGGACACATGTTGATGTAGAAGAGACATGAAGAAGAGGGGACACATGTTGATGTAGAAGAGACATGAAGAAGAGGGGACACATGTTGATGTAGAAGAGACATGAAGAAGAGGGGACACATGTGATGTAGAAGAGACATGAAAGAGGGGACACATGTTGATGTAGAAGAGACATGAAGAAGAGGGGACACATGTGATGTAGAAGAGACACGAAGAAGAGGGGACACATGTGATGTAGAAGAGACACGAAGAAGAGGGGACACATGTTGATGTAGAAGAGACACGAAGAAGAGGGGACACATGTTGATGTAGAAGAGACACGAAGAAGAGGGGACACATGTTGATGTAGAAGAGACATGAAGAAGAGGGGACAATGTTGATGTAGAGGAGGACACGGAGAAGAGGGGACACATGTGATGTAGAAGAGACACGAAGAAGAGGGGACACATGTTGATGTAGAAGAGACATGAAGGAAGAGGGACACGTGTTGATGTAGAAGAGACATGAAGAAGGGGACACATGTTGATGTAGAAGAGACATGAAGAAGTGGGGACACATGTTGATGTAGAAGAGACATGAAGAAGTGGGGACACATGTTGATGTAGAAGAGACATGAAGAAGTGGGGACACATGTTGATGTAGAAGAGACATGAAGAAGTGGGGACACATGTTGATGTAGAAGAGACATGAAGAAGATGGGACACATGTTGATGTAGAAGAGACATGGAGAAGAGGGGACACATGTTGATGTAGAAGAGACAATGAAGAGGGGACACATGTTGATGTAGAAGAGACATGAAGAAAGGGGACACATGTTGATGTAGAAGAGACATGAAGAGGGGGACACATGTTTGATGTAGAAGAGGACATGTGAGAAAGAGGGGACACATGTTGATGTAGAAGAGGACATGAGAAGAGGGGACACATGTTGATGTAGAAAGAGACATGAAGAAGAGGGGACACATGTTTGATGTAGAAGAGGACATGAAGGACAGACGGGGACACATGTTGATGTAGAAGAGACATGAAGAAGAGGGGAACCAACATGTTGATGGTAGAAGAGACATGAGAGAGGGACACATGTTGATTGTAGAGAGACATGGAGAAGAGGGGACACATGTGATGTTAAGAAGAGACATGGAAGAAGAGGGACACATGTTGATGTAGAAGAGAGACATGGAGAAAGACGGGGACACATGTTGATGTAGAAGAGACATGGAAGAAGAGGGGGACACATGGTGATGTAGCAGAGACAGTGAGGAAGAGGGGACACAGTGTTGATGTAGAGACGTGAGAAGAGGGTACACTGTTGAGTATAGAGACGGAAGAGAGGGACACATGTTGATGTAGAAGAGACGGAAGAAGAGTGGGACACATGTTGACTTTAGACGAGACGTGGAGAAGAGGGGACACATGCTGATGTAGAAGAGACATGAAGAAGAGGGGGACACATGTTGATGTAGAGAGAGAGAAGAAGGGGGACACATGTTGATGTAGAAGAGACGTGAAGAAGAGGGGGACACATGTTGATGTAGAAGAGACGTGAAAGAAGAGGGGACACATGTTGATGTAGAAGAGACATGAAGAAGAGGGGACAACATGTGATGCAGAAGAGACGTGAAGAAGAGGGGCACCATGTTGATGCAGAAGACTTGAAGAGAGGGGACACATGTTTGATGTAGAAGAGACATGAAGAAGAGGGGACACATGTTGATGTAGAAGAGACATGAAGAAGAGGGGACACATGTGATGTAGAAGAGACATGGAGAAGAGGGGACACATTGTTGATGTAGAAGAGACATGAAGAAGAGGGGGACACATGTGATGTAGAAGAGACGTGAAGGAAGAGGGGACACAGTTGATGTAGAAGAGACATGAAGAAGAGGGGACACATGTTGATGTAGAAGAGACATGAGAGAAGAGGGGACACATGTGATGTAGAAGAGACATGAAGAAGAAGGGACACATGTTGATGTAGAAGAGACGTGAGGAAGAGGGGACACATGTTGATGTAGAAGGAGACGTGAAGAAGAGGGGACACATGTTGATGTAGAAGAGACGTGAAGAAGAGGGGACACATGTTGATGTAGAAGAGACGTGGAGAAGAGGGGACACATGTTGATGCAGAAGAGACATGAAGAAGAGGGGACACATGTTGATTGCAGAAGAGACATGAAGAAGAGGGGACACATGTTGATGTAGAAGAGACATGAAGAAGAGGGGACACGTGTTGATGTAGAAGAGACATGAAGAAGAGGGAACACATGTTGATGTAGAAGAGACATGAGAAGAGAGGACACATGTTGATGTAGAAGAGACATGAAGAAGAGGAGGACACATGTTGATGTAGAAGAGACATGAAGAAGAGGAGACACATGTTGATGTAGAAAGAGACATGAAGAGAGACATGAGGAAGAGGGGACACATGTTGATTTAGAAGAGACATGAGAAGAGGGGACACATGTTGATGTAGAAGAGACATGAAGAAGAGGGGACACATGTTGATGTAGAAGAGACATGAAGAAGAGGGGACACATGTTGATGTAGAAGAGACATGAAGAAGAGGGGACACATGTTGATGTAGAAGAGACATGAAGAAGAGGGGACACATGTTGATATAGAAGAGACATGAAGAAGAGGGGACACATGTTGATGTAGAGGAGACATGAAGAAGTGGATTTTGCATAATAGGTGACCTTTAGGTCATTTGTATGTATTTGTGTGCAGTTTAACAAAAATCTTAGCTTTAGCTATTTTTGGGACTTTCATCATCATCTGATGGATTTGATTGATGGATGGAAGTATTATATGAAGTTCAATATTGGTAAGCTATGTCTCAATACAAATCTACTCATCGATACTTGGGCTGCGTTTCACTTCGGTTAAATGGATTCCTTGCGTCCCTCACTTGCGTCGTTTCCTTGCGACTAGTCCCTCCCACCAGGGAAGCATGGGGGGACGCAAGGAAACCACGAGAAGCAGGGAAATGAGTTTTAAGAGCAATGGGACGTCCTTTCCTCCGGAGCGTCACGTGAAGCGATGTCCGTTTGTGATGACGCCGCACAGCTGATCGTCTGACAGCAGCTCTGTCCCCGTTATTTTCACAAACACCCCCGCCTCTGTTAGTACACATTTACTGACACAAACTTGTATCATCTGTTGTAGACCCAAATAAATAAAATAAAATAAGAACTTATACTCAAAAAAAATAAACGCCATTCTTAAAATGTATAAATGAACATTAGTTGGATTAATATTGATTAGAGTGCACAATAGAAATAAAATAATTGAGAGAAAAATTACCGAAGTGAGACGCATCCTGGGTCTAAGAGAATGAAGCACCACGGAATGTATCCATGTGTCGTCATGAACTAGATGGTGGCTGAATCTCAGTTTAACTACTTCAGCTTGAGAGCTAATCGCTAAAGTTATAAATCAGGGAAAAAAGGTATTATTTTGCCCTCTGTTTTCTCTGTTCTATACATGTTTAGGTTAAAGTTCATAAAAGTTCAACTTGATGCTGTGAGAAGCCAGCTTAAATAAAGGAACACATAGAAACTGGGTGGCTTTGTTAAAGTGTCATGACAAAGATCAATACATGAAACCAAGGTGTCACATTATTAATAGTACATGTTCTGAACATGGTGTTTTCTATTAAGCAGCTAAATTGTGCTACATGATGGGTATGTTTTGCTTCCCTAGGCTCTGTGTAGTGTTTTGAGGGATAGGTTATTAGTTGTTACCCTGCTGCTGTATTAATCCTCTGCTCTGCCTCTCTCCTGCCTCAGAGGTAGACGAGTGCCAGATCAGCCCTTTCATCTGTGGCCAGGGGATCTGCTACAACACAGCGGAGGGATACACCTGCCACTGTGATGAGGGGTACCGCCTGGATGACGCCCAAACCACCTGTGTAGGTGAGGTTACAGTTTGCGAAGCAAGTCACTGAGGTCAAAGGTCATCTGGCGCATGTCCATGTCAATTTATGCAAGTTGGGCTGGATAATAACACATTTTGAATGCAGTGGTGGATGGGAGCGGAGCACAGTGATTTTACCTGAAGCTCAGAGCTATGTTGTATTGGACCTAATAACTCTACTTTCGACACAAAGAGTAGTTAGTACGAACATTATTTACATTTCTTTACAAACCAGCATTCAGCTAATCAGAAGGAATATGGAGTAAGTTCAACTCATTGATTATTATAACACCTTCTTGCACCTTCCACCTTGCACATTTCCCCTCTGTGGGACTAATAAAGGTATTCTGATTCTGTTGGGTAAGTAAAGTATCTCCCCATCCACAGGTCTATCTCTGTATTACAAATAGTATAATTTAGACATATGATTTTAATGTATGAATGTATACTTTTTGTTACAATTATGGAGATAAACATCTTTAAGGCATTTATTATTCAGTTGTGTTCTGATGTTATCCCATGTTGTGTGCTCTGATCAGATGTAGATGAGTGTTTGGAGAGCCCGCCCTCTTGTGTTGGCGGTCGCTGCGAGAACACAGAGGGCAGTTTCCTGTGTGTGTGTCCGGAGGGATTCCTCGTGGATGAAGAGGGGACTAGTTGTTTAGGTAAGAGCCCTCAACTCATGCAAAAGCTATTTTGATGCTTCTTTGAAAGACTATTTTATATGCACACTACTTTTCTCTATTTCTCTTACATCATTGTACTTACACAAAATAGAAACAATACTAGCCCCAATACTTTTACAATGTTCATGAGATGATAAAATAATGAGCCTTTAAAACAGCTAGTTGTGTTTCGTTCCTATGGTTACCTACTCTGCTGGCTTGCGCCTCTACGTACAGCTGTTTTCTGATTGGTTGCACTTCCAAAGGTCAGCCGTAACTACGTCAAAGTTTGAATAATTTGATGGCGACGCCGAGGGTAGCGCTTACGCCTCGTCAGGCTAAATGGTTCTCTCCTCAGAAACACAACGTCAGCACAGAGCTTTTTTATCGCGTATGCAGCTTAGCGTTAGCTTTTTACTTCTGGCGATTCATAAATAACAAAGTGGTGTTATTGTGTGGAGTTTATCTTGCTGAACAAAATGTGTTAGTATAATAAATGTGTGTTTGCCACAGAGCTCATTTTCTGCAATATTCTAAAATCCAGTGCAAAAATCCCGTTGCAATGCTAATTTTCATGTCGGTCTACAAAAATGTGTATTCACTCCACCACTCGAGATGGACCGCTTCAGTCCCTCTGCTAGGATTAGCACAAACATGCACATGTCATGTCAAAACTAGATGCAGCATCAAGCATGAGGACACAGTGAGCCCCGCACAGCCACAGCCTGTGTGGTCAGACCTTGGTCAAACACCTGGTCAAACATAAGCTCTGCACACTAACAAGCGCACACTAATAGAATTATAAGTCAGTGGAATCTTGGAGGAGCCGCTGACCACACCATTATGAGCGTTTGCACAACCTCCTCCCTGGTTTGTCCCACTTATTGGGATATAAATTCAAGGCACTCTGTCATTAAGCGGTTTCCTGCCATTCCAACGTAGCTTTCCCCACCCACCAAAATAATACTGAATTATGGTCTGTGAGAGCAAACAGGCCTGATGGCTGTTTATCCAGAGCTCGATTAAAATGTCTTATTCTCAACTGCGGAGGACGAGGGATCAGATTATGACTTTAACAGTTTTATAATGATGGATATTGCAACCGAGATATCTATTAATACGATCGATACAAAACCACGCTCAGTAGGAGTTTCAGACATTTTTTGGAATCCTGAAAACATCATTTTCAACATAGGAAAACCACTTTCCTACCATACATATTTGACTCTGCACTAATGCTATTTAAATATGTACTTTTGATGGGGTGAAAACCACCATTCAGTCAAAGCTACAGGTTTAAGGGCAGAAATGCATCAGACAGATACAAATATTCACTACAGTCGTGCAGAATGAAAACGGAAGCTTAGACATACAGCAGCATATCATTTTATCATCATCAGTTTATTGTCGTTCCAAAACAAACGTTCATGTTCCTTTAAGCTAAAAACAATATGGTACAGTATGACAGCGAATACTGCTGTATTGCTGCAGACGAAGCAACGTGAACAGGCTGTGGCTGGTTTGATGTTGGCCTTCTCCAGTGGGCTCTGTGCAGCCCCTCACTCCACCGATATCACTGACACTGACTGCCTGGTTGATGGGTACCAATTATGTTCTGGTAAGACTTTTAGTCTACCCCTGCAGAACCCTCCTGACCATGACAGTTTGTACGGTTTTCATTCATTATAGGGTTAAAACACAAATGAAAGAAAAACAACAGTTTATAAAAGTTTCACAACAACATTTAACAGTCATGCAGTGTTTTAGAGTTCTCGTAAAGCTCTTAAGTGAGGCTTTCTGGGATGATCTGTAATGCCTCCTTCAGGGGATCCAAGCTCCCCTGTATTTGAAAACATACCGATGGTCTATATAGATGAAGCAATTGACATGGGTAGCCAGGTCAATCTGAACGCCCATGTGGTTTCGTTTGAACTGCTCTGAAAGTAGAGCTTTGAATTTATTGCACCATTCCAAGATTACATTATATCCTAACCCCATGGTGAGTAAAGTCTAGCCGTCAACACATGCAGAAATCAGCCCAGAAAACAAATTCAGAATAAAATACTGTGCCAATCAAGCAATTCAACTAATAAACAATTCCAAAGAACATGTAGAATGGGCCCATATTTTCCTGGAAGGTGTCCCCATCCCTCCTCTTCAGTAGTTAGCTGCTCTGTGTCCCATGTGACAAATGGTGAGCTGTGAGGTTCTGACTGTTCACACACTATGCACCAGCCTCAGGAGGGTGGCAGGGAGTGGTGGTTGGTGAGAGAGGGAATAATTACGCCATGCAGTCCTTTTTAGAAGGTAATAACCCCTGCTCACAGATGTGCACATGAAACTGCCAAACTGAGGGTAATGTCAAGCATCTCACATGCGTGTGTGTGTGTGTGTGTGTGTGTGTGTGTGTGTGTGTGTGTGTGTGTGTGTGTGTGTGTGTGTGTGTGTGTGTGTGTGTGTGTGTGTGTGTGTGTGTGTGTGTGGTGTTTAAGAAATGAATCTAAAGTAGTTCCAAAACATGCTTATGTCAGTCATAAAGGGGCTTCTTGTTCTCCTGTCCTGGATTTATTATAATAAAGTTAACTCTATACTGTAGTACAGCATTGGCTTCTTTTTGCTTTTTTGTTCGCAGACCTCATACCGCCATTATGATTTGTCTTTATTTCTTGACTTGGAATAAATCTGAAAGAGGACATATTCTGATCATTTTCAGTTTCATATTAGTATCTAGTGCCTCTACTGGGACATGTCTCCATTCTTTAATGTTCAAAAAGCTCTGATTGGTTAGCTGGCCGGCGCTGTTGTGATTGGTCAATTGCTTAGAGATGTCCCGCCCCAGCCTATCACGTTAAATATGTTGGAGCGCTAGCTAGTGTTATGTAGTGATGTCACTTTGTTCCGGATGTAAACACACTAACACAGAAGTCGAATGGAGCTGTTTCAGGCTAGGGGGGGGGGGGAGTGTGTGGGAGAGAAACTCCCCCTGGAGGGAACACAGAGATTTTAGCCTTTGCAGACCATTTACATGCACAAAAACCTATAGAACACGCTACAAGAAAAGCCACAAAAAGAAAACCTATTATTATGCTCTTGAATAGGAGGTTTCCATTTCATTTACATCTGCTAAGGTAGTCAAGTTTTAGTCCTCCTTTAAGAAATACAAATAATTAATTTCAATTTATCGTTAATTACAGAAAATAAAAGCTACTAAAATGAGGATTCCCACCACCCAATGGTGACTCTGAGTCATCGTTCAGCTGGAACCTGCTACAGAGCTGGAGTCATCACAGATTCACGTTAAGCCTCAAGGATTCAAGCTGTTGGTCACACACTCTGCTGCTCAGAATAACCCTATACATATGAACTGTGTAATAACTGCAAATATCAAGTGCCATAAAAAGGAGTTGTTACCTCATAAACTTGCATTAAGTCTGGGCAGCGTTTCCATGAATGACATGGTGGCTTTACCATTCAAAACCTTTTTACTTGTTCTACCAAAAGGACTTTGTAAGGAACTTTTTGTTCATGCCTCTCCCTCTGAAACTTGATCAAACTGGAGACATTACTCTCTGGGTTTATACATTCTTCATGCCACACAAACACTTCAGCACATTTTCAGATTTACCCTAGAGCCTATGCAACTTATGGATCTGGAACAAGTAGTTATGGTTCCATGTTTACTCTACAGTGGTTCTATTTCGTCCCTACTGACCGCCAGAGGCGGTGCTTTAAGCACTGGATATGTCCATTGCGCGCATGCGCAGCTCGAGTACCAATAACAACAAAGTCACCTGTGACCCACGTGACACCGGCTATATCAGCCGGTGTCGTCAGAGGATCTGTTCCTTTCATCTTCTCGCTGCGCGAGAGTACCGTGGCTACATTTTTGTAGCCTACAGGGTTCAGGTTTGAACGTTTGATCTGAGGGATTGCTCTGCAAGCAGCTGGCCGCGTGCAGCTTCGCGACTGACAGTCGGAGCTACGGGTCGTTAACGCGTCCTCCAGAAGCTGTGGCCGGCTGTGCGCTGTGCAGAGCCTCGACAGACAGGTTTGTGTCAGCTTGTTGCTGGTGATGGCTGTGTCCCCGCACCCTCTCCCAGCCAAGTTGTCCTGATTGCCGTCTTATTTTTTGTTTGGCTTAGACTTTCTGGTGACGACAGTGTTCCCGCTTCCTCTCCCATAAAGTTGCCCTTATGCTCTTTTGAAAGTTCTGCTTGTGGCGTTGTGCCCTAGCTATCATTAGCATTTGAGTCCCAGCTTTGGCTGCGTCCCTCATTCAATTTAGTATGGAAAGCCCAGTGTCATATTTTAAACCTGTTTTTCGTTTAAATGCAGAGAGTAAGGTAAGTACTTTCTATTTCTTAGAAGCTATTATCTGGTCTTAACATTTGTGTTCTGACTTGGTCGCTTGATTGTTAGCAGCAGCCGCTTGGCTAACACCTTGCTGTTAAGCGTAACTATTAACTCAGCCGGTGAGGGCAGTGCTCCCGCTCCCGGAAACATAGGGTTTGATTGCAGTAGCGCTAAAGCGTTGTATTACTGCTCCTAGTACTAGACTCCTAGCACTAGGATGATATGCAACATCTTCACTGCGGGTGCTGTGTGCTCCGCATGTGCGGTTACTACTGTAACCATGGCCTACGGTTCTATGTGGGCTGTTCTCTTTCTTAGAAGCTAATTATCTGGTCTTAACATTGTGTTCTGACTTGGTTGCTTGGTTGTTAGTAGCAGCCGCTTGGCTAACACCTTGCATGTACTGTTAAGCTTCATTATTTAACTCAGCAAGTGAGGGCAGTGCTCTCGCTCCCGCTCCCGGGAAACGCATGGTATGGTTGCAGTAGCGCTATATCGTTGTATTTACTGCTCCTAGTACTAGACTCCTAGCACTAGGACAATATGCAGAGAACAATCTTCACTGTGTGTGCTGTGCTGTGTGCTCTGCATGTGAGGCCATTAAGGAGGATTTCATCCTCCCAATATTATATTATCTAGTGGGCAGCCGTTTGTCTGACACTTTTAGGCACCGGCCACAGTTACTACTGTAACTAAGGTTCTAAGCCGTAAGTACTGGCCATAATTACTACTGTAACTACGGTTCCAAGCCGTGTAAGTACTGGCCATAGTCAATACCGTAACTACGGCTATATGCTGTGTAAGTACTGGCCATAGTTACTACTGTAACTACGGTTTCAAGCCGTGCAAGTACTGGTCATAGTCAATACCGTAACTATCAAATCAAATCAAATCAAGTTTTATTTATATAGCACATTTATAAACGATTTTTGGTCGAGCCAAAGTGCTGTACATATAATAAAATTAGCCTAGAGTAGAGACACTTTACAGCAAATACAACAACACAGATTGTTCAGAATATCAGTATGAGAAAAACGACACCCTCTGTCCTTAGACCCTCACATCGTACAAGGAAAAACTTCCAGAGAAAAATCCACAGTTTGAGGGGGAAAAATGGGAGAAACCTCAGGGAGAGCAACAGAGGAGGGATCCCTCTCCCAGGACGGACAGACGTGCAATAGATGCCGTGTGTAAATCGAAGAGATAATACATTTTACAGCATATAGACCGAATGTTAGGAAATGCATGTGTCTGTAATAAGAAGATGAATCCATGAGGATGTCAGCTACAATCCTGAGGAAGCCATCAGGGAAGCAGCATGGCGAGACCCAAGGCAGGACCGCAGAGACAGGTTCAGCCACGACCCGAAACGTCCACGACTTAATCCAGAACTCGGGATAGAGGATCCAAGACACAGGACTACAGCAAGAGGATCAGCCTCGATTCCGGATCCCGGCGTAGATATAGATACAAAACAAGAACAAAGATTTGGCTGGGTTAATCGGAACAAGAGAATACACAGACACAGACAGAGAGGGAAAAGGTCATTGGATAAAAGTTATTCTTGATAACCCTCTAGAAAGATCTCATGAACTTCCCCACTCAATCTATCAAGACCCGAGCAGTTCTATTAGAAGTCCAAGGTAAAGGCACAGGCCGGCGCATATCGCTCATGGAATCCCTCACCATATGAACTCTGACCCCTCAAGTGTACAAGTGAAGAGACACCATGTGTCAGCTCCTTTTAGAATATAATTTCTTCTCTTCTCAGAGAAACAAGGGTATGAAAAGAATAGCCAGAAACAGAGGAAGAGAGGCACAACGTGACTACGTAAATGCACTCTCCTAAATATTAAACGAGTAAGAGGTGAAGAAACACAAAGCAAGAAATTGAAAAGAAAAGGCACCATCATGCTTCCCCTTAGAATAGGGTGGAAATTATGAAGACCCAAATTAAAAAAGAGGGGACATGGGATACTAGTGAAGAGGGACAGTGAAAAAGCCCAACGTATCCAACGTACTAGCACTCTCCAAAGAGACAGAAGGTCAAAGTATACGCCGAGAGGCACAACGTGAATGCACTCTCCCGTGTAAATTAGTTCAAGGGAAAGGGGGTGAAAAACTAAACTAATCAAAAGAAGGAAGTAGAGAGGCCTAAATGCCCTCTCCTAGATTCAGTTAAAGGAAAGAACTGGGGAACAAACAAGTACAGGAGGAAAGGCCCAACGAGTCAACGTCAACACACTCTCCTAGAATAGTTCAAGGTAAACGAGGTAGGAAGAATATAGTAAGAAACAGAGCTGAAAAGGCGTCCAAGAACGCTTTCCCTCTATTCCAGGGTGAAAATGTAGGATAAGAAAACAGAGATAGAGAGCACAACAACCTATCTCTTCGTCAGATACACTCCCCCGCCTGGATAAGCGACTCTGTGCCCCATCCCCCTCTACCGGACCTTAGATCCTATGGCTCTATGCTGTGTAAGTACTGGCCATAGTTACTACTGTAACTACGGTTCTAAGCCATAAGTACTGGCCATAGTTACTACTGTAACTACTAGGGGTGTAACGGTATCCGTATTCGTCCCGTACCGTTACGGTTCGGACGTCACGGTTCGGCACATGCAGTCACACGGCGAATACGCCTTTTTTTACGAGTGGGAAAAAGGTCTGTCATTCAGGGCAGTATCCACTACACTATTTATAATCTAGGGGGCGGCATTGCGCCTAAAAGTTATTTGCCAGCCGCCCTTAAAGGGATAGTGGAAATCCGCGAATTTTGGTTTTAACTTATGTATTTTTATTAAAAATAAGCATAATAAACAATTTTTTTTAATTTCATGCGCCTAGTTTCATTTTATTTTCAATTTTACTGCGCCCTCTCAATGAAACGAAATACTTCGGGAATCGTCGGGAATCTTCGGGTGATGACGAGAGCATAGGAAGACGGGCACAAACAATGGCGGACATTCAATAGCATTTGCATGTGAATAGCCGAGTATATTTCCATAAATATGATGATTGATTATCAGTAAAAAATTCTACGTGACACAACGACATTGGATTAACCTTGAGATGCGTTTTTATTCCGTTGAACACAACTTTTGATCACAAATCAAAAAAGGTAAGACGTAATTATTGTAATATTTTTGGAACCGGATGTTGTTTACTTTCTCTTTTCTGGCTGATAGCTCCAGGAATTCGAGGTCTTACAGTGATGACATTACATGTGTGGAATCTGTGGAGTCTCAGCTTTAAATCGTATATCTTGTTTGTGCAGTTAAGAGTAATAAGGGCATTTCTACCGTGTGTTGTGTGTAAAAAAGCGTTAGCATTAGTTAGCATTGTTTCGCTCAATGCTAATTCAAAGGCTTGGTATTACTCTTGTGTTTTTTCTAGCTAACAATTGTTCTTATTGTCAGTTAGCGGAGTTTCTTACCTTTAAAAGGGTATGAAACATTAATAGTTTCATAAATGTTAAGAAGCCCTGAGACATGTGAGAGAAAAAAAACTGTGGGAGGGGTCCACTGGGGGACCTTCGGGCTTAACTGGTTAACAATGATTAATATTTGTAAAGGCTACAGGTGATCTTAAGATGCGTGAGCTATGCTTAGGGACCTACCAGTCAAGATTATTTGTGCGTAGGGGTGCATCATCTGGCGCCTGGTCCTGGTCATCCTCGCCATTGCCCATGCCGTGAACCATCACCTCGGGCTCGAACAAATAAGGACGTAATGGTCCATCGTCTGGCTCAATATTGTCACCATCGTCGCTTACTGAACCGGATTCAGATTCAGTTCCTAAAACGACATTTTCGTAGGAAAGCCGAGAGGATGTTTCTGACTCGCTATCATCACTGGATACCTCGTACAATCCTTCTTCTTTGTCTGGTATATTTGCCCTTCCACGTTCATTCTGCATAGACGCCATGGTTTGTTATCGTATCGTCTTCCTAAGTTTTCGTCACTTCCGGTTTGGCTGAGTCGAACATTTCGTTTCTAAAAAACTTCGGGGAAGCTGCAATAAAGTGCTTCTAACATGCGTAAGGCAATTATTATATTTTTTTAATCAGGTGTGATTGTTTTGGTACGTAATTATGCTTGTATATAAGTTACAACGAAACTATTTGAGGTTCCATTTCCACTATCCCTTTAAACAACAAATGAAGAACAAGAAGAAACAACAACAAAACGAACAAAATACAAGAAGAAGAAAAGTTAGTATGGTGATTTCAGATAACACACAGGAGCTAGAACCCACCTGTTTCTTTTAAATCAGCTGTGTGGGAACATTTCGGGTTCCCTGTGGACTACAATAACGATGAAGTGCGCGAGTGGTGGATCGGACGAGGACGGTGTGTCGGCGTTGTTCGACAGCGATGCGGTATGCTAATGGAAACACACATGCTAAATCATATCAGAAGCCATCTCCCAGATTTGCCACTCACCGGAGCCCGGCAAAAGACAACAGCAGTTCAACAGCTGATCCCCGCTGTTTGTAAGAAGCCAAGAGACATGAGAGCCGACATAAATAACGGAAGCTTTTGGCATATGTTTTTCAACGACTATGCGCTCTTGAAACACTTCCTTATTATTTATTTTGTAATATTTTCAAGACATTCTTTCTAGTTTTACAGCTTGATGAAACCTTTTTGTTTGACATCAGCCATTATAGATAATCTGGCCATCTGAGTGTGTGTGGTACTGTTTGTGGTTTGTTTTTATCGGTGTAATACAGTTAATTATTCAAAATGTTAGAGTTCCTTATTTTTATAATGAAACTTGCACTTCAAAATAAATCAAAAACTAACCTGGAATTATGCATTTGGGACTTTTTTTTTGCTTTTTCTTGTTGTACCGAACCCGTACCGAACCGTGACCCCCAAACCGAGGTACGAACCGAACCGTGACTTCTGTGAACCGTTACACCCCTAGTAACTACGGTTTCAAGCCGTGCAAGTACTGGCCATAGTCAATACCGTAACTACGGCTCTATGCTGTGTAAGTACTGGCCATAGTTACTACTGTAACTACGGTTCTAAGCCATGTAAGTACTGGCCATAGTTACTACTGTAACTACGGTTCCAAGCCGTGCAAGTACTGGCCAGAGTTACTACTGTAACTACGGCTCTATGCTGTGTAAGTTTTGGCCATAGTTACGACTGTAACTACGGTTCTAAGCCGTGTAAGTACTGGCCATAGTTACTACTGTAACTACAGTTATATGCCGTGTGAGCACTGGTTACTGCTGTAACTATGGCTCTGTGCTGTTCTCTTCTTTAGAAGCTAGTTATCTGGTCTTAAACATGTGTGTTATTTGACTTGATCTCGCTTGATCGTTAGCAGCAGCCGCTCGGCTAACGCCTTGCGTGTACTGTTAAGCTTCTTTATTTTACCCAGCTAGGTGAAGGCAGTGCTCTCGCTCCCGCTCCCTCTGCCGGTAATGCGGATGTAGCTACATCCCTTTTTCTGTTCGGTGAGTAGTAGCACCGCTCTACTCTTCCCGTTCAGCAGGTAGCTGGTGAAGGCTGTGTTCCCGCACCCGCTCCCGGTTACGCTGCATCTGGCGTTCGTCTCTAACTCAATCAGTGAAGGCAGTTCTCGCCCCCGCTCCTGGTAGACGCTGAACTGCCTAGTTTTTCCGTTAAGCAGGTAGCCAGTGAAGGCTGTGTTCCCGCACCCGCTCCCGGTTACGCTGCATCTGGCGTTCGTCTCTAACTCAACCAGTGAAGGCAGTGTTCTCGCCCCCGCTCCTGGTAGACGCGGAACTGCCTTGTTTCTCCGTTAAGCAGGTAGCTGGTGAAGGCTGTGTTCCCGCACCCGCTCTCGGTTATGCTGCATCTGGCATTCGTCTCTAACTCAGCCGGCAGTGTTCTCTTTGGGGTTTTTTCAAATTGTATTTACAGCAACCAACTTCTATTAATATACTAATAGAACTTTCTGTACTGCTTTGAGCACATTATATATCTACCAAATGAACATCCTATGCTTTCTGCTCATGTGATAAAGTTGTTCTGTTGTTTGTGTTCTCCAGATCTAGATGAGTGCCAGGACCAGCGGACCTGCACCCGGGGCCACTGCCAGAACACTGAGGGTTCCTTCCTCTGCCACTGTGGCCCTGGCTTCAGAGGGTCTTTGGCTGGAGACGATTGTGATGGTATGAAGTGTAGTTCCAAAAACATTTTAAGGACAAAACTAAATTATGAGTAAAAATGTGTAAGATTTAACTCATTAAGCAATAGAACAGTTAATAATAATACATATTTATATTAGTATTATTTCTCAAAGTCTGTGATTTTAACTGACAAGCTCCACGTTATTGCACCAACTGCGCTTTTTTTTCCATATGAAATGTATTTGATATCAAATTAAATAATAAAAACTGATACATATTGAATCAATTGATACATAAATCAATAATTATTACAATAGTTTACAGATTAATCGTATATCTATATTAATGGGTGATTAACTTACATACAATTCAAAATATGTGAGGATTATTAAAAAACACAAAAGAAATGCAGAGATAACTGAATTCTCAGATTTAATTTAGGTTTCAGTTTTATATCAGGCTTTTTGGTATTTTCTATACATTTTCCCACTGCTTTTATTTTCCAATAGCAATATATTAGTTATTAGAATGTTTTATAACCATTTCAGTGACACTTGTGTCAAAAAACACAACAGGTAATTGAAGTCATTTGTCCAGACTTCATTGGTCCCCATAATCAAAACATCCTTTCTTATGATCTTATTATATACGGTATAATATTTAGAGCTTAAAGAATTTCAACCTGAAAACAACACTCACAACATGATATGTGTGTTTTCCAGATGTGGATGAGTGTTTAGAAGAAGCCCGGCCCTGTGAGTCCGGGGGGGAGTGTGTGAACAACATGGGGTCCTACACCTGCTCCTGCCCCCGGGGGTACCGGCAGGTCAACGGCACCCGCTGCTCAGGTGAGACATTTAAAGATCAGGAACTGTAGGATGGCAGTTAGAAATAAACGGGGGGCACAGATTGCATCGAGTGGTAAATTAAATACATTTTTCTTGAAGCAGTGTTTCCCCTATATACTGTACAAATAGCGTCGGCGCTGCTGAAATATGCGCGGCGCTGCTAGGGGGCGCCAGCCAGGTACCAAAAAAATTAAAATATATATACAGTATATATATTTTTTTATAAATAATGATAATTTTTTTTTTTTTTATAAATAATAATAAGTGCCGACCCTTTTTGATTTTTGATTGTTTGTTATGTGGATTTGTAGTATTTAAGGTGTATTTTGCTAAATCTTGAGACATTGCCACTGTATGTAATAGGCAGGCCATCGGGAGGACCGGGAGGTTTCCCGATGGCCTGGCCTGTTAAGTGGCCTGCTGGCGATTGTGAACGCAACGCTGCGCAAATGTGGGTTTGCCTCACACAGGGTGATGTGGCCTGTGTAAACACATATTTCCAAGGCACTCCTTTATAATTATTAGGATAAATAAAAACAGGTTTGAAATCATTCCAATGTATACTATAGGACAGTAAACCAAAAATATCGTTTAAAGTTGGAGAGATACAAAAATATGTATAAATAAATAAATGTTAACTAGGTAAAATAAGATATACTAAATGAACAAAACAAAAAAAGCTACATTTATTTGTTATTGGCTATGGTAGGTTATTGGTTATGTTCATATACTTATTTGATTACTAAAATGTAAACCGATCTTTTTCATATGGGTGTTTTAGAGTTGTACCCCCTAGATCAGGTCTCTAGTAATTGTGTGCTTAAAGTGCACCAGATTGAAGAATTTTACCTTAAAATGTTCAAACAAATCTTCCCGGGGGGGCATACCCCCGGACCCGGCCTAGAGGATGTGACGTCCACCCCCCAATTAAAACATGTTCATACAATACTGAATACATTTGAAGCCATTTTGACGTCTATTACCTATGTCAATAAGTTCCTGTTTTTGTAGTGTATTTGCCTTTTGTAGAGAGTTTTCATTTAATCTTTATATATAAAATCTCACCTAAAATCTCGCCTAGGGCAGCAAATTGTCTAGAACCGGCCCTGGTACTAGGCCTCAAGAGCCTTTCTTGTGCTGGCAGACACAGAAAAAAATTGGCGGGGCGCACTTCGCACGCACAAAACATTTTTTGGTGCTTGAAACGAACCGGATTCCGGAGCTATTACCTCATTCACACCAATGGTGTTTCAGGGCCGGTTCGGAGCTGGAGCTTGAAAAGCACCAGGTTTTCCTCTTCACACCGCAGCGGAGCAGCCTCTTAGCTCCGGAATCCGGTTCGTTTCAAGCACCAAAAAATTGTCCGGCCAGAGCAAAAGCACCGCATACGTCATGCTTACGTCGAGGCAAGGGCAGGGGCGGGATCAACTCCTGAACAACAACAAAAAGCCGGCGTTGTATCCAGTTTGTACACAACGATGGAGAAACTTAACAAGCAGCAGTGGTCCACTGAAGAGACCAGCTACCTACTGGGAATCTGGTCTTCCGAAGAGGTACAGAGGAAGCTGGAGCACAATCGGCCATTGTTGTTGTTGTTGTTGTCGGTGTCAGCTGTGAGGGGTTTCCGCGCGGTTTGGCTTTATGAAGCAGGCACGCAAACGGTTACGTCATGATGCAAACGATGACGCAATGACGCAGCACCAGTCGGACTCTGGGCAGTGTGAAAAGAGCCGGAGCTAAACCGAAGAACCGGTTCTAAACCTGAAAAGCTCTAGCACGGAGCTTGAACCGGAGTTGCTTTGGTGTGAATGAGGTATAAGAGGCAGCTCCGCTGCGGTGTGAACAGGAAAACCCGGTGCTTTTCAAGCTCCAGCTCCGAACCGGCCCTGAAACACCGTTGGTGTGAATGAGGTAACAGTGTCTTTGGTCTCTATGCTTCCAGATGTTGATGAGTGTGTGGATGAACCAGAGCTCTGCTCCCCCCACGCGGAGTGTCTCAACACAGAGGGGTCCTATCTGTGTGTGTGTGAGAGCGGGTTCAGTGCCAGCATCCACACGCCCTCCTGTGACGGTAAGATGCTACTACAAAAGAAAAGAAAAAACAAACATGCATTCACCAAAGCGCACACACACACACACACACACACCTTCTCCTGTGTATTTTTCCTATGTAGTGGATTCAACAAAATATTACTGCAGTAGACACACATGCTTAAATCATTAACATGTTGATGCTGACCAAAAGTAATGATCATTCAGTAGCACACATGTCTTCAATTATGTAATTCTATATTTATTTTGTCAACAAACCCCTTGAAAAGATCAAACCCAACAATATGTCTTTCAGTGTTCACTGCTGCTTGTGGCACTCAGATGAAAGTCATTTTCTACTTAACTTTCTTATTTGCCTTTAAAGCTGGCCACTGCAGTTTGAATTAAACTGTAATCAAACAGGAGATCCAGTGCATTTGTTTGGGAGATTATTCCACATGTGGTGCTGTAGTGAGTATTTGTGGGGGAGGGAAAGATTATGTGGGATTGAGTCAAAATGTACTAGTCTTTGTTCATTGTAATGAAGGAACATGCCACCCAGTTCAACAGGGTAGCTCATTGATTTGTGACATAGATTGTCACAAAGTGTGGTACATTCATTCACAGAGGATTAACCCTAAGCACTCTAGTGTTCCCCTAACTATTCATTTTGTACACAATGAGTTTGGAATTGGTGTTTTTTAGTGAAATGTTTAAACAATTGTTGTCACTATAAAATTTGGTATAAACATTAATTATCTTCACAAAATATTTCTTGATAACATTGTTAATCCCCTGAATTTTAATGCAGTATTATCCTCAAGTTATGAGCAAAAACGAAAGCCATTCCTACTGCAGGTAGGGATAAATGTAACCATGCTAACAGGCTAAACAAAAATAGTGAACATAATAAAAATGTCATTATTGCCATTGTGATAACGCACTGTGTAATAATCTTGTCCTATAGTACGAATATGTTGCTTGTCGATATAAGTGAGAATGATTCATTTTCTCACTGCAAGAAGAGGGTTTATTTGTGTCATTTATCTCAGTTTAAAGGACTTTTCTTTTTCACACATTTTGATGAATATTCCATCTTATAAAACGCCTTAATAAATATACCACACATTACCTTTTCACAATGTACAACCACAAAACCCAGAAAGTGCCTTCCTTTCTTCTTTTAACAGTCTGCATCTAGCACGTCCCTTCATTTCTGCCTTTTATGAAAAAAGTCTTCAAGTTCTTTCACATATAGCATGCTGCTCATACTTTCTGCAGGATGACAGCAGAGCTGGCCCCTGTGCCAGAGCTGTTTAATGCCATTTCCTGCCTGCAAAGAAAATGGAGAGAAAAGAGAGGAGAAGAAACAGACGGAAGCCTTTGAGCTGGCTGTCTAGACGAGGAGGGGTGTGTGCATGCGTGTGTGCATGCATGCAGCACATTTATCCGTTAATGTCACGTCTTCAATAAGAAGGAATATATAAGAAAAACAAAGGAAAAGCTCTGTTTTGCGAACAATTAGGCTGCATTTCTTAAACAGATGTAGATATAACTTAGTGAAAACATGATCTTAGAGAAACATGACTACCTAAAAGGAATGAAACAAAGCATTTGACATGTGTTGGCCGTGTTTCTCTGCTCTTCAGATATCGATGAGTGTGGGCTCAACGACACTCTGTGTGGCCCTCACGGCTTCTGTGAGAACCGGCTGGGGTCTTTCCGCTGCCTCTGTGAGCAGGGCTACCAGGAGGCCCCGGGGGGCCAGGGCTGTGTGGGTGAGTGTGGACCTCTCTGTGTGTGTACATTCAGATAGGAGCAGTGGCCACTGGTCATTAGGGGACACATCCCCACCTAGTGTCAGCAGAAAGTATTAAAATAATGATTACAACAAAATGCAAAAAAAAATTTAAAAAATATATAAAATATATTTTAAGATCATGTTTAATCATCTGATTCGTCTGTACATTGCTGTTTTATATGTGTTCTTCTAATTAGTGTCTACAGTGTGTGCCTATTGAGCTGTTTAGAGCCATGTGGGACAAAACCCGATCCTGCCCCTCCCTCTCACTGTCTAAGTGAACGGTGACTGTAAAAACTACACTGCGCATGCTAAGAGTATTTTCCTATTTAATGTGTGTGGCAAAAAATAATGACCATTGGGGCAGTGAGCTGCCATCCCCACCATACGTCAGCTCACATAATTCAGAGCTGATTGGCTGTAAGTACGTGTGCCGCGAAAAGTGTGGTGTGTGAAGAGGAGGAGGAGAGAGACGCGTCCTAAAACCAGGAAGTAAGCTGCGCATGGCTTCCCTCCACAAAAAAGCAATGAGATTTCTCCATAGGATTTTAGAAAATAGCTCAAAATAAGATCTGTGGGAAACGTACCTGTTAGATAAATGTACGTTTTGTTCAGTCGGATAATATCCACATGTCTACTTTTATAATTTTCGAATCATAAATCCATCCTTTAGATTTATGATAGACTTTTTAAACTACAAGAAGATAAGGAGGACTTTTACAAAAAAGTAATAGAGGTTTTTGTCCAGAAGGATAGGCAAATGGACTTCATCTTCAAGTCAAGGTAAGACCACCATTTTATTGAGAGAACAATTCAATATTTAAATGATAAAATGATCCTTCTGTTGAACTGTCTGTTTAAAATTAATTGAAGCATCAGATTAAAAAAGCTTTTGAAAATAATATTATATTTTGATTTAGGTCAAAATATAATATAATGTAAACCTGAAGAGTCAGTGCCAGTGCCTCACCAGCCATGAACCTCACTGCAGAAGCTTATATATATATAGACATCTGAGTTTTTTGTGCCCCACCACTTTTGTACATGTAGAAACGCCACTGGATAGGAGTATTGTAATATATTGTATTTATTACTTTAAGGCTAGATTATTGCAATTCCTCACTATCCGCCTGTCCAAAAACATCCATTTAGACTCAGTTTGTCAGGGTGTGGCACCATCCATCGACCCAAAAGCAGTAAAAAAGAGGACGGCAGGTATTTATAACCAAAAGCTGATAAACAAAGCAGTTTCACACAAGAACAGAGGAACCAGGCACGGTAGAGAGAAAACAAGAAAAGAAAAACAGTCCAGGGAGCTCGAAGAACAAGGGAAGGAATGTTGACAGGAACACAGGGAACCAGGAACCAGATGGAAACTCTGGGTGTTTCAAAATGTCGAGGAAGGCTGCTCCAGAGCCACTATTTCAAGGATGCTACGTCATCGAGTCCCGCCGAAGGACTGTTCCAATGTCCAGGATGCTTGGAATTCTACCGAGGCCAGCGTCTTTCATTGCGGGAAATTTCGAGGCTGCAGATGTGTATCCTCCGAGGTCTTAAAATCCCCACAATGCTTTGCGCACGGACCAATTTCCAAAATCTTTGGCGGAAATCGCGCTCCATTTAAGGCGGGGCCTCGCATATGACGCACACCTGTTAGCCTGTTCCACCATTCTTCCTTTTCCAAGGCTAGAAAGGATTCTTGCATCGCTTCTGAAAGACCTGACTCGGAAGACATGTCCTACCAAGGAAGCGTCCTCGACATTGAGAAACACCCAAAGACTGACAACGGACACTAATTACATAAGACCCAGCTGAGGGCAGGTACAGACACATGGGCAGCAGGGGGGTCACACACAGGTGGAAATAATCAAGGCAGGCTACAAAGGCAGCAAAAAGCACAGACAGGAACTTAACCAGACAAGACAAAGAGAGAAATTATATTTCAAAATAAAACAGGAAATATTACATACTAACCGAGATCATTACAGAGTTGATTACAAATTCTGAGGAACATGAATTGATAAGATCTAGGAAAGAGATCATATTACTCCTGTATTAGCATCTCTGCACATACTCCCTATACAATACAGAAAACAGATTAAAATCCTTCTCCTAGCCTACAAAGTCCTTAATGTTCAGGCACCATCGTACCTTAAATAGCTCATAGTAGCCTAGAACCCCACTAGGTTCCCAGAATGCTGGGTTATTAGTGATAAGAGTCTCCAAAAGTACAGAGCCTTCAGCTTCTGTAGACCAGCTTCCTGTTTGTGGAGGGATTTGGGAGGTACTCTCCATTTTAAGAGTAGACTAAAGACGCTCCTGTATGATAGCTTATAAAGTAGTAAGGATATGCAACTCCATCTGGTAGCTTCACAGCCCCCTCACCCAGACCCTGTGACCTACAGCTGGTCTTGGGGGTGCACTGCCACAGTGGAAATGAGCTCCAGCTGTGGTTGTAGTGTCTGTGTCAATTAAAATGTGTGACCGTCAGAGGTGTGGACTCGAGTCACATGACTTGGACTCGAGTCAGACTCGAGTCACCAATTTGATGACTTGAGACTCGACTTGACAAAATCACAAAACACTTGCGACTCGACTTGGACTTGAACACCAATGACTCGGGACTTGACTTGGACTTGAGCCTTCTGACTTGAGGTGACTTGATAATTTAATTCAGAGGCCTCCAACATGCCGATCGCGAGATGCCGCTAGAAGAGCAGACTCCCGTCGGGGAGAGCAGAATCTTCAGCCGCTCCAACTCTTGCTGTGAATCCATGCAGGCAGGGGCGGGACTTCATTTTGGTGAGCCACCATGCGGCCAATCATATGCGAGGACACACAAGGATCATACCATTATGTGAAAGAAGGGTGGGGGGCAGACGCTCCAAAGACAGCAGGTGTAGTAGTGGTACAGGCCAGCTACACAGAGCGACGGGGAGACGGGGAGCCAGATTTAAATGCAAGCGCGTCGGAAAAAGTCAAGAAATTAGCGAAAACCGAAAAAAGAAGCAGCATCGGCACCAATAAACTGGTTACCTCAACATCAGGGATCTTATACATTAAACTCCTTCTGAATCAAACCGTTACGGTAGCCTTACCTTACTGATCTCTCTTAAAATACAAATAAAACGTGTTACTTTACCAGCAGAGAGAAAATTGATTATTAAATTAATTAATGAGACTAATAAAGAGCAGTTTGATTATCAAGTATTATTCTGTTGATGGATGTCATTACATTTGGTTAAAAGCACATAATGACTTGTTTAAGACTCGTTTTTTCAAAGTTTAGGACTTGGACTTGACTTGAACTTGCCCATCCTGACTTGAGACTTGACTTGGACGCAAAGACTTGAGACTTGACTCGGACTTGAGCGCAAAGACTTGAAAAACAATGACTTGGTCCCACCTCTGGTGACCGTTACACAAGCCCATATCCCTACAGTTTCTTAATGATATCCATAGTATGTGGTTGATTTGAAGTCCAATAGTAGGTTGTTGTAAGCTCTTTATGACACAAGAACATTATTATTAATATTAAATGTATTAAAGTGTCGCAGAGACCTCTGACTATGGTGATACCATCTACCGCTCGGCGTGTAAAGGAGCACTCGATCATTTAGACGTTCTGTATCACTCCGCCATCCGCTTCGCCACCAATGCCCCCTACAGGACACACCACGGTGACCTGTACTCTCTGGCTAACTGGCCCTCTCTTGAGACCAGACGCAACATCCACTGGCTGATGTTTGTTTACAAAACACTCCTAGGCCTCACCCCCTTCTACCTCACACAATTACTGCAAATCCGCACACCCCCGACGCACAACACCCGGTCAGCTACAAGCATCCTGTTAAAGATCCCCAAAGCCCATACATCCTTTGGCCGCTCTGCCTTTCAGTTTGCAGCAGCTGATAGCTGGAATGTCTTTCAAAAAACTTTGAAAATGAAAACCTTTGTCTCCCCCCGCACCTTCAATGTCACTATTATTGACACCCTGGTACACACATGTAGCTGCTTTGCCTGATGCTGATTTTAAATGACTGATTGAACCACAGCAATATTGTTTTAGAGTTTTTATATGTTTAACTGCTATGCCTGTCATCTTTGCTCTATGTGTTTGTGTTGTCTCCTGGGTTCTGTAGTGCCCGGAGTCTGTCTTTTTATTTATTTTTCCTCCCAAACCCCATCCCCTCAGGAAGCCTTTGCCTCCTGTCAGGTCATCATTGTAAATAAGAATTTGTTCTTAATTGATTTTCCTGGATAAATAAAGGTTCTACTACTACTACTGTCAGTCAGGGGAATTGGATTTCCCCACCTTTGTCATGATGAGGCAGCACAGCAATTGCTAAAACACTCAAATCTACAAGGTATCTGTCAGGGATAGGGAATATCAGGACCCAAAGGCAGTTTAAAAAGACAAAAAGGTCAGGTAACAAAAAGCGAGCTTTATTAAAAAGCCGAAAAAACAAGAAACAACTAAACATTAACAAGACCGAGGAAAAAGACAGACATGAACAAACTTACAAGCATGGGCAGGTAACTAGGACAAAGACGGGCAGGTAACAAGGACTTGAAAAAAGACGACGATCCGACATGGAGCACAGGGGAAGCCAAGACTAAATACACAGAAGGGTAATCACAGGACAAGACACAGCTGGGCAGGGGAGGCAGAAACACAAGGGCAACAGGTGAACACAATGAGGCAATCAGACACAGGAAGGAAGACCAGACACAGGGAGAACAGAATTTCAAAATAAACCCATAACTAAACACACAAAACTAATATCATGACAGTTTCTTTAACTTAACTTGAACTACTCTTAGTTCCAGTGGCGAGCCGTGACTTTTATACCTAGGCCCTCTGACCTCCCCCTTCCCTCGAAAAAAAGAAGAGTTATTACGTCACAGCGTATACTTCAGCAGATTATCAAAACAGCGGCCCGGGGTGCAAAACGCGACCCTCTACCACACAAAACAACACCATTTATATAAACACCTATCATGACAGCCAAGTAACAATTACAAATGAATTAAGTCGGCACGGCGGCCCGCATTGAAAATGACTTAGGCCTACCTTTGATGATCAAATCACTAAAACACAAAGTCCATCCTCCTGTCCTTCTGGATGAAGCACTTGCGGGTCATTCAGCTGATCCTTTGCCACTCCAGTTTATCATTGTAACTCAATCTTGAAAATTACTCGGTTAATAATTTCGCAACGATGTCATCACTATCACTGAAGTGAGCCATCATGAACGAACTTATATCATAAATCTAACGATCATAAATCTATCGATTAGATTTATGATTATAAAATAATAAAAGTAGGGTAGACATGTGGATATTATCCGGCTGAACAAAACGTGCATTTATCTAACAGGTTCGTTTTCCACAGACCTTATTTCCAGCTATTTTCCAAAATCCTATGGAGAAATCCCACTGCTTTCTGTCGAGGGAATCCGAGCACTGCTTACTTCTGGGTTTTAGGACGCGTCACTGCACCACTTGCATAGACTTCACAGCGGGCGGAACTTGTCATAAAGTCCGCGAAAATAAAGCCCGCCCATTTAGAGGGAAGATATGATTGGTCAATTGTACTGTCATTTGACATTACTCTCTCATTGAGTTACTATAGCTGGCCCTCTGTGAATGTAGAGAGGGACCAACAAGCTCTCCCGTCTTCACATAACTCGCAGAGACGGCATTTAACCCTTCACATTCCAACAGAAACTGAACAGGCAGATTCGAAGGATTTATTTATTTGGAAATATTATTTGAAATACAATTAAATCAAGTTATTTTGGTAAAACTAATGAAAAATGTAACAACAAAAAAATCTAAAAAATAATATTTATGTTTTCAAATATTATTTTTTAGAATATCTTAGGGCCTCACAGAGGGCCTAGAGGGCCCTGACGGCTCGCCACTGCTTAGTTCATTTTAAAGAAAGTCAATGTGAATAGGAACCCGACAGTTTTTTTTATCATGACCTGACCACATACACTGTGCTAGAGATGTAAAAGTGAATTAACTTTGACCTCAAGTTGTTTCAATGTTCACTTTTCAGTTGCCATGTTAGTGTTGTGTCAGGCTTCTACTAAACAATAAGAACAACCGTATGTCCTTTGATGACTTCAACTTGAGCTATAACCTTCTTAGAAAAATTGACCAAAAGCTCCAGTGTCAACATTTAAGAAATGTAACATTTTTAAAAGACGAATTACATTGTATTGAAATTATTTTCATACAGTCTGGGAATCATTTATGTTTATAAAAGTCCAATTATACTGAAACAGTCTCAAACAAAGGCCTACATTTCTTTCTACTTGAAGTAAAGGCCCAACACAGAATTGCAGAATTACCCTGAGACACGCTTTGTTGTTTCTCAGATCATCTTTGAAAGCAACATTGTTAAGGTTTGCAGACACTATCCCAATGAGGAATAAATGGAACTGTTGAAAATTCCTGGAGTTTGGTTTGGAATGAGTCTGAGCAGCAGGGTGCTGGTGGTTTCCCAGGGCTAACTTGGCCCCCGCATTTTCCTTCCGAGCCCTAACCATAGGACTGTCAGAGCACCCTCCTGCTGCAGTCTGATACAACACTTCCCCCACACACATCTTGGCTGTCACAAGCCCCAAAACACAAACAATAAAAACTAGCAGCACACTCTTAAGAACACATCTCAATACAGTGTGTGCACTACACTGCCAAACCATCACTGCACACACACACACACACACACACACACACACACACACACACACACACACACACACACACACACACACACACACACACACACACACACACACACACACACACACACACTTTTTAAATCAAGAGTGGTGGTGTACCACTAACCATATAGAATTTGCGGTGTCTCTCTGTCTTCCTTCCTTCCAGCTGTTCCTCTCCTCTCATCGGCCATTATTTGTTTCTTTTCTTTTCTTGTACTTCCATTTCTTAATTCTCCCAGCTGTGTAGCTATATTGTAATTGACCAAAAGTATGTCCTCCTGTTGGCAACATAGACTGAACTTCCCCACCTCTTGTCCACACTGCACAGTTGATGATGTACAATCTTATTATGTCTTGATTGTTAAGAGGCTAATGACCTGAATAATGAACAACATTTATGGATTGTTCTTTTGTTCCTCTCCACAGATGTGAATGAGTGTGAGCTTCTGAGCAGTGTGTGTGGAGAGGCCCAGTGTAAGAACACTGACGGATCCTTCCACTGCGAGTGTCCCAGCGGACAGGACTACAACGTGATGATCGCCAAGTGTGAGCCCGTTCCCACAGGTGACCCCCCCTCCACTGTAGTACAAATTAACCTGCAGACATCAGAGTTTATAGCGGTTTTGAATACTGACTTTGAATACTTTTTGTAATACTATTGATAGCCAATTCATTTAGTTCTTATTCTGGAGCTTGCTACTGAGTTCTTGACTTGTGTACAGTATGTATAATGCTTCATACACACAAGCAACATAATCAAGTTATTTATAAATGTAAGGTTATTAACCTCCTGACTACAAACACTACCAGTGTTGGAAAAAGTACTCTGTTAATTAAATAAAAGTACAAATACTATCATCTTAAAGTTAAAGTCCTGATTTCAAAATGTTACACAGGTAAAGGAACAAAAGTACTAGCATCAAAATGTGCTTAAAGTACAAAAAGTAAAAGCACTCAGTATGCAGAATGGATCTTTTCACAGTAGGGTATTATTATGGTTAATATAATGTTGTGTTCTAGATCATCCAAATACAATGTAGATTCGTTGTGGAGTAGAAGTATAAAGTATAAATAAATGGAAATACTCAAGTAAAGTACAAATACTTCAAACAGTACTTAAGTAAATACTTCAATAAATGTACTTAGTTCCTTTCCACCACTGAACACAACTGTTGCTTGTAGTGGTGATAGGATTAGCAGTATCTAGTCGATCTTGTCGATCATGTCGATCTCGTCAATACTCCCTACGCTGGAAGGGGGAATCTCTATCCTCAAACCAGGAAAGGCAATTGGACTGGATACTATCACAACGGAACAGATCAAGCACTTCGGTCACAAGGCAAAGACGTGGCTCCTACAGCTCTACAATGAGTGCTTAACAACACACAAGCTTCCTAACATCTGGAAGAAAGCCCACATTATAGCACTGCTGAAACCTGGGAAAGAACCATCCGCTCCCAAGAACTTCAGACCAATCTCACTTTTGAGCCACACCTACAAACTCTTTGAATGTCTGATCCTCAACATAATTGGTGCCTTTGTTGACGAACACCTCATCCCTGAACAAGCAGGTTTCCGCCCTGGCAAGTCGACAACTAGCCAAGTACTCAACCTCACCCAGTACATCGAAGACGGATATGAGGAAGGGATGGTAACTGGTGCGGTGTATGTCAACCTCTCAGCTGCCTATGACACAGTCAACCATAGACGTCTCCTCAGTAAGATCCTGGAGACCACAAGAGACACCCGCCTGACAGAGCTGATTGAAAGCATGCTTGAAAATAGGCACTTCTTCGTTGAGCTAGGAGGAAAGAAAAGCAGGTGGCGAAGACTCAGGAATGGCCTCCCACAGGGAAGTGTGCTTGCACCACTTCTCTTTAACATCTACACCAACGACCAACCAAAAAGTGTAGACACCCGCCGCTTCATCTATGCAGACGATCTTGGCATAGGTACACAAGCCACTGTTTTCAAAACTGTGGAAGACAGACTCTCTAACGCTCTGGCAGAGCTAACACCTTACTATGAAGAGAACCACCTACGTGCAAACCCATCTAAGACACAGGTGTGTACCTTCCACCTGAGAAACCGTGAAGCCAAGCGCCAACTGAAGGTCAGCTGGTCAGGAACCTCCCTTGAACACTGTGAGCACCCAGTCTACCTAGGGGTAACCCTGGACAGATGCCTCTCTTTTAAGACCCACACTGAGAAGACTAAGTGCAAAGTGAGTGCGAGGAATAACATCATCCGCAAGCTCACCGGCACGACCTGGGGTGCAAACCCACAGACTCTGAAGTCAACCGCACTAGCCCTCTGCTACTCAGCTGCCGAGTATGCCTGCCCAGTATGGGAACGAGCTGCCCATGCCAAGAAGAGGCATTAATGAGAAGGGACAGCAATGTGTTCAGCTGTGGCTGAACCACATCTAACCAAGCCCTGTAACTGACTGCCTTGTGGACACGATAAGAAACTGAACACAACTAAACACTACTACCTTTTTAATTAATTGAATACATCTTATAATGAACAATGAAATGCACCTTGCACTATTTTTATTCTTATTATTCTTATTATTCTTATTTTTATGTCTTGTAATTGCATTGTTGAGTAACCTGTGACCCACGTTTTTCATTCATTACACAACTACACAAATTCTAAAATGTGTATATTAATTTCCACATTATATTTACAAAGAACCGAAGACAATCTGATTTTAAAAAACAATGATATGTTCTAAGCAAACACCCACATTTGTACCTGACTTGAAAAGGGACCATGATTTCATTTGAGATGGAACCATTACAGTAATAATAAAACGAATAAACGGACCATGAATGACAGCTGAACCCTGAAGTCAGTTTCAGTTTAGTGAATTATTCAGGAAATGGGAACTGAACAGACCCCAGTTCTGAAAAATATGACATTTAAATAAAATGTGTTTGATACTCATCCCTTTATCTTGTCTCCCTTCTCCCCCTCTCTTCCTCTCTCCCCCCCCCCTCAGTTTCCTCAGTGGAGCGTAAGGAGTGCTACTACCGTCTGAACGATGAGAATCTGTGTGAGAGCGTGCTGACCAGCCACGTCACCCTGCAGGAGTGCTGTTGCACCCTGGGAGCTGGGTGGGGGGACAACTGCGAGGTGCACCCCTGTCCTGTCAATGGCACAGGTGAGGAGGAGGAGGAGGAGGAGGAGGAGGAGGAGGAGGAGGAGGAGGAGGAGGAGGAGGAGGAGGAGGAGGAGGAGGAGGAGGAGGAGGAGGAGGAGGAGGAGGAGGAGGAGGAGGAGGAGGAGGAGGAGGAGGAGCACTTTACTCCATACACCTTTTTTTCAGTCACACAGTTTACCATTTTGTAGCTTGTGACCAAAACCACACCCTGAAGTACCTACTGTATAGCACAGTCCTGTTCATGTGTGGATAAATGCTGTATTTGTTCAAGGATTTGACACAAGTCTGGAAGTGTTGAGTTAAAAACTAGCCTAAAGATTGTCTACAGCTGTGGTCCGAGTCTAAGATGTCCACGTCAATTCTGGCGTTTCTGGTTTAGGCGTTAGTCGGAGCGGAGTAGCAGTAACAGCGGAAAAGCTTTGCTTTAAAGGTTTGCAGACACACACACCACAGTGCCTGCCGGAATCTTAACCTCTGAACCTCCATGTCTGTCCCCTCACAGACCAGTTCAATCAGATGTGTCCGTCTGGAAGAGGTCTTATTCCCAATGGAGACTTATTGTATGGGGTACCCACAGCTGGCAGCTACAAAGGTAAGGCTGAACGTCTTTTAGACAACTCAACATCATCCATCACACAGCATCATTTGAGTCCAGCAGGAAGCAACACAACTGGATGTGCCCATTTAGAGTCTGATTATATATCAACTGCTTATTGCATATTAAAATGATATCAGCATCATGTGTACGTCTGATAATGCTTTTTGAGTGCATTTATAAAATACCCTGTCCATGGGTGTGTGTTGGTCACAATTCTTAAGAAGATAAATGGAACTACCACAGAATACATTTGGAGTAATTTTCCAGGTGTTTATCTATTGCACTGTTCCAAAAGTGGAAGATGCATTCATGAAACGTTACGTCCCAGATGTTTAGTTGAAGTATGACGTTTTGGATTCAATCATTCAAACTTTGTTTGTATTGACCTTTCATACAAGTTCAGTTCACTGAACAGTCAGCAGTAATAGGGGTCTATTTCAGAACCTTTACAAGGGTCTTCATGCACTCTGTAACTGTTTCTCTTCTCTCCACAGAGGCCTCCATGCTCAGGGGCCCATTCTTTTTTATGATACTGATTTGTAAACAAAACATCTAATGCTACTCCATCAAGAGTATTGTTTTTTAGAATGTATATAAAATGAAGCATTGCAAACAGGGGTGTCACCAGGGGGTAGCTTGGAGTTGCTATAGCAACTCCTGCAATTGGCCTAGCAACGGCTTAGCAACCCCATTGTTTTGTTATGAAAATGTATCTATATATATTTATACACATTCTCGCGAGATCTATCAGGGGTCGTTGTAAGTTAAAGCGCAAACTGTTACTTGGCTAATGTTGTTATAATTCTCAGTATGTGAACACAGATCGAAAATGGAAAGATTTCTCACAAGTCAGCGTAAACGACCGCGATCTGTGTGTGTGTGCGTGCGTGCGTGCGTGCGTGCGTCTGTTTGCGGTGTGGTGATGAGGTTCAATGCCACAGCATGCCAGTTGAAACAGTGAACGATCGCTATTGTGTACTTGTACGCTTAGGGTGTAATGGTATTATACAAAAATATTGTAGAAGCACAGAAACAGTGTTCAAATTCTGCTTTTACAAACTTATTTTGGTTGTGCTTACCTTACAAATTAATGTTATAAGTGTCAAAGGAATCTTTTAATGTAAATATTAATGATAATATTGTAGCGTGTCCAAGTTAATAGTTATGTCAGTTATCAGATGTGCACAGTTTAGTACATTTGTAAAGTTATTTAGGCAATGTTGATGGTGGGAGTTATGGAGAGACCGCCCCTTCCAGGTGTGTGTGGAAGGAGTACGAGACGGTAGGAGTTGTGTTCGAGTGTGGGGAAAAGTCATAATGAGTGTGATACTATTGATTGGTTCTGTAAGGCGTGGCTGTGGCCGTCAATACCAGACAATAAAGAGAACGTTTTCGACATTGAAGGCTCGTGATCTGTGATTTTGAATAGCGGTGAACGCTACAATATGAACAGGCTCGTGCTTGGCCCACTGGTATTGTTTGTTTATTTATTTTGAAAATTAACTAGCAACGGCGTGCTGTCATATAGCAACTGCTAAGCTACTGCAGCAAAAAAATCCTGGCGCCGCCCATGATTGCAAAGTGTATAGATGTATCTAACAGGAAATGTCTTAAACCCCAATTGTACAGCATATACATATTAAAACGATTCCAGCTTGTTGTTGGAAAAGCTGTTGTGAAGGCACAACATTCACTGATCATGGATTGATGTGAGGGTATCCTAGGATGCATTTCATATCAGGTTAAAATAATCAAATCCATACAGCAGTGAGACCTGAGAATATCCAGTCCTGTAACTCTGTATTCAGATATATTGAAAGACAAGAGAAGATTGAATCTGATTCTAACAGTTAGCAGCACAGAGACAGGGCTGGTCGAAACATTCAACACAAACACTGAAACATGTTCCCTGTGAAACCCTAATGAACCTAGGTCACAATGTTTCAGGAGTTATATACATGTACTATTACAAACTTTGTGTTGGTATCCTCTCCATGAACTTACATGAGGATGATGATATTATGTTCCCATATCCGTATGCTAACGCTACATGAATGCTACATGCACAGCACAGTTACTCCTGGCTCTCGGTCATTAATTCTGCGAACGTGTTTCCTGTCTTTGTTTCAGACGCAGATGAGTGTGCGCTGTTCGGCCAGGAGGTGTGTAAAGGAGGCTTCTGTTTGGACACGGTGGGCAGCTATGAGTGTTACTGCAAGACCGGACAGGACTACGACCCTGCCAGACTGGAGTGCAGAGGTCAGCCTAATACAGCGTTACACAAACCCAGAGTGTGTCTGCATGCATGTGTGTGTATATTGGTGTGAGAGTTAGAAGTTCACTCCATTGCCTGTTGCATTCAATCAAAAATAAGCAGAAAGACCAGACTATACAGTGGGGCAAAAAAGTATTTAGTCAGCCACCAATTGTGCAAGTTCTCCCACTTAAAAAGATGAGAGGCCTGTAATTGTCATCCTACTGTAGGTATACCTCACCTATGAGAGACAGAATTAGAAAATAAATCCAGAAAATCACATTGTCTGATTTTTAAAGAATTTATTTGCAAATGATGGTGGAAAATAAGTATTTGGTCAATAACAAAAGTTCATCTCAATACTTTGTTATATACCCTTTGTTGGCAATGACAGAGGTCAAACATTTTCTGTAAGTCTTCACAAGGTTTTCACACACTGTTGCTGGTATTTTGGCCCATTCCTCCATGCAGATCTCCTCTAGAGCAGTGATGTTTTGGGGCTATCGCTGGGCAACACAGACTTTCAACTCCCTCCAAAGATTTTCTATGGGGTTGAGATCTGGAGACTGGTTCGTTGCCCGGGCGGTGTGTTTGGGATCATTGTCATGCTGAAAGACCCAGCCACGTTTCATCTTCAATGCCCTTGCTGATGGAAGGAGGTTGTCACTCAAAATCTCACGATACATGGCCCCATTCATTCTTTCCTTTACACCAGGGGTAGCCAACACGGTGCCCGCGGGCACTTAGTCGCCCGCAGGGGCAACGTGAGTCGCCCGCCGGGCATGTTCTAAAAATAGCTCGCCAAGCAAATCCAAATAGTATAAAATACACAAAACAAAAAAGGAAATTTAATTAAAAGAATCTACCCTATGCATAAACGAAACCTACATCATAGCGAACTCTATCTACTTACTACAACTCTATATCTATCTAACACCCCTCCTCCCCCCACCCCCACAATGAATATCGACCAATCACGTTCTTGCTTGATTTGCGGGACCAGCGTTGCAGTCGGGAAGAAAAGCAATGTGGAGCGGCAGCTCACCGCTTCATAAGGAGTGTGACCTTTCCTTCTGGCAGAATCTACACAACACATCAGCCCCATTGAACAGCCTAGTCGTGCCAGCCTATACAGCACATGAGGGCCAGAGCTTTACTCTGTGTGTATTGCAACTTGCTTATATGTTTATTGCACTTGACCCACACACATGCATGGCGTAATTTCCACTGGGGACAGGGGGGACATGTCACTTTTCGAAATCCCGTTTGTGTCCCCCCACTTTACAAATATGTTTATTATTGTTTTTAACGCAAGCCGTCATCGCCACGGAGGAGCACACAGCCTCTGTGAGAGAAGAGAGAGAGAGAGAGAGAGAGAGAGAGAGAGAGAGAGAGAGAGAGAGAGAGAGAGAGAGAGAGAGAGAGAGAGAGAGAGAGAGAGAGAGAGAGAGAGAGAGAGAAGAGAGAGAGAGAGAGAGAGAGAGAGAGAGAGAGAGAGCTATGGAGAGCACACCATTATCTATTTAATATAGATAAAGTAAGAAATCATTCTAATGTGTATAGGACAGTAAAAAAAACTAAAAACTGTTTAAAAGGAGAGTGATTAGTAAAATATGCATAAATAGAAAGAAAGAATGCTAACTAGGTAACATAAGATAAGAATAAACCAGTTTAAATGATTTGTTATTGGTTGTGATCATATTCTAAAGATGATTGGATTATTGAAAAGTATACATCTCCCTTTCATCTGAGTGTTGAGAGCTGTATCCATAAATTCATGTTGTGCTCAAAGTGCACCAGATTTTCCACCCCCATGTTTCACAGTAGGTATGGTGTTCTTTGGATGCAACTCAGCATTCTTTCTCCTCCAAACACGTCTAGTTGAGTTTTTACCAAAAAGTTCTATTTTGGTTTCATCTGACCATATGACATTCTCCCAATCCTCTTCTGGATCATCTAAATGCTCTCTAGCAAACTTCAGACGGGCCTGGACATGTATTGGCTTAAGCAGGGGGACACGTCTGGCACTGCAGGATTTGAGTCCCTGGCGGCGTAGTGTGTTACTGATGGTAGCCTTTGTTACTTTTGTCCCAGCTCTCTGCAGGTCATTGACTAGGTCCCCCCGTGTGGTTCTGGGATTTTTGCTCACCGTTCTTGTGATCATTTTGACCCCACGGGGTGAGATCTTGCGTGGAGCCAAAGATCGAGGGAGATTATCAGTGGTCTTGTATGTCTTAAATTTTCTAATAATTGCTCCCACAGTTGATTTCTTCACACCAAGCTGCTTACCTATTGCAGATTCAGTCTTCCCAGCCTGGTGCAGGTCTACAATTTTGTTTCTGGTGTCCTTTGACAGCTCTTTGGTCTTGGCCATAGTGGAGTTTGGAGTGTGACTGTTTGAGGTTGTGGACAGGTGTCTTTTATACTGATAACGAGTTCAAACAAGTGCCATTAATACAGTTAACGAAGTGGAGGACAGAGGAGGCTCTTAAAGAAGAAGTTACAGGTCTGTGAGAGCTAGAAATCTTGTTTGTTTGTAGGTGACCAAATACTTATTTTACCGAGGAATTTACCAATTCATTCATTAAAAATCCTACAATGTGATTTCCTGGATTCTTTCCCCCCATTCTGTCTCTCATAGTTGAAGTGTACCCAGGATGAAAATTACAGGCCTTTCTCATCTTTTTAAGTGGGAGAACTTGCACAATTGGTGGCTGACTAAATACTTTTTTGCCCCACTGTATAGCACCGTATCTATGTTCCACTCACTTGAACCAGGAGGAACGCACATCTACTTTTAAAGTGTCAAAAACTGTGGGTCAAATATCTAAGAAAAAAAAAATTAGAATATGATTTATATTTGAGATTCTTCAGAGTAGCGCTGTTTTGCCTTGATGACAGCTTTGCACACTCTTGGCTTCTCTCAGTCAGCTTCATGAGGTCGTCACCTGGAATGGTTTTCTATGAACACGTGTGCTTTGTCAAGAGTCCATTAGTGGAATGACTTGCCTTCTGAATGTGTTTGAGACCATCAGTTGTGTTGTGCAGAGGTAGAGTTAGTTCACAGTGGAAAGCCCTATTTGACTACTGTTGTAATCCATATTATGGCAAGAACCCGTCCATCATCACTTTAAGAAATGAAGGCCAGTCGATCCGGAAAATGTCAAGAACTTTGAATGTATCCTCAAGTGCAGTCGCAAAAACCATCGAACGCTATGATGAAACTGGCTCTCATGAGGACCCCCCCCCCCCCCCCCGGGAAAGGAAGAGCAAGAGTTACCTCTGCTGCAGAGGATAAATACAGAAGAGTTACCAGCCTCAGAAAGCACACATTAAAGCACCTCAGCCTAGAGCCCACATCAATGATCACAGAGCTCAAGTAGCAGACAAATCTCAACATCCACTGTTCAGAGGAGACTGCGTGAATCAGGCCTTCATGGTCCAATCGCTGCAAAGGTCCACTACTGAGGATGGACAACAAGAAGAAGAGTTTGGGCCAAGAAACACAAAGAATGGACATTAGATCAGTGGAAATCTGTACTTTGGTCTGATGAGTCCAAATTTGAGATTTTTGGTTGCAACCGCCGTGTCTTTGTCAGACGCAGAGAAGGTGAGTGGATGGCATGTGTGGTTCCCCCCATGAAGCATGGAGGAAGAAGTGTGTGGGGGGGGGGCTTTGCTGGTGAATCTGTGCATGGCTACCACAGCATTCTGCAGTAGCGGCTACTTTGAAGAATCTAAATTATAAATCATATTCTGGGTTTTTTTAACACTTTTTTGTTAACTAGATTATTCCATATGTGTTCTTTTATAGTTTTGATGTCTTCAGTATAAATCTACAATATAGAAAACATTTAAATAATTAAAAAACTTTGAATGAGAAGGTGTGTACAAACGTTTGACTGGTATTGTATACAAAATGACTTGGACGTCCACACCAAAAACAATATTATAAATACAGTCAGCAAAATGTGTTGTTTATTCACCTGTCTGGTTTACAGCCACCCTTAGAGTCATCCAAGATGTAGTGGCTTATATATATGTTAAGCCCCTCACCCTAGTCCAGCTAACAGTTACAAAATAAATAACCTCACATTTTACATAACCTGAGCTTTTAAGGCCATGTATTACAGTAACCAAACACAGCACCACCGGAGTCACCATATCCCAGTCAAATTCTGAAAATAAGATGACATACCTAGGATCCAGGTACACATGGTGTCTTCCATCCTCAGCACACCTGCACTCTGCTGCTTCAGACTTTATACAAGCTAATTCAGGAGCTGTGTATCAGATCCAAGCACATGTGCCCAGTGTCTTCTACACAATGTGCTATCCGTTAACTTTGTCACAAAGTACATATTAAGTTGTTTGCTGCAAAGCTATAAAAAAAAAAGGGTTCAAGCTACCTTGTAAACATTTTAGTCCTGGCCCAAGGGAAGATAAGATGAGATATTGATCCCCTTAGGGAAATGCAGGTGTCATAGCAGCAACAGAATAAGAAAGAAACACAGATAGCGCACATGGAATACATGTGCATAACAAGAATAATAGAAGTATAATAGAAATACAAAAATGACATGAGTTAAACTCTGATCCGGTGAATGTACATACAGATATGTGAGCAGGGTTAAATATATATAAACATTTAAATGTGCAGGTAGGAACTTTGAAAAGTATCAGTGCGCATAAAAGCTCAACGCAAACAGCTATGAAGGAGAGAAAATATGTGAAAACATTGCTGCAAATAATGCCTAGCATTTAGTTTATACACATATGGCAGCAATGTTACACAGATCTATCTCCTTTTGTAACCCTCAACCTGAAAACATTCACATAGCATTTGGAAGGTTCAACTTTTAATTTACAGAAACTACAAACATCCTGCACTGTGTATACGTATGATGAGTGAGATTGAGAAAGTCTTGAGTTGAAGCACTTGGAGTTTGGCTGGGCATTTGAACTCATAGTTTGAGAAAAAAAACTCTTATTGTGGAGTGTTTTTCTGTAATAACTCAGTCTTTCATGATCAGTCATAGATCAGCAGTCAGGTGAACCCTGCTATGTCTGTACTCAGATATCAACACAACTCCTTCAAAGTAAATGGAGAACATGATTCATTGTGTTATATTTCATAGTGTGCCTTTGCTGTTTTCAGCGATGTTAAGCTGATTTTGTGAGCTAGCATTTTCTGAAGGAGTGGGAATTGAATTGGTTGGCAAGTTGTATGTGTGTGTGATGTGCCATCCGACCTCTGCAGCTCATCCAGAATGCAGCGGCTCGTCTGGTCTTCAACCTTCCAAAATGTTCCCACACCACGCCGCTACTCCGCTCCCTTCACAGGCTTCCAGTAACTGCTAGAATCCACTTCAAGACACTGGCGTACCATGCTGCGAATGGATCTGGCCCTTCCTACATCCAGGACATGGTTAAACCGTACACCCCAGCACGTGCACTCCGCTCTGCATCAGGCAAACGGCTTGCTGCACCCGCACTGCGAGGGGGACCCAAGTTCCCATCAGCAAAAACAAGTGGGTTTGCTATCCTGGCTCCAAAATGGTGGAATGAGCTCCCCATTGACATCAGGACAGCAGAAAGCTTACACACCTTCCGGCGCAAACTGAAAACTCATCTCTTTCGACTCCACCTCGAGCGATAGAATTACTAACAAAGCACTTATATACTAATAAAGGACTGGCTTATCTAAAGCCAGTTGAGTAGCACTTGAAATGTTTTTGCTCTATGAAACCTGATGTACTTTATGATTCTGTTTTCTTCTAGTTTGTATCTTGTTGGTCGAACGCACTTATTGTAAGTCGCTTTGGAAAAAAGCGTCAGCTAAATGCAATGTAATGTGTGTTTCAAGGTTTCAAGGTTTTTATTTGTCATACGAACATAGCTACAGTTATTACGATGAAAATCTTAGGTCACAGGCTCACTGTGTGTGTGTGTGTGTTTCCATTAACTGTGTGTGTTTGCTGTTCTGTCCGGCAGACATCGATGAGTGTCAGGATGAGTCGGTGTGTGCTGGTGGAGAGTGTATGAACACAGACGGCTCATACATGTGTTTCTGTACACACCCCATGGTGCTGGACCCCAACTCCAACCGCTGCGTCTTCCCCCCTGAGGAGGCTGGTAAGAAAGTATCCTATTACATTATAACACAAAATGATTCTAAATGTCCCTCTAAAATATTCTCGAATTTGTAAAACATTTTTTTAAATGTTTGTAATATGTTTGTTTGAGTGAATCGCTTTTATCCAAAGCGATTTACAATAATTGCATTCAACCATGAAGAACCAAACTCATAACAGACTGTGGAAGATGTGTAGACTTCCTGTTGTCCTGATATCAAATGCTCGTTCCACCATTTTGGAACCCGGATAGCAAACAGGCGTGTTTATATTGAGAGTTACCTGGGTCCCACTCACAGTGAGGGAGAAGCGAGCCGATTGGCTGATGTAGAACGACGTGCACATGCTCGAGTGTATGATTTATGATTGTTTAAAACCATATCATGTCTCTGCAGAGGAACAGGAGGCGGCCCAGCTGGTAGACTACCATGGTGGAGTGTGCTGGCAGGCGGTGACAGAGTCCATGACGTGCACGCGCCCGCTGGCTCCACACATCGATACCACATACACAGAGTGCTGCTGTCTGCACGGGGAGGCCTGGGGCATGGACTGTGCCCTGTGCCCCCCCAGAGACACAGGTACACACACCGGAGGGATCCTATACACCTATTGTCTTATTTCACAGCTACTTGCTACTTGTTCCCTGTAGTATTTACTTCCTGTCTCTCTTCTTCTGCTGTTCCCTTTAGTATTTACTTCCTGTCTGTCTTTTTCTGCTCTTCCCTTTAGTGTTTACTTCCTGTCTCTCTTCTTCTGCTCTTTCCTTTAGTATTAACTTCCTGATGGTATTCTTCTGCTGTTCCCTTTACTGTTTACTTCCTGTCTGTCTTCTTCTACTGATTTTATCTGTTGTACAGCTCTCTGTGTCTTTAACCTCCTGCCTTCTCTTGTTCTTTTTTCTTTCCTTTATTTGTGACCATCATATATCCAGAATTGTGTGCACTCCTCAAATATAAAAAACAAGTTTTCTGATAAAGGAAAAATAATGTGTTTTTTTGGGCCACAGTTAACATTAAATTGACCGACTTATTTCTTTATAATGATGTGACTGCACACAGTCCCTTGATCAGAGCTACCTTAGTAACCGTCTGCTGTTGAGACAGAGCAGACTGACCAAGCTGAACATAATAATCAAGTATTCACCATAATATGTTTCTGTGTTTTACATTCTGTCGTACCATTTGTATTGGATGGGCAGAACTTTCTCATGTAAAATGTTTCTTCAACATTTAATGTCCCTACATATTGCATTACTCCATTATAATTATATGTTATCTTATTCATAAAACGCCATATCATAACAGGAGTTCAGTCAGACAACTCACGTGTTCCTTTAACATGTTTATTAGAAGCAGCATATAGTTGAGTTTGGCGACTAGGTTCGGGCCTCATCACTCCATAGATATACATAGCACGATGAGTGATGATCAAATAACTAACCCCCGAGCCTACAGGTGGAAGCTGGGGTGGAAGCTGGGGTGGTGGTGGGGCAGCAAGCAGCAGCGACGTAGAGGTAGCTGCAGCAATAGCAGCAGCAAGCAATGCATGGAGAGAGATCTGGCAGGTTAAATAGAGCGGCCTATTAAGGAGACTCTGTTTGGTTGGTTGTAGAGTGGCAAGGGGCGTTATGTATGAATGCAGCATAAGTGCTCGAGTTGACTGCCTGAACTAGCTCGCAGGCTTCGCCTCATTTCAGTCAGACAACTCACGTGTTCCTTTAACATGTTTATTAGAAGCAGCATGTAGTTGAGTTTGGCGATTAGGCTCGGGCATCATCACTCCATAGATATACATAGCACGATGAGTGATGATTAAATAACTAACCCCCAAAACTGCGTGGAGATTAGATACTATCCCCCAAAACTGTGTAGCCCGAGCCTGACGCTGGTGATGTAAGACTGATAAGTAGAGGGCCTGGCGAGCTGCCATGTGGCCATTCCCCCTAAGCACAGCGGCTTTAAGGGGAATATACTACTAAGTGAGACTGCTATGTGAAGGCCCGGGAACAGCCCGAAAAGCCGTCCCCCTTAAGCACCACGGCTTTGAGGGGAATATACTACCTAGTGACTGCTATGTGAAGGCCCGGGAACAGCCCGAAAAGCCATCCCCCTTAAGCACCGCGGCTTTAAGGGGAATATACTACCCAGTGACTGCTATGTGAAGGCCCGGGAACAGCCCGAAAAGCCATTCCCCTTAAAGAGCCTGTGACATGGGTTTCCCCCATCATCCAAACCCATCAATTTGAGTAAATATTGTCCCCTTGAAAACCGTTACTGAACTGATTTTGGATATTTGTACTTTGATAACCATTAATCTGCCCTTCAATGTTGACCATTTCCTGGATCTTCTCGGGGATTCTTCAAGTCCCGCCAAATTATGTGTGACGTCATTACGGGCACAGCGCTCCAGCTGCACCGTTCAGGATCCCAGCATCTGCATGTAAACGCACGATGGTGCACACAGCAGCAAGCTCAGACAGCGATGACAGTTTCATTTTGAACGTGTCTGAGAGCTCATATGAGGCTGAAGGATCGGTTTATGTTGTATCTGTTAGAAGTTTAGGAATTAGGTGCGTCAATATGGCCGATCATACGGTCATGTAGCCAGTGGTGGAATGGGCCTAAAAATCATCCCGGGACTCTCGACCGGCCCACTTCGGTACCGCTAGTAAATTGTCAACGGGGGGAGTGGGGGATGTCAGGGGCGGCGGGTGCTGTAGATAGTAAATGTAAATATGTAAATATTTGTGTCACTGCATCCTGGTAAAATACAAATATAATGCAATGTCTGTGTCTTTGACATTAGCGCTGCCAGCCACCTGTGCCCTGTACTACGAAGCCAGTTCAACAGACCCTGGATATGTTTGAGTAACAAACAAACTAACAACAACAAACTAACAAACGAGATCTCGCTAAGCGGTCCTACGACGCTGGTTATCAACTCGGTAAATCAAGCCAGGGTTTCTCTCTCCAGCTGAGAGCGCGTTCACGTCTAAGACACGAGTGGATCTGACTTTAATTACATTTGACTCGAGTGTTTCGTCAACATAATGTGTTGCTAAAAATAATACTTCTGCATACAGTATGTGACACTGTAAGTGTTGCACGGCCAGACACGGCAGATAAGGAAATATATGATATATTATGATATTATATGATCGATGATCTGATTGATGATGTAATATGAATGATAAGTGCGACACGTCGGCGTCTTCTCTGCATACGGCAGTTTAAACTGTATTTCCTTTAGCCTGTAATATGACTTGAGAGATTTAAACTCCGCACACTGAGTTGATCTCTTTTCTATAGACGCCGGAGGCGTAAAAAAAGTTATTTAGCCTTCCCAAACCTGAGCCTCACGCGCCGCCTATGGGGGATGTGCTAGTGATTTATCCGACCGGCCCACTTCGGTACCGGCCCATCGGGATTCGTCCCGATGGCCAGTCCGCGACTGCACCCAGCCCAGCCCACGTAAACTGTCAACGGGGGGAGCCTCGCTGCGGGGAAACGGTGGACCTAGTGTCCCGATCGGAGTGGGAATAATAATAATAATAATCCGTGCATTTTATCCATTAATTTCCCCAACATTGTGGTAAAAAAACCACACGTTTAATCCATGTTGGTGTACTACAACTACAAAAAGCATCGGTTTGTTTTCTCATCAGGAAATGCAGACCGGCACAAAGAAACGATTTGTAATCATCATTCTCACGATCATTTAATGTATCATATGTTCGCCGAATTGACACGAAAGCACTAATACATGTAGTTTCATCCACTTGAGTTTACAACTACAAAAATAATCGATTTGTTTTTATATCACATCCTACGGGAGGAAATTCAGCAGCTCTCACTACCGATTTTTAATCCTAATGTAATCATCATCTTCACCACGATCATTTATGTTTATGTTCGCCGAATTGACATGAAAGCACTGACAAATATGAATATACTGTAGTCAACTTCATTAAAACGTTATTAACGTGCCTAAACTCAGTAATTCACCATTTCTACGCATGACAACACACTTTGTCCGTGTTTGGCTCTCTCGCCGCACAGTGAAGCGTTCCCGCATTGACGTCACTTCCGGCTTCCCCCAAAACTTCAAAATGAGTCGTGGGAATAGCGATCTGAGGGCAGGTCGCAGCTTAGGCAGAGATCACGCAGCTTGGAGGAGAACCCTCGTCGTTGGGTTTGCAGCCATCGAATAAACATGGGTGCCGACCCATGTGTCAGAGGGGCAATGATGCGAGAAGTTCAGCATCGAAGATAAAGGACAAAGAAAACAGTGTTAGTTTTAGCAATGATTATTCGGGTTCCTTGACTCCCCAAACAGAAATGTCAGACATTGAATGTTTCAAAAAAGTGTGTATATTTGATCTCCAAAGTTAATTCAGTAAGGGAGAGATTATGCTGAGGATTAAAAGGTGAGAGGTCTGTGTATATTCGCCACCTGAGAAACCAATAGAAAGCTGTAACAACTGCATCTGACGTTTATCAATGTATAGTGAAACCCCTTTGCCTGAACTTATACATGAACCTTTGCACAGGGTGCAAAGTTAAGAGGCAGTCTTTATCATTGCTGTGGAGGACGTGCCTTCTTAAGGCCCTTGAGGAGCAAATTAATGAACTCTAGCGTGGCTTAATACTTAGCACTTGAAGATTGCAGGATTCGAATGAAAATACAATTAATGCATGAACAACTATTATATCTATTGCATAAGTACACAGAGGAGGTTGGGACAGAAGAAGATAAAGTACCAAGCTGAATTGTATGCTTTGAATCATGCTCTTGGTTGGAGGCAGAATATGGGAAATCCTTGAGTCATTTGGTTGAACGAAGGGCATGGCAAGCTGGTGGGGCAAACCACTCATTGTGAAATCCCCCGAACCAGCAGAAGGCACAGCATCTGTAAGTAACTAGAGAGGATCTGAGGACACCGCAAGGTCATTATAAAAGAATGAACATAACATTCCACTCGTCGCAGAGGGGCTAAGGACCGAAAGATCTGAGCAATAGCCATCTCTAAGATTGCATTCATGCCGAATAGTCCGCATATTTACACCAGACGCAAGTGTATTACATCGTTTCATTTGCAGAAGGTTGGGTTTGCGTTCACCCAGGCAACCTCAAACAGACTATGAACTGTAAACTAAAGTCATTGTACGGAGATGCTTTTTCAACAATTGGCGGGACATTAAGCGGATAAAATGCAGATCCCAGCAATTTCTACAGTAGCCTGCATCATGGAGCATTGGCAGGTTATTTTCATACTGCTGTTAATCTGGAGAGTGCATCAACAGACTCCGCGGCCGGCGCATAGGATTATAAATCAGACAACGTGCATTAAAAACATTATAACACATAGACGTTATGCAGTGAGGAGGTTTCACCGATGACAGGTGGCTCTGATGAGATTGTACCACTGCCTTTTCTCTGTACACAGGGGACCAGTGAGGTAAGCAGTCACCAGAATGAATGCATGACCCTATAGGTTACTGGATGTTGCACACAGCATAGATAGCAAAACAAGCGATGACGCGCAAATAGTTGTTTCCCATGTTTTGATGCGGACTGCGTCACACCAGCAATGAACCTCTCTGGAGTTTACTAGCGAGCGACCCGAGACCACCTCTTTTAGGCGGAGCAGAGTTATCGGACTGCTTCCACACCAATCCAACGAACCGCATCAAGGGGTTAACGCTACAGGGGTTAACGCTACAGGGGTTAGTACTAACCAAGCAGGTGTGAACGTGACCTAAGACTATGGTGCCTTAAGGTTTGGACAGAAAGGCTAGCGCTTGTTCCTTATAAATATAAAACATCTCTTTTAGAGAGACTACGAGTGGGAGACCATAATTGAAGGCAGTAATCAGTATTGAATGTATTACAAGTCTAATATGTAGTATAACGTAGAGCACTTTGAACATTTGGAAAGGCGCTAAATAAATAACATTAATTGTAATGATGGCTGTTCTGATGCGGGACAGCTTGTCTGGTGGCAGTGAAGCTTGCATCAGCACACTATCGAGAATGATACCGATAATTCTAGACGTGTGGAAGGGCTTCCAGTTCCTGTTCTGAAAGAGGTAGGCCTAGCTGTTGAAAAGTTTTATCTGGGAAAGTTAACAACTAGGAAATGGTTAAAAGATGGACACCAAGGGGTGCTTACAGGTGTTGCAGAGAATCCAGCATAATGCTTCTGATGAGGTGTCAAAGAAACGTGGGCTACTATGAAAACCAAATGCACATTTGATTGTAAAACCTTAAAATATATATGCCACAAAAGGCATATGAGATTTGTCTGCTTTCCCTGCCATGTCATCTACAGAGCAAAGAAACGGGAAAAATCTTTAGTAGTTCATTATACTCTTAACAGAATAATCGTGAGGAACTAACGGTTCAAGAAACGTTGCTAGAATAATTCCTCCTAGCACTAGGCTAGGGGCCTGTCGTGTTTTTAAACGTTTAAATAGCAGCACGTGTAATACTCCTGGCTCCTTCAGTGCAAACTTCAGTCTTGAGTGCAGGTTTCAACAGACATGGGTCCCTGGGAGCCAGCATAACCTGCTAAGAAACCTTGATTTAAGCCTGTGATAAGGTCATTGACAAACATCTGTGATTAGAAAGAGCTTGGAAACGATTTGCAGCATGAAGCTTCCTGAGGCACACCCAGCGAGGGGCAGATATTGCAGGGTAGAGCTTAATTCCTGTGAGGAAAAACTCTTCTTTGGTAGGTGATTAAATGTACATGGCCGCTTGGCAGAGAATAATTCATGGTATTCATAGAAAAGATACTGTAGGAGATTGAAGTCTAAAATGATGGTCAAAAATGTATCGAGTTTCCCTTCATATTCACGTGATGGAAATTATTAATTTATTTCCGTTTTTAATTTCATTGATTTATAGTAGGCCTAGTATACATACTTATACACATACAACTTCTGTATAATTGCCTCAAATATGACTTACTGCAGGCCAAATATTTCCATAATAAAACATTGCTTATGCAGAATAGTATTATATACCTGCCAAGATGCGATTCCTAAGGAATTGCTGCTGCAGGGGCAGGAAGCTAGAACTCGTGACTGGATCTGGGACTCCAATTCCCAGAATCCTCGGGAGTGTGACGTCAGTGGCACAACGTGGTTGAACGCGGAAGTAGAAACATTCGTTTACATTGCAGGTAGAGGAAATCGAGTTTGTTCACGGGAATATATCGTGCAATTAAAGGCTTCAAGCGCTGATTTTACTTCGAGAAGGTAGGACAGGATGGCAGGTACTTTGGGAATGCCGGAGTCAGCTTGCTCCTGCCTTTTTTGGCGTTTAAATACCCACCGACCGAGAGACAGTGCGACTCTTAGCTGACACACAAGAGAGGGGTTGTTACCGGAGCTGGCGTAGAACTCGGGACTTCCTCTGGCCCAAAGGATATTAAAAGTTACTCCAGATGAGGACGGAAGGGACACCTGAATGTGTGTCGTGCGGGAGCTGTGACTCGTTCCAGCGGCGTCTGAACCATGCTCTGAGCTAGCCTGTGTTTCGGGAATGAGGCATTTCTTACGGCTTCTTGCGTATGATGACGAGCTACCCACAATGCAACACGCGCCATATATATATATATAAATACGCCATTTTCCTGGAGGTGCAAATATCCTGGAAGTGCAAATATAAACAGCTAGCTAACGTAGCCAGGCAGAGCGCACTAGGTGTTTTTTCTGAATTAACGACCGAAGAAATCGCTGCATGTCTTCGGATTACATCTCTGGACTTGAGGGGTGTGCTTTAGGTCGTTACCAGCGTAAACTAGAGCTGCCTGCAGATGTATGGAAAAACGACAGTGGCCTTCGTCGATTTTGGCTGCATCTACATCTAATTTCTGGAAATACCAGGTGAATACCCCACTTGTCACAATAATATTATCATGCCATTGCATATATGTGGTATTTTAGAGTTGACTAGATATTGATTAAGGCAATAGACTATATATGTTATTCAGTACAGGAAGCTTAGCAACACCTAGACGGTGTACGGCTGCTTGCACCTCGCGTAAAACGGCGGATACCGGAAGTACGGTGTCGCCCTCGGCCCAATACCCGTATGTGTGTGTGAAAGAATTGCAATAGACATTTGCAAGGACAGCACCGGCAGGCAAGCAGCAGCAACATGAAACACAGCAGCAGGAACATGAAACACAGCAGCAGCAACATGAAACACAGCAGCAGGAACATGAATGCAGCAATAGCAAATGAACGCAGCAATAGCAAGTGAACGCAGCAATAGCAAGTGAACGCAGCAGGCAAGCAGCAGCGACGTAGAGGTAGCTGCAGCAATAGCAGCAGCAAGCAATGCATGGAGAGAGATCTGGCAGGTTAAATAGAGCGGCATATTAAGGAGACTCTGTTTGGTTGGTTGTAGAGTGGCAAGGGGGCGTTATGTATGAATGCAGCACAAGTGCTCGAGTTGACTGCCTGAACTAGCTCGCAGGCTTCGCCCCATTTCTCTCATGGCTCTTTTCGTATAAAACAGGACTAGACTGTACTCTGTAACTCCATGTAATCCTGAATTACACATATTGTACACACCAATGGAAAATAGAATTACAATTTTATGAATTCATTTTGATATCGACCACCCATCAGTCACTGTCCCTCTGGTCTCCTGGTCTCTTAATACACTTCCCCAGCTAGAAATGTTTGGTTCTAAAAACATTCTGAGAATGTTACATTCATTGTCCTCGGAATGTTTTCAGCGGCAAGTTTTCTTTTGGTTCCCAGAATGTTCTTCTGAAAGGTAGGATAACGTTCTCTAAAAACATTCTTTAAATGTTTTTGATAACATTGTTAGAACATTATGCCCTACTGTTTTTAAAATGTTTTCAGCTGCAATTTAGATTTGTTTATGTTGCCAGAATGTTATTATTTTAGAGAAGGATAACATGCTTTATGTTTAAAACATTATGCAAATGTTCTGTGGTAACAATTTACTAAAATATCTTTACATTATTAGAACATAAAGACATAATATTCCTGTAATTGTTCAACTCAAAATTCCTGGGTAAGTGGACTGACCACTGTGGTCATTAGGATGATTATGATAGTTTACTTAACTATTGGAATTTGACTATTAACACATGTAAAAGGATGACTCGGAATCAGCTGGTGAAAGTAACATTTGTTTATTAGAAAAGGGGAGCTGAACCCACTAACAGGGGTTTCAGGGACGGGCAGTGATAGTCGGTCCATTCTTCTAAATGTCTGTCTTTGGTTTTCTAAGTGTTATTCGATCCATATGACCATAGAGATATGTGCATAAACAACAAAAACACTTGGGGTATAATGTACGAACAATGTTATCACCAAACATTTTAAGAATGTTTTTAGAGAACGTTATCCTACCTTTCAGAAGAACATTCTGGGAACCAAAGTAAAACTTCTCGATGAAACCATTCCTAGAACAATGAATGGTAACATTTTAGAACCAACAATGTCTAGCTGGGAACGCAAACATGCAATATCATGAATTACGTGCTTGTTCTTTTCTCAAAACGAAAATGTGGTGACATCAGATTTCTTTTAAACATCCTTTTCAAACAAATGCAACAAGTTTGTTTTTTAAAGCGCACTACAAATAAATCTGACGTTGACCATGACCCTGTTAATATTTCGCATCACAGGAACATTTTATAAAAAAAGAATAACCTCCTGAAAACATTATCCAAATGTTGCTTTTAAAATGTTCTTCTTTGGTTATCATGTAACATTGAGGGAACGTTTTATAAAGAACATCTTTAATGTGTTACCCAACAACGTCCACAACACATCCTTAGAATGTTGCAGGCAAAACGTTCCACCTTTGTTAACATATCACATTAAAGGAACGTTTTATAAAGAACATCTTTAATGTGTTACCCAACAACGTCCAAAACACATCCTTAGAATGTTGCAAGGAAAACGTTCCACCTTTGTTAACATATCACATTAAAGGAACGTTTTATAAATAAACTTTCTGTCATCTCAGGCCTCAATAACATCCTGAAAACATCCTCAGTTAAAACGTTATGTCTTAGTTAACCTTAAACCTTATAGGAACATTATTTGAAAAAATAAACATCCTAAAAAGGTTCTTTGAACATCAGATTAAAACGTTTCTTTAAAACCTTATTAGAACTTGTAGGTAACGTTAGCCAAAGTTGTGAGAATGTTCCCCCGCTAGCTGAGTCACCACCTATTCCTTAGATGATCCATAGCTGCATAGTAAAATAGAGAATACATACAGTAGTCTACAAGTGTTAAAATATGTTTGTCTTTTGTCTCTTAGAGGATTATGCGTCCATGTGTAACCTCGGCTGGCGGCGGGCGTACGGTCGCGATGCGCTTGTTGCCGGCCCGACCCATGAATATGAAGTGGACACTGACTACTCCCCATCCCCTGAGCAGGAGGGGGCCCTGCCTTTTTACGAGAACGAGGAACGTGAGTATGTTTTTGTGTGCATCCTTTACAGTTACTATGTTGCACGGAAACACAGGATTGTTTTTATTCTGATTCTTCTTACATTAGGCAAGGCAAGTTTATTTATATAGCACCTTTCAACACAAGGCAATTGAAAGTTCTTTACAAAAATAAAAGGCATTAAGAAATAGTGCAGCGGAAACACGGTATAAAATGACATTTAAAAACTGTAATTATAAAGCGTTCGACGAACACTATGCTCTATATACTAGACTTTAATCAGGCCTTCACAAAGGTATTGCCAGCTATGTGCCCAAGATACACAACACATTTAAACGATAAGATAATATATACTTGCGTATAATGTGTTCGTCACAGCTGCATAAAAACAAGGCATTGCACATAATTACAAATAAAAAAGAGTAGAAAATAAATATAAACATCTCAAAGAAGAAACAAATATATATATATATATATATATATACAAGTTGACCGTAAAGATACAAATCTGTAAACTATCTGACAGATAAACACTATGAACGGCCAATTTACAGCTAACACAATATAAAAGTAAGATATTATTTACATTTAGTGTGCAAGGAATGGCATATTAATTAAACATAACATTTTGTAAAATGATAAGTCCAGTGAACCAAAGAGAAGCTATGGAGCAGAGAGTTCTCTTCCAGCCAGAGTTGATTTGTTGTACAGAGTTATTGCAGTGGGCAGGAATGTTTCCTGTATCTGTCCTTGTGACAGCGGAGCTGGAGCAGTCTAAGGAGCTCCTGCCTGTCAGCTGCTGGCTGGTCGTAGTTATCCATGATTGACAACAGTTATTATTATTATTTTTCGAAGTAGCCACAAAGTTTATTTGATTTAGTTTGTAAAGGCTCACGAAGATTATCTTAAAAAAAACACCACTGTTACTTTTGTATTGAAATGTTGGTTTTGTTGGTTTTCACCAAACATCTGAAGCCTGAAAACACAGAGATAGATAGATCGATATTTAACAGCGCTTTGCTGCCATCCTATGTTCATAAAAAGAATGAAATGTTAGAATGAGCTTCTTTTAAGGGATGATATTTGAACAGTCCGCAGGTCCCATTCATTGTAGTATACCCATGGATGTACGAATACAACTTAAACATGTGATGTATCTGGAGTTAATTTGTCTCTTTGTGCTACAGTTCCGTTTAAGGCCTTTGAGGGTCTGCGGGCAGAGGAGTGTGGGATCCTGAACGGCTGTGAGAACGGGCGCTGTGTGCGGGTTCAGGAGGGCTACACCTGCGACTGCTTCGACGGATACACCCTGGACCTGTCTCGCATGGCCTGTGTCGGTACGGTGCTGCTACACACAACCAAAACACAATGAAACTAAATTGATAGTCTATTTGCCAGCACTGGGAACCTGGGAATGTTGAGTACACCAACGTTTATGTTATAGTAAGGTCCCCAACACTTACAAACTGCCGGATGCTAACTTGAATATGTAGGGCAATGTGCACAATTAGCATAATGTGCGTTGAATAGCATCAATTACCATTATATGATTCTGTTTTCTTCAAGTTTGTATCTTGTTGGTCGAACGCACTTATTGTAAGTCGCTTTGGATAAAAGCGTCAGCTAAATGCAATGTACAGATGTAGCACCTAATTTCGGACAGTTTGAAACGTGATTGGAACGTGGTTCGCTCAAGGGAAAACCTCCAGCTTGACTTGAGACCGCCCCCGTGATAAATTATTGTAATTATTATGAAGCCAGCTGCAATGGATTATTGATCCACCAGGGGGTGCAGTGGGGTTCCACACTGGAGCTCATGTGAAATAAAGTCAGATACAGTACGCTGGATGTACAGCGGAACTTTGTTAAGATCCATATGTCACGGATATCATACTCTGTGCTAAATAAGAGACATGTAATCATTTACAAAACATCACCATGTTGTTATTTAACAAAATAATGTTGTTTAGTCGGAAAAAAACGAACGGGAGGAAATGCAGCCCGGCTCTCGATTTTTAATTCTAATTTAATCATCATCTTCACCACGATCATTTATGTTTATGTTCGCCGAATTGACATGAAATCACTGACACATATGAATATACTGTATTCAACTTCATTAAAACGTTATTAACGTGCCTAAACTCAGTAATTCACTAAACATATTTATATTTTAATGGAGCCTCGTCGGCAGATCAAGATCCCAAAGCTAGCGGAGGGATCTTGATCAGCATGAAGGGTGTTATTTTCCCCATAAGGAACAAGTCGCTGCAAATTATCCCGCTTATTACATGGCCACATTCTCAACAAAGTAGCGACATGACTCCCAATATTAATTGAAATGCTTTTATGGATTTAGAAAATGATTTTATTGATTTAAAAAATAGTTGTATGTATTGATTTAAATTGACATCCATCCGCTAAGAAAAATAGTCCGTTGTTACCGTTTTTTAAACAGTCTGAATGAAACGGCAGCTCTCAGCTGTGTATTTACACAACTAATGGCCCATCAACCACAGCTCTCTCCCCCCCTCCCCCCCTGATCTTTCTTCTCCAGCAGCTAAATTAACTGTAGGTTTAAACCATTTAAATGCAGACTTTTGTTCCTCAATGTTTCGTTGTTATTGTTTCACTGAGCGGACCCACGAATTTTTTTCAATCGCTCCCTTTTTTGGTCCATCTGCGGCGGTAATAAATGTTGTGCGCTGTGATGATTCGGCTGTTCCTTTAGTAATGGATATTACATTTTGTAAGTAATCTTTTCACCAATAATTCCAATAAGTAATCCAAAATGTATTCACTTCAGGTTTACGAAAGTAAATGTAAGAGACTTTAATATTTTATTGAAAAAAAGTTACATTGCACACACACAACACACATCACACAAATTGACCCGATTGGCGGTTCTAGTGTAAAATAAACTCACTAATTAATGAAACCAGTTCAATACGCATTATTCTTATTCTTATCATTCTTTATGAGCGCAGAAATAGTCTTAAAATCAGACCTGTTTTTTAAATGAAATCTGACGGCAGGCAGTTAGCTCTGATCACCTAATGATAAATGCGCCACACCTAATCGCTGGCCATTCAGCTACAGAGCTCCCTCTATACAAATCAAACTGTAGACGGTGTGAAAGCACCTATTGTTTTAAATAATGGTCGGAATGTGACCTGTGAGCCTTCTGAATTACCGTGGGACAGCACATTCTAAACTAAAATGTTCAATCAATAAAGTAACATCTTATCTTATCTTAATAATAATAATAATAAATCATACAGTATGTGTCCGAAAGGGAGCAGGAGGAAGCAAACACAAAAATATACAACAAATATACTGCATATTAAAGCAAACGATTGTAAAGGTAAAAGTATGAGCATAACAAATAAAGAAGTGTAATGTAAACATTTACATTATTATTATGATTATTTAATATATGAAGACTATATATTATTGAATTACAAGATTAGATATACTTTATTTGATCTAAAATATTGATGTGTTCAAATGTTCTTCAAAACACAACTGCAAGTGCTGAAAGTTGTCTTTCTGTATTTGTGAATGAAGCGCCATCTCCTGGTTAAAACCTGAAATTGAAAATCTGGCAATGCCCTCTTGGAAAATAGTGGGAGGGCTTAACATTCCTCAATACTGGTCTTAGGCAGGTCGTAGGCAGGAAGCTGTAAGCTGGAGTCCGAAATGAGGTGCTACATCTGTAATGTAATGTAATATGTGGACAATGGTTAAAAAATTGATTGGCCAATTTGGGCAATTTTTGAGTAGTTTGAGGATGCTGAATCCATTTCTGACATTTCTGGCAAATGGCAGTTTTAACCAGAAAGTGGCCAATGTGTAATCTCGGTGGGCTGATTTTGACTACCATGAGCAGTGTTGCGATCATTAGATATAGAGAGCACAAGATGAAAATGATTACCTCTACTGTTGAGAATTTCCCAACAAATGCAAGTGAGCATCCAGCAGTTTCTATGTGCTGGGGACCCGTACTATACATTTCTATCATTACACTTTGATGTACTCAACATTTCTGGGTTCACAGTAGGATTCTATGAGCTGGCAGCTAGACTATTAACTAAAGAATATCTTTCATGTTTGAGGTATACCTAGGATGAAAATTACAGGCCTCTCTCATCTTTTTAAGTGGAAGAACTTGCACAATTGGTGGCTGACTAAATACTTTTTTGCCCCACTGTATATGCCTAAAAATAGCATGATAGGTGCACTTTAATCTCATGTCTGTCCTCCTCTGTCCACAGATGTGAACGAGTGCTCGGAGCTAAACAGTAGGATGTCACTGTGTAAAAATGCAAAGTGCATTAACACAGTGGGTTCCTATCAGTGTGTGTGTCTGCCGGGCTTCACTTCCTCTGACAAACCCAACTACTGTGTGGAGGCAGCAACACACCGAACAACACACACAGCGAGCAGGAACCGACACTAGGGGGCGCCAAGAGACACTAAAACACACGCACAAGCTTGTATTACTATACTTGTGAGGACACCCTCTGACATTCAGCCACTGCTAAATCTTTAACACCAACCTAGAAGGGAAACTCCCTGCTCTGGTTAAATTAGGCAGGAAACACCTCACAGCTGCTCATCTAGAGTGACCACGAGGAAAACTTTTGATTCAACGTATAAAAAAATCAGGTTGTTTCCCTTTAGACTGTAAAACATATATGTTAAATCTTTGCCCAAAATCAATTTATCTCAAAAACATTAAACTTTTAAGTTACTTTAGAATCAACCCAATCCTAACACAAAACGCACTCCATAATTTGGAAACAAATCCACGGCAGCTGTTTACCAGTGTCATGTATTTTTACTAATGTCCCTTTACTACACCATTGATTTTCTATTCAGTACTTTTTCTAGTTTTACAATGTGGAGTTTTAATATTTTAAATAACCCTTCCTAAATATTATATATATTCCTGTTACTAATGCTTCATTTTGTAGAAATCATAAAAGCATGATTTTCGATGGATGTTCACAGACTACGCTGTTAACACTGAAGCTTGCCTCACTGTCTTTGTTTAAAGGAATTTAAGATTGTAGGATATAATGAGTTCTTTCCAAGAGTTGGATGGGAGATTTCACGTCTGTATACAGCTGGCTTACCCTGAAAACTGGAAGCAGCACCATACAACATCTAGTAATATATCCATGAGAAATATTAAGAAGGATGTAGGGTACATGTCATTGACAGCTTATTTCATTCCAATAGGAAGTTTTAAGGGCATTATGTATGATATTCCAACATGTAAAATGGAAAACTAAAATGTAGTGTTGCAGGTAGTAAATATGAAGAAATTGATTCACATTCTTATCACTAGAGGCCTTCTGCTAGAGCTTTAAAGGTTCTAAATTCCACATTCAGAGCATCGATTGTAAAGGTATGTAAGGGATAACGTGAGCACAGATCGAACTCAAAGGGGGCCTGAGCACCAATCTTTTTGCCCTCAAATTACAAGAGTCCCTTTTCAAATGTACTTTATTTTACAAACAGTAAATCTCTGTTTGCGCACATGTAACCCAGGTAACAAAGAGTTAACCACACAGAAGTGAATTTGCACATCGTTGTAAAGAGTGCTCTTTAATGAATAAGGTTCCCTCTGACATCCTCTGCACGCTCCTGAGGAGAAGTGAGCAGAGAATTACGTCCTTCTTCCTCTGCTGTTGTCGTAATCTGAGCTTCTGTGTTTGTGTTGCTTGCATAGTTAGTGCATGTGAGTCCCTGTGTGGGTGTGTGTATCCCTGTCCCACTGGCAGGGTCCATGTGCTCTGAATTTGGAATTTAGCTCCTTTAAAGAATCCTTAGAAATGTAGAGAATATTTATAGTCGTCTCTGAGTAACTAACCTCTCACGTCCCTTCACATATGATGAAATATCAGAATATATAATAATCAGCCTTTTCTTTCTTACTTAACATAACATTTGATTGATTTCCTGAATCCCTCATTTTAATGTATGTTTATTTTGGTGTATGGATTTACAATTATGTTTGTACTTGTTAAAGTTAATCAGATGGCAAATGCTTAATTGTAGCCAACAACTTTTAACTTTTATTTGACATGTGGAATGACTATCACAGAGGGGTGGATCTACGTGTTTGTCTTCCAGAGCTTTATCACTGCTTTTATCCTTGAGGAGACATTTGGTCCTTAAAAGTATAGAAATACAACAAACACACACACACATACACACACATGAATTAACGCCCATATACTCTGCACTGTATAAGATTCACACTACATGAAACAAACAGTTATGTACTTGAGATGAAGATTCAGCTTAATCTACTATGTGGTGCCGATGTGGGGATAGAAACAGAATTGTATGAAATTTATGTTTTGTTTGGTATTTTTCTAAGTTTGTTTCTCTACTTTAAGTGGTCTTTCATGTGTAAAGGCCTTTTTACTCATTTAACGTATTGACAAACCCATTGGACTCGTGCTGGGGGATCCAGTAGTTATTTTGTACCCAGTCAAAGTGATTGTGGATATTTAATTATGTGAAGAGGCCGAAGTGGCTCCCTCTCTTCCTCCACTGCCATCCCTGTGTCTGCCTTAAAGAAAAGCTTGTTTCTACACTACAGCACCACCAAATCATGCTACATTGCTTTAATTTGTAATGTTCTAAAGAAGGTTTCTCCTGTAAAGCCTTTGAAATAAGCCTTTAGTGGGACTTAGTCTTTGTTTTGTAAGATTCTTACTAAGAACTAAAAGGCTTTCCTGCTTTTTCTTTTTCTTCTCCATTCCTTCGTATGTTGAACTGACTGAAATGCATTTTTATTTTTCGTACTTGTCGTTTTACTGCAAAGTCTTGCCAGGTTGTAAAGCTGCTATGGGACAGCGATGGGAGAGAAGAAACTTGTGTACATTTAAACAAAAGAGTGGAGAAAACAACTGTATTTGTAATTTCAACATGAATAAATAGCTTTTTCTATGAATTCATATTACAGTGTACATTAAACCCCTTGGTAATAAACCACCAATTGTGATATTTGCACTGGCTGGCCTGTCAGTTTTTCCTGTTTCAAACATGGGTAGTGCTTCTCCTCACTGCTCACATTTGAACTGTATGTGGTAAAGGTTGTCTTTACAAATCTTACATATTGTGCATGTCTTTATATCTTCTAATTTACAAACAGCCAGTTGTCTAATTTCTTTATCTTCATTTAAACTGATTCAAACTGAAGTATACATTTAACGTACACATTTAACAGTGACAAAGCTGGAGTTCACCATATGGAATGCCATTTAAGCCAAAATTAAATAAATAATTAAATAAATACATATATATATAAATATGCCTATGAAATAAATGAGGCAATAAATATGTATACATGTACATTTAAATACACATGTATTTATTTCAGGGGACCGACCAATCGGAGCACACTGGGCTCACAGGGAGGGGGGGGCAAGAGCTGCAATGAGCCGTTTAGTGGAGAGAGTGAATACTGCTGAATACACATACTTTACAGAGATGCTGTATGCGAAACCAATGTGAGTTTGGAAAATTGCACAGTATAAATCTATTCTAGTAGACCACAACAATGGAATTATGATCAGTGGAAATGGCCATGACATGTGACCTTTAAGAGTACTGGAGTGTGAAACAAGAGCTATTGAGTCAGTGTTGTGGTGCTGTTGCTTTGGTCTGGATCCTATGGTCTGGATCAGTGAGCTAACCACGCCCCGTTCATTTGCATATAAGGAATGGAAATTAGTCATGAAATACAAGTCCCCTGAAATAAATAAACGTGTCATTATGAAATACAAGTCCCCTGAAATAAATAAATGTGTCATTATGAAATAAAAGTCCCATGAAATAAATAAATGTGTATTTAATCATGTATACGTATTTATTGCCTCATTTATTTATTTTAGAATTTATTTCATAGGCATATTTATATATGTATTTATTTAATTATTTATTTATTTATTTAATTTTGGCTTAAATGGCATTCCATAACTGTAGGCTGTGGTTTCCGCTCCAAAGGGGCGTGGCCAGCAGCAGCTCGGTTACATTTAAAGGGCCAGAACCAGAATCAGCACTTCTCTAACAGGGCTGAAATACAGGGGTATGAGGCGTGCTACAATGGGTGATCTGTCAAAACACTTCAGACATGTTTTTTATAAATATCGCCCTATAATATATTCAAATATAGCATAATAGTTGACCTTGAACAAAAGGATGTCTGTATTGCCTTACAGTTAGATACAAAAAGACGTTATAAATTAATGCTACAGTTCTCAATACATTGGTATTACAAGCAGGATTACAGTGTTACAATACATTTGAAAAAAAAGAACCCATATGTTCATTAATGATGTTCAATATTTTATGTTTTAAACTAAAACGGAGCCTTTTCTGTTAGCTTAGATTTTATTTCTAGTTTTTTAACAGTAGAATGTGCTCATACACATTTTCATTGTTCTATAGACCAGGGTTTTTACTAGGATTTATTTTGCCGGTCATTTATCAATTTATTTTACCGGACAAATTCTAAATTTACATGTTTCAATAATAATTAAAACTGTGGTCGCAGATGTGCGTGCAGTGATGAGCGGGCCCTCGTGTCCGTGCGCCTGTCGGGGAGGGCAGCCGGTCGTCCCGGCGTCGTTCAGATGCTCGCGAGTCCTCAGAAATTGGCCGTTTCTCATTTCTATAATTTTCGCGTCCCAGGCTCCCAGGTCCTCCGGCAGCGACCCGGAAACGGATGTATGCGCACCGTCTCGAAGGAAAACAAATTTCTACAAAGGCTCGTCGAGGCTCGATTATCGAGGAGGCTGTCTGGAGAAGCCGTAACCGAGGATACACTGATTTAGAGGAGAGAGGAGTCTCTTTGGAGGAGCTATAACCGAGGATACACTGATGCAGAGGAGAGAGGAGTCTCTCTGGAGGAGCTATAACCGAGGGTCCACTGATGCAGAGGAGAGAGGAGTCTCTCTGGAGGAGCTATAACCGAGGGTACACTGAAGTATTCTCGTCTCGAGACGATTTCAGCCAACAGTGATGTTTAAAAGAGGTGTGACGCATGGCTGGACTTCTGTCAACGAAGCACAGCTCTGCAAATTGTTCCCGTTGTGATTATAAGTTATTTGAGATGATCAAATATGCATCAGACTTTCTGCCCTTTACCGTTTGTTTACTCACTAATCACATGTCCCCTGGATGTTAGGCTATTTATTTTTATAATAAAACTGCTTTCATTGTGAGGCAATGTTTACAGTGAGAACAGCTGCTGAGGTCAGTGCAGAAAGCAGAACAGTGTGTATAATATATATTGCTCAATAAATAATAGATGTAATAGGCCTACATTTCACACTTTATTTGTAGGCTTTAGGAGATATCTACAAATAAACAGTAGATATTTGTCAGGAAACCATATAACATAATAAAATATACAAGGGCCGTAGCCTGATATTTATTATATGCTTTATGTGTTGTGTGTGTGTGTGTGTGTGTGTGTGTGGTGTGTGTGTGTGTGTGTGTGTGTGTGTGTGTGTGTGTGTGTGTGTGTGTGTGTGTGTGTGTGTGTGTGTGTGTGTGTGTGTGTGTGTGTGTGTGTGTGTGTGTGTGTGTGTGTGTGTTGATGAGCCGGGCAGACAGGTGGGTCTCAGTAGCTTAAGGTATAGTATGTGACATATAAATGGTCAAAAATGGTACATTCTCCGTTAACCTACGAGCTCCCCGTTCGAGTGAAGGACTATTCCTTCGCAATGTAGCATGACATTGGATATGCGCTTAAGTTGTCGTGGATTTGATTTTTTTCAATCATTTCCGTAGGAGGAGTTTGCAAAAATGTGCTTTAAATGCATGAAAAATGCACATTCTTCAATATCGTCAACTTCCTGGGGGGCGGGGCTAATAAAAGCAAATTAGAAATATGTCTGCAATCATAAGAGCAATAGGTATACAGGTTTTCGTGAATATTGGAAAAACTATATGCGAGTAGTTTGGAGTCATTTGGAGTCATTTGTGACATGTAAATCGTAAAAAATGGAAAATTCTCCGTTCGTTTAAGAGCTCATCGTTTGAGCGATCAACTATTCCTTCTCAATGTAGCATGACATTGGATATAGGCTGAACTTGTCCTGGATTGGAATTTTTCCGATCATTCCTCTAGGAGGAGTTCGCAATGCACATTTTTCAAAATGGTCGACTTTCTGGAGGGCGGGGCTAATAAAAGCAAATTTAAAATATGCCCGCAATCATAAGAGAAATGTGTATACAGCGTTTCGTGAATATCGTAAAAACTATATGCGAGTAGTTTGGAGTAATTTGCGACATGTAAATCATCAAAAATTGTGTATTCGCTGTTAGCTTACGACCTCCACGATTGAGCTATCAAAAGTTTTCTTCGCAATTCAGCATCATATTGGATAGGGGCTGAACTTGTCCTGGATTGGAATTTTTCCGATCATTCCCCTAGGAGCAGTTTGCAAGAATGTGCTTAAAATGCATGAAAAATGCAAAATGGCCGACTTCCTGGGGGGCGGGGCTAATGGAGCGTAATATTTGCTTCCACTAATGGCTAATGGAAGCAAATATGTCCGCAACTCCATGAGGAATGTCTGTGCCAAAATTCGTGAACTTCTGAGAAACTATATGTGACTACCACACAATAGGGGGCGCTAGTGAGCAGTTTTTTTTTAAAAATACGTTTTTTTTTTACATTCTCGAAAAGGTTGTGACGTGTGTCCCAAGTTTTGCGTCCGAAGCTCATTTTATGCTATTGTTATGGGTCCCCGATATGAGGACCACAGTAACAGTGATGATACCTGTATGGTGCAGGTGAGACAGAAGTAATGAGGACACGTTGTGTTCAGTTTCCTTCCAGATTACTTCTCCTGAGGTTGTTTTATTATACAAAATCATATAAACATATTCATTATCTCATGCATTTCAGTTTCGACTTACATTCCTCAATAACCATTCACATACCTTCACTCTATCTGTATGTTACTCTTTTATGTGATAAACACATGTCAAATTGAATTTGACATTCAATCAAATCTGTTGTACATTAAATACATTTGTATACAGTATTAACCTGTATATAATACTACTCTTCTTTTACTTTCACTTAAAAGTAGTATTTCATGACCCCTCTAACCTCTCATGTTGACTATTTACCTTCTGCGATTAATGGCAGGCCACTAACATGCATTACTGAAACATATTTAAGTGTAACAAACAACCTTACTGTTTTACCAACAGTAACGTCGGGTTACGTATTGTAACCCTTGTTATATTAGCACAGGCGGAGCCCTCTACTGGACTCTATGGGTACTACCTTATCCAACACACTCTCACTCCCTAAGCGTCCAATAACGACGTTTGGTCAGTGTCCGTGGCGTCCAGTTGTGACGCTCCTAGGCTCCTTCAGCGTCATAAAGTGACGCAAATAGCGTTCAACTGATTGCAATGTATTCCCATCTGCGGCGGTATTTGACGCTCAGGGAAGCACGGCATTCGTTTGTGTCGGCTGCCCTTAAAGGCAATGTGAGCGTCCATTCCCATTGGATAACAAATAATTGTACACCCGGAAGTAAGTATTCCTCTTACTGTCGATTGATTTTACAGTGATATCTGCACTACTCATCGACTAAAAAACACCAGATTATCCTTGTTAATTACACAACATTGATTGGTTTAAATTGTGTGCAATGCTTTTGTATTTTTCCCCTTCGATTCGGAGAAACAAATCTTTTTTCTGAGTAAAGGATGGCAGAAAACACTACACTACCCAGAATCCCCAGCTATCGTTTGGACTACACCATGTGCTCTGTTTGACAAACCCCGTGATAGTCCTCAAGCTCTGTGATTGGTGAGTGTGCTCCGAGGGTTACGCCGATTCTCGAACAGCACTTGAAATGGGATGGAACCACGTCAGACTGTCCAAAACTGGATTTGAACGGGTCCACCGCGTCCCCCCCTCCCCCACCCCGTCCCCAGAACTACACATGCTGGCTATTCTGTTTCGCAACATGCTCTCTATCTATGGCACGTCTCTACTGGGAGTTGTAGTTTTAAAAGACGTTTTCATATTTCCCATAATAAGAAGTTGCCAGTATTAAACTGTGTACATCCCTGGAGGTTTAGGGGATAGGAAACACTCAAATGTAAAACATATAATTAATAAATGGGTGAAAATTGCTTGTGCCCATAATGGGCAGCATTAATATATATATACACACATGCCAGCTAAGGTCAGAAGAGCTTTATTTAACAGCTGGTCTTATGTTTTTGACCCCTCCTGTTGTTAATAGATAACATTACATTACATTACATTAATTGATAAGCCTGAAACATGCACTTGTCAAGGTTCAGAGGCAAATTTTGCAAATATGGCAGTAGCCATCGATCAGCTTAAGATAAGATATAATTTATTGATCCCAGGTTGGAACATTTGCATTACATCAGCATGTGTTACAGTTGTACATTATGCAGTGGTGTTTATTTGTAAATCATTTAGTATAATCACACAAATTCTGTGTTTTATATTTAACAATTCTGTGTTCTTTATGTATTGATTGTTCAATACCTGACAAGGCCGGAGATGAAATATCTACATACATCTTATAAGAGTATAATACATTATGTATAATATCAGTTAAAATAAGTGCTTCAACATAGTTAACATTGCTGGAGGTATGCACAAATATTGATAGATGTCTTGTAATGCACTATTGAGGAACCTGCGACCCAAGTTTTTCATTCAATGCAGAACTACACCATAGTTGTGTAGGCCTATATGATATGTCAATAAACCTTAGAAAATCTTGAAATCTTGAAAGGGATGTGCAAAATAGTAATTATATACAGTCTTTAGTGAACTATTAGTAGAGAATAACGAGTAATGAATATACTTTATAGGGATCCTATTAATATCTAATAATAAAAATAATGAAATTCAATAACATGCTTTAACCACTAGGTGTCCCTTTATATCAGCTGTGCACCTTTATGGTGTAAATACAGCCTATCTACCAATTGGATCAAATATAAAAGTCAGCCGAATTAGTGTTGATACTGCAAGGAGACGTATTGTGTGAAAAGAAATGTAAGATGTTGTTTAATGGCTGATATATTTATGATCCACGTCACGTTTTCAGTTCCTCATGTTTGTCTAGAAGTCTTCTCATCAGGGCTCTATAAATACAGAACTACGGCAGATATGTAATATTTAATGCAGCCGAACCGTGTATTACAATGCCGTTATGTGATGACTTTCAAAGAGAAAATCAAGCACACTCGGAATAAAGTATTTTATTTTTTTTTTAAATGTTTTCGGTCTGTTTCCGGTATTTGTTAATGACGATGTGCTGTGAGATGTGAGACTGGAATTGCACAGGGGAAAATAACGTATCTTTAGATGCGGATTTTGTTAAACTAATATGTTTGCGCTGTGGATCAACACTATACATTGACGGGGAAGGGGGTAGCAATAAAGATAACACCATTAAACAGTTACACAACATAACAGAAATAATATCGATAGCAGCGTCCCTAGCAACCACCTTGGTAACAATGAAAACGTCGCGATTTCCTGAAGTAATCTTCGTAATAATTAGCAAACTAAAGATCATGTACATCCACTGCACACATAATCTGAAATAACAACTCATATTTCTCGCATCAAATGACATCAAAACGCATTTTAATGGCCAAACTAACTTTAAAATAGGCATTTTCCACCGAGAATAAAACGAAGTTCGGCCAAGTTTTATTTTTCTGCAGGGAGAAATTTGAAGATCACATGACATAGACGCCAGCCATTGGAATGAATGGTGAAAAAAAACGGGTTTGTCAAACAGAGCACATGGTGTAGTCCAAACGATAGCTGGGGATTCTGGGTAGTGTAGTGTCTTCTGCCATCCTTTACTCCGAAAAAATATTTGTTTCTCCGAATCGAAGGGGAAAAATACAAAAGCATTGCACACAATTTAAACCAATCAATGTTGTGTAATTAACAAGGATAATCTGGTGTTTTTTAGTCGATGAGTAGTGCAGATATCACTGTAAAATCAATCGACAGTAAGGGGAATACTTACTTCCGGGTGTACAATTCTCCGTTATCCAATGGGAATGGACGCTCACATTGCCTTTAAGGGCAGCCGACACAAACGAATGCCGTGCTTCCATGAGCGTCAAATCCCGCCGCAGATGGGAATACATTGCAATCAGTTGAAAGCTATTTGCGTCACTTTATGACGCTGAAGGAGCCTAGGAGCGTCACAACTGGACGCCACGGACACTAACCAAACGTCGTTATTGGACGCTTAGGGAGTGAGAGTGTGTTGCCTTATCATGCAAGCATTCATCTACTGAGATTTCTATGGACGTAGCCGGCCCCGGGCCGGGCCTACCTGAATGCGTGCGCATCTCACTTCCGTATAAAAGGAGGCCTCGCCTCCTGACTATCATCCTACACCACTCTTCAGCGAGCGGTATAGGACAGACAATCTCAATCTCAATCTTTATTTATTTATATAGCACATTTAAAACAACCTTCAGTTGACCAAAGTGCTGTACAGGCAGTAACTACAATATTAAATAACACAATGGGAGAATTAAAAACATAATAAAAAGCACAATAACTAGAAACATATAAAAAATAAATAAATATAAAACACATACAAATATAAAAATGTAATGTTCAACTAGTATTGAAAGCCAGTGCAAAGAGGTGAGTTTTTAGCTGAGATTTAAAAAGTTCAATAGACTCAGCAGTCCGGATATGTGCTGGGAGCCTGCAGTCTGGGAGCTGCAACACTGAAGGCCCTGTCACCTCTGGTTTTTTTCCTGCTCCGAGGAACCACCAACATATTCTGCTGAGCTGAGCGCAATGCTCTAGCTGGAGCATGGCGGTGCAACAACTCAGACAGGTAATGTGGTGCCAGTCCATGCAATGATTTAAAAACAACAAGTAAGTACTTGAACTGGATCCTGTAACTGACAGGAAGCCAATGAAGGTCTGCCAAAACGGGTGTGATGTGGTCATAACGTCTCTTCCCAGTAAGAAGGCGTGCAGCTGCATTTTGGACCAGCTGCAGGCGACGGATCAAACACTTGTCAACACCAATATAGAGGGAGTTACAATAGTCTAAACGAGACGTTATAAATAAGTGGATTAGCTGTTCAAATTCCTTAGTAGGAAGATAGGCTTTTACCTTCCCCAGAAGCCGCAGCTGGAAGAAGCTTGTCTTGACAACTGAGCTTATCTGTTTATCAAATTTAAAACAGTTGTCAAAGATGACTCCAAGATTTCTGACAGAGAGACGGCTGTAGGAGGCTAAGGGGCCGAGTACACTATTAAAGCCATCCAGGAGTTCAGACTGTCCAAATATGATAATCTCTGTCATATGCCCCAGGGTAGAGGGCTCCGCCTGTGCTAATATAACAAGGGTTACAATACGTAACCCGACGTTATATCTCTCACAGAGCCCTGATGTATGCACGCACTGTCGTCCAGCACACCGTTCCACCTCACTGTCCCTGACCGGCTTTAGCAGCCACTGCGCCTCACTCACCTCTCCCTCGGTTGTAACCGTGGAGAAGTCTGGGCTGCGGCCGATAGAGCACACCCTGACGCGCTTGCCTCGCGAAAAAAAGTGTGCTCGAAAAAAACAGTGCTGAGGAAAAAACCCCAGCCCTGTATGGGTTCACTATACTCTCCCTCCTGAGTCCCTAAAGAGCACGGGGAGAATGCAAGTGCCCCCTATGTCCCCACACTCAAACACTGACCCTGTGCAGAGTGTGTAGGGACTATAGTATGGAGGGCTCTCCCCCTCCTGCCCCCAGGCAGGCGAGGGGAGCCCTCCAGCCCTGAAAAGGGCCCAGAGCACTCCACGTCCCCCGCGACCCTCCAGGGGTCCGGAGAAACGTAAGGGCATTTTACGCCCGGGGAGAGGGTCAGATGCCCACTGACCAACAGCCCCCCCCCCCTCCTCACCAGTCCTGTGTTGCCCCAGCAAGCATAGACGTTGAGAAAGAGCCAGACATATCCAAGAGATAACACTTTATGAAGGGGCCTGGCGTTGACCAAGACGCCGCCGTGCATATATCCTCCACACTCGCACCAATGAATAAGGCTGTTGATGCAGCCACAGCTCGTGTGGAGTGCGCACGGACCCCCGTGGGACAGGCTCTCCCTGCCTGCTCGTAGGCATGTGCAATGCCTTCGCAAAGCCAGCCTGCCAGGCGTTTCTTGGACAGAGCTTTTCCAGTCACCCCGCCCCCGAAGCACACAAACAGCTGTTCAGTGCTTCTCAGGGTAGCTGTGCGCTCTACATAACATGCTAACGCGCGCACCGGGCAGAGGAGGTGTAATTTAGCTTCCCTGGCCCCACCATGGGGTGGAAGACTAAATCCCCCCAACTGAATAACCCTCGACCTGAACGCACTCCTTAGGTTCTTGGGCACAAAGGAGGGGTTCGGTCTGAGTGTCGCGCCGCTCCGGTCACACCGAATCAGTAAACAGCTCGGGTGCACCGACAGAGCGGTTAACTCGGACACTCTTTTGGCTGACGTTAAGGCAAGTAGCAATGCTGTCTTCCACGACAGTGCTTTCAGGGAGGAGAGCTCCAGAGGCTCAAATGGTTCTGTGACCAAAGCCTCGAGCACCAGCGGCAGGTCCCACTGTGGGGTGGAGGCGCGCACTACTGGGCGCAGCCTCCTGACCCCCTGTAAAAACCGCAACATCAGTGGATGAGAAAAGGCTGACCTGCCGTTGAATCCCTCATGACAGGACGAGATGGCTGCTGCATACACTTTTTTAGTAGAATGAGCTAGTCCTCTGTCCACCAATAACTGTAAGAAGGACAAAATAGAGCCTAACTCACAAGATAGGGGCTCCATTTTCCGCTCCTCACACCATCGCTGGAATCCCAGCCACTTTGGCCTGTAACAGGCTGTGGTGGATCCAGCTCTAGCTGCCTGGATAGACTGAATAACGCTATCAGACAATCCACCCTGTCTCAGCCTGTCCCTCTCAGGCACCAAGCCTGGAGAGGACGGCCCAGAGTGGGTAACGCCCCGATTGCACCTGCCTCTAGAGACATCGCCCCCCAGAACTGGGGAATCGCCCAGGGCTGGCCCACCTTCATCTGTGTCATCTCTGAGTACCACAGCGCCCCCAACGCGGTCCGGAGCCACTAGGATGACTGACAGACGTTCTCGCCTCACTCTCCCCAGGAGAGGGAGAATGAGACGCAGCGGTGGAAAGGCGTATAGCAGCTTCCTCGGCCATGGCTCGTGTGCAAACGCGTCCACCCCCAAAGGCGGGTCGTCGCTCAGGGCCATGGAGAACCACAGGGCACAGTGGTTGTTGCGCCGGCTGGCGAACAGATCCACTTCCGCTCTCCCAAACTGGGCCCAGATCTGCTTCACCACCTCTGGGTGAAGCACCCACTCACCTGGCAGGGGGCCGCCCCTCAACATGAGGTCGGCTCCCCTGTCCTCCAGTCCCGGGATATGGAGGGCTCTCAGAGATAACACCACCTCTGATGCCCACAACCACAGCCTCTCCGCTGTGGCCAACAAGGCGGCGGAGCGGACTCCGCCCTGTCTGTTGATATAAGCCACTTTGGTGCTGTTGGCGCTCCTGACCAATACATGTCTCCCTTGAATTAGGGGCATGAAATGCTGGAGGAGTAACACTACCGCCCGTAGCTCTAGGAGGTTGCTGTGTCGTGTTTCCGTTAGAGACCAGCGCCCACCTATAGCCCTCTTCAGGCAGGTCCCTCCCCATCCTGTTCCCGTGAACACTGTGATGTAGGAGGCTACCCGTCCCAGTGGAGACCCCCTCCGGAGGCGCCCGGGAGACCCCCAGAACCGGAGGTTGCCCTCCACTGAGGGGGGGGATGGTCACCAGCCGCTGTTTGTGCCTCTTGGGATCCAAACGCAGGCTGGAGAACCACCTCTGCAGGCAGCGCATATGCAGTAACCCCTGCGGGACCACAATGTGAGCAGCCGTCATGAGACTCAAAGTCTGCATGACAGTTAAAGCTGTCACTGTCACCCCCTGTCGCAGCCTGTGAACCGCCCGTAGAAAGGACGCACTTCTGCTCCCTGACAGGGTGGCGCGTAGCGCGCCTGCATCGAACACCACTCCCAACTACAACGCCTGTTGGTGAGGTATGGGGGTGCTCTTTTTTCAATTGATCGCAAAGCCTAATTCGGTTAGGTGTGTGATCAATTGTGCTGTGCAAAGCATTGCCTGTTCCCTGGACCCGGCCATGACTATGAGGTCGTCTGGGTAAAAGAAAAACTCTCATGCCGTGGGCGCGCAGCGGTTGAAGCGCAGTGGCCACACATTTACTGAACGTGCGTGGGGATAGGGAGTAGCCGAACGGTACTCTGTTGTACTCGTAGGCTATCCCCTGGAAGGCAAAACGCAGACACTTTCTGTGCCCCGGAGCAATTTCCACATGAAAGTATGCGTCTTTCAGGTCGATGGTGGTCAACCAATCGCCCGGTTTGCACAAGCCCCATTAACTGTCTTTATAGTTAACATGCAGAATTTTCTGCAGGCAATGTAGTGATTCGAGCTGCTGAGATCTAGAATAGATCTGAATTCCCCTGTCTTCCTGAGAACCAGTGGCGGTGCCAGAGATTAACTCTAGGGGGTGCTGTGGGGTAGCTTGACGTTTCATAGAGGGTGCTCAAACATTACCAGCGCTACAGTTGAATTTTCTACTGCAACACTCCCCACACACACACACAGTGCACCCGCGACTGTTACAATGAAGGCTCGATAATCAGCTCACGGCATATAGGTATAAGCAGGGCTAAAGTGCTATTTTTACAAGTGGGGAGTGGACCTCACGTCCTCTAGGAGGGACCTCACCTCCTCTAATGGGGTCCGGGGGCATGCTTCCCCGGGAAGGTTTTTTTTTAAATATTGAAGTTAAAAGCATCAATCTGGTGCACTTTGAGAGCAACGTGAAGAGATATATGGATACATCCCTCAACACCCAGATGAAACAGAACTGTAAACAGATTTTCTATTTCTTTATAGATATTTTACAACTCCCCTTTTAAAACAAACCGTTTGAGACCCACTGAGATAACTAGACTAAAGATAACTATCTAAACACTGAGAGTCCTTTACTTCACCTGAGCTGAGGTTATCTGAGACTCTCAGTCTGACAGGAGAGAGTTCTCCCTCCACCTTGTTGTTGAAAAAGCTCCTTATATCCATTAGCTTGGCTAGCTAGCACCAGATGCTAACCATAACGATCTCCAGTAGATAGGCCTACCCACCGGTGCGTGAGCTCTCTCGCTCGCTCGCGCACGCACACAAAATGGCTCGTGCCACACACACACAGAGCAGAGCTTGAATGAAACACAGAGACCCAGAAGTAAGCTACTTGTACTCATGAGGCTATGCTATTATGTGCAGAATCCCTCTCGCTTTCAGGTGGTTTTGATTGAGTGTCCACACGTGGACGTTTAAGGACTAAAAAACGATCAATTTTTCACTTTGCTGTTAGCAAATAAGTTGGCGCTCTAGCTAACAGGAAGTCACTCAAGTGTCACAAAGTAATTTAGCCTATGGGTAGGTCAAAAATCGAATCGGTGCTGGCCATTGGCCTAATCATATCACCTGTGTTGGCTTTATGTTTTTGGTCAAAAATGTGTTTGTTTCACATTTGCTTTGATGTAATCAATAATATTTTTTATTTAATTTAATAAAAATTATTATTATTATTTTCGAAAAATAAAAAAAAACATTTCTTGGGGGTGCTTAGGGGGTGCTTTGGCAATCCTGGGGGGTGCTTCAGCACCCCCTAGCTCCCCCCTGGCGCCGCCCCTGCTGAGAACCAGGAAGTACATGGAATAAAGACCATTTTCTCTGTGCTGAGGGTGCACAACAGACACAGCCTGGTTCTGCACCAGAGCCTGAATCTCTGCTGAGAGGAAACCAATCTCCTCCTAGGAAGACAGATTTCCTCTCGCATGCCCATAAAAGGAGGTGGGATGCTGCAAAACCGGAGTGAATTGCCCCGTTTCAGCGTCCTGTCCATCCACTTTGTTAGTACACAGCTGAGTTTCAATTCCCTATAACATTGTGTTAATGGAAAGCCCTCAGCTGTGGGGCCGCAGCTACTGTGGTGACCCGTTCCGCCGCAAAACTCCCCGTGAAGGGAAAATGTGCCCATGGAGGGTCGACACAGAAAGGGCCGATTATTTACTGAGGTCCCTGAACGCACCGCCGCGCTCCACCATAATGCTGTTTTTACCACTACGGTAAACAGCATTTAATCGGAGTCTTTATAGGCGTAGTGCAGGCAGTGCTTGAATTGGAATGAAAAAGGTGCCAGTACTCTAAAATCAGCAACTTTTTCAAGTCAATTTTATATATACAGCCCACAAACAAGAATTTGGCTACTATAATGCTGGTGGGTTTGTCTTTTTACTACTGTATATTTTAGAAAGGTTCACTGTACTTAACATTTTTTATGATAGGCAGCGGATATGGCTAAAGCTCAGTAAGGTCAATATTAACTGAAAATATAGCAATCAAAGTCTAGATCTTCTGCTGAAGACACATGAAGCAGAGACCTTTCAGATGAGAGCCCCTCTGGTGGTGTTCAACATTAATGACAAGGAAACAAAGCTCTGGTCAGAAGCATTTTTTATAAAAAGCTTTAACAAAATTAAGTATTTCTGTACATTTTGAATGCAATCTAACTTTCCAACTCAGAAAACGAAAAACGAAAAAGTGCCAAAAGTCTTCTCACATGGCTGAGCTGCTTTGCAATATACTACACCACTGAAGAATACAAATATGTATAAAGTAAACTATGATGCAATCTAACTTTCCAACTCAGAAAAATGATAAAGAGCATGAACAAAGAACATGTAAAAACAAATGCAAAATTTGCACAATCTAAAATGAGAAACTGTAACTGCAAGTAACAAAGTCTGAGCCATGGTAAAGAGTTACATTGAACACCAAGCTGATCAGATAACTCCCTGGTTGGTCTGAAGTCCTTCTATCTCCAGGATCTGTACAAATCGGCACATTATGCCAAAAGTCTTCTCACTGGGTGAGCTGCTTTGCAATATACTTCACATTGTTAGAAAAGGCTCCAGAAGGCCTTGGGGACATCAGTATCAGGGGCTGGAGCTGGACAGGCTCTTTCATCAGCACTTCTCCTTCCCTTTGCCAGCCAGGACCTCACATACTGTTCCGGATTGAACTGTCCTAGTGATGGTCCATTACATTTAATGAAAACCAGGCTGAACAGTCGGCTGACAGAGAGAGCATTCCTTTTTGCAGTAAGGATATCGTTCATGCAGCTGAATGCCCGCTCACACTCACTAGTGGAGACAGCGATGGTTCGGACTGCTTTCAGTAGAGGCTCCATGGCAGCAGGTGTACGGGATGCCCTGGTTTCCTTGTATTCGCGAAAGCCCTGAACAGTCTCTCTTCTGTCCACTTTCAGCACTTCGCACAAACGTAGCACCTCTACGTCCCCATACTGTACGTCTAACTCCTCTTCAGGCCAACTTCCAGGATGGATAACTTTCATGTCCTGGATTAGCTGATTGTCCCGGGCCTCCCGGCCATGTAATGGGATTTCTCTTGTGCTGACATGAGAGGAGGTTGTGGAAGTCATTCTGTGTCTCAGATTCTCTACCATACTGCGGAAAAACTGACCTGCATGAATCTGTACAAGCCTGCCATTCTCACGCAGGGCAACACCCTTGAAGGACTTCTCAGCTAGAGCTGTATGAACTGTAGTCATGTGTGGGCCAGGCATGGTGACCATGGATTCAAAAACTCGTATTTCTCGAGTTAAGAGCCTATCTGCTGTAGGCAGTGTCATCTCTCTTTTTTGGAGTTGCCGAGAGAGGTCGCTGAGCTCTGTGAGCGCATCGTACATCAGTCCCAGATTGCTGACAAACGTTGCAGAAGTGAGCACATCATCCAGGCCCTTGTACTTTGCTCTGTCTCTGGAATCCCTGCTCGTGTCGTTTGCAGCATTTGTGAAGTGATCATGAAGCACTCGGTAGTTTTCCCAGACTGCTCTGACGCTCCTTTCACTTGAAGCCACCCAGCGGATGGACAAAACACGCCCTATCACCAGGAGACGCTGTCCGACTGCTTGCGCACACTGCGCTAACTGCCTCTGATTTTTGGGGGAGGCATGGAACAAGGAATAGAGTTTGTCAAAAAAGATCTGGAAATGATTGAGCCCTGAGACCTCCTTGACCACATCCCCAACTGCCAGCTCTAGACGATGATTGGAGCAGTGCCACACAAACAGGCTTGGGAATTTACTACACAACTGGGTAGCAACGCCTGTTCTCTTCCCTAGCATGACTGAAGCCCCATCACATGCAAAAGAAACGAAACACTGACCTAAAAAGTCCTCGTTAAAATCTCTTCCAAGACACTCCATTAACGCCTTTGTGATGTCATCAGCCGTTGTTCCATCCAACTCGATCAGCTCCCAAAAAAAACGTTTCGGGCTCAGCATCAGCTAATGCTGAGCGTAGACACACAACAAGCACCGTTTTACCACTATTAGTGGTAGATTCATCGACAGAGTTTTCTTTGGTTTTCTGTAATGTCTTTTGCCATTTTTTTCTTCAGCTCATGAGCTATGTGGTCGATGATTTCGCCACAGGTTTTATTGGAGTGCAAAACCCTGCCCACGTTCAGCCCATTCAGTTTCTGTACATTCAAATCAATTGGCATGTCTGTGAATGGCCGGCTATGTTTGCCAATTTTATATGCCGTTCGAAAAACTCTGATAGTGGTGTCTAATTCAGATTTATGCATAGACTGCACTTGATGTTGAATAGTTTCACGTGAAGCAGATGTAAGGATGTCAGCAGCTTTTACATGGGCTTGTGATTCTTTATGTTCTTTGATTTTTTTTCTCAGGCTAGCTTGTTGTTTGCCCTTGTCAACACCGAAATGAGACACTGCACACTCACCCCATTCAGTTGACAGTTTCAGTCCTTGTCCAGTGTGTATTCCCAAAGATTTGACATCTCTGCATATCCGACATCCTAGCTTCTTATCTTTAAGAAGGAGCCATGCATTGGTCTTGCCAAAAATATTGCACCTGGTCCGTTGTCCAGCAGTCAGGTGCATCGCTTTGCCCGGTGTTGGTGGTGGCAGTTGCGCCAGCAGCAGCTAACGTTAGAGGCTCTGGAGGAGGCGGCGGAGCTAGTGCTAATGCTAATGCACTAGAACTTGGAGCAGGAGGATCAACCAAAGAAAGCTCCCCATCAGACACAATTTCCAACACAGGCACAGCATTCTCTGTATTTGAAGTTTCTTCCGGCGACAACCGCTGTCTTTTTGCACTTTTATTAATCCACGCTAACATTTTAGAAATGCTAATTTGTGACGTGACTTGCTTTCCTTCTCTCGGGGGCGTGCCTGCTCTGTTCTATCACTCTACATAGCCACCCACTGGGTGGGAGTTGCACTGCATAAACACAACACACGTGCATCTAGGTATGTAAATTGTAAAGCATTAAAACATGGTTTTACTAACAGTTTTCAGTATGTTGTTACTTCGGCATTATTATTATTATTATTTTGAAACGTGTATTTTGACATAGTCGTTTCCACCACAGTATTTACATGGAGAAGATAAGCCCCGCCCCCTCTCCAGCACGTTCTGTTTGAATGACAGGAGTAAACAGCTGACAGCCGCTGTGAAACTCCAGCGGTTAGAGCGATGAGAATGTCCGTTCGGCACCTCATGACGCATCTACTGAGTACCGGGCGGCTGTATATATATATATATGGATGTATAATAAGAACGGCGGGAGAGTGTTGAGTACTGGCACGGTGCATGAGTACCGGAGTACCGCCAGCATGCCGGTACTGAGCAAGAAGTGCCGGTACTCCATGGGTCAGAACCAGAAGTGCCGGTACTGCGTACCGGTGAGTACCGGCCCAATTCCAGCACTGAGTGCAGGGGTACTCAAATACAAATCTTAAAGGTCCAAAATAAATGTTTCAATAAGACAAAGGTCCGTTTATTACGGTCATTCAAACTTTTAAACAATTGCAACAAGATTCTTAACACGAGGTTGCAAAAACAAAAATAATCTGTATGCAGCAGTTTTCATTGTTATTGTGTCTGTGCTTGACCCCTCAGAGTCGCAGTGTCAGAGCTGCACAGTTATGAATAAAGGCAGCTGCACCCTCTTTCGTTCAGCATTCACATTATTGCTTTATAAATGTCTTGCCCCCTTGTGTGTCCACTGAGGTTCGTCAGGCCCAACACATCTTCAACAAACTCCCCCTTTGCCTCATCATAAAAACTCACAAACACCAGCAACTGAGCATTGTCAGTGGTGTCAGTGGACTCACCCACAGCTAAGGAAATGCACTGTGCATTTTTTATTCCATCACAAAGCTGATGAATCAAATCACCAGCCAGTATTTATGTTCTTCTGGTTGCTGTGGAATCTGAGAGGGGGATTTGCTTGATTTGACCTGTTATTTCCTCTTTTTGTTTGCCTTCAACATGGTCTCCATCACTTCAGTCATGCATTCTTTTATACTGCAGTTATTATCCAGTGGAATGTCCTTACCTACTGGCCTAGTTCAATTAAAGTGGTTACTTTTTTTTGGCTGGGCAGTGTAGTTTTACACACCGTCTTATTTGACTTTCTCAGGACTTAAAACAGTTTTTTGGGGGCAGACCCCCTCAAAGAAAAAAATATATTTACACACGTAAGTTCATCATCTTAATAGTTGTGTATGCTCATCCGTGAGCAGAGCATCAAGTTGACATGTCTATTACAGCTGAATGCGGCGATTACCATTTTGTTCAGCAAAACGCCTCACAAACGTATTAAGATCAACAGCTTTAGTGCGTTTTGATTCAATGCTGAGTACAGCCAAACTGACAGTCTCTTCTCTGTCAGACCGCAAATACCTCATTCCTTCAGTGCTTGGGTCCGAATGCTTCTCGTTTTGCGCCGTCCAGTTCAAAATGAAATCGCCGCCAATCGTATGTCCACGCTCGCGCCAGGACCGGGGGAGGGGTTACATGATGTGCATCTTGTGCTGCATTCACTTGCACTCGGACATTAGAGACTTTCTCTCATAAATGTCCGATGAGCCACAACTTTTCTTTCAAAACAAAGCTGCCAACTGGGGTGGCAGCTGGGGTGGCAAGGCCTATTTTTAGGGTGTCAGTTGCCACCCCAGTAGGTGAAACAAGGCTACTAGCTACAGTACAGATGGAACTAGATGAGCTGTTAACTCTCGCTCTGAATTTTTTTTTTTAATTCTCGCTCTGACTTAGACAGGTTGAAAGAGACACACACATGTTTCCCACCCGCATTCCGCGAAGACCTGGCCTACTGTGCCTCTGATTCGCAGATTGTTTGGGGGGAAAAAACGCTGACTGGATGCTGAATGTGATTGGACCAAAGCGTTGACACACACAGGTGGAACACAGTGGAACAGTCAGACATGCAGAGCGCTGTTTGCAGTGGACATAGAGGAGAATTTTGACTCGTTGCGAATGCGTTGTGGCGATGTCTCACATATAATACAGAGATAATACATATACAAAGTATAATTTGCTCAGAGTCCGGAGACAGTGGTGGTTCGGTCCGGATCCGGACCGGAGTCCGTAGTTTGAGGATGCCTGGCGTAGTGTGTTCTACTGAGGTCCCTGAACGCACCGCCACGCGCTCTTGTGTGAGTGCGGGCTCCACCATAATGCAGCCTTTACCACTATGGAAAACTGCATTAATTGGAGTCTTTGCTCTAGGCGTAGTGTGTTCTCTGACAGCAATACGCCGGCCATAATGTCCCTGCACCCGCAAAGTGCTCTCCTTTAGATAGCACTCCCTGCGGTTCATCCCTCTCATCTGCGCATGCCCACTAGCCACCTCCTTTACAGGAGCTACATCTGGGGCAGCGAATGGGGAATTTGTAAGGTTAACATTGTGTGTAAGTGTAGCATTTGTGGAAACAAAAGACACTCAGATTTGGATACAGATCAACCTCATTCTTGTTAGAAAACGTAGTGATCTGTGCATTATACAGGGAGGAGGCGAGATTCGCCCTCTCGTCCCGGGCGGAGAGATTTTCTCCCCGCGCCAGGCCAGTCAGATCCGTGAAGACGGGCAGCCCGTCCCCGTGAGTGCCGGTGTTGTGCCGTAGATTGAAGCCTTGCCGTAGATTGAAGCCCAGTTCGTCATCGCCTGTATTGAGCGTTCGTCTAGTTTAATAAGCTTTTCTCTCTCTTTTGAATGATATATTTCCCATCAGATTAAACAGCAAACGGCTGAATAAATAATGTGCATACAATTGCGAGGAGGCTCGTTTTAAGGACACTTTTCAGATAGTCACAATCTTCGTATTGGAACAAACTTCCATTTTTGAGTGCAGTCCCACTCTGCTATGTTCCTCCACAGAACAGACAATGAGTAAATGACAGGATAATATGTCATTTGTCAGTATAGTCCTATTTCTTAAAACCTTCTCTGTTGTTTAAGTGTCTGATAACCACGAATAGTAAGCAATTATATGACAGTAATGATATAACATATGTCAGACACTGTGTTATTTTCAAGCAAGCCTAAAAGATAATGTGTTCAAACTGGCTTCAATCGCTTTAATTGCTCCTTTGAATGTAATTTTCCTCTGTGGTTTCCAGTGGCGGCGGGTCATTAGGGGCAGGTGGGGCACAGCCCCACCTAGTGTCAGAAGAAAGTATTACAAATAATGATTACAAAAAAATACTAAAAAATAAATAAAAAAACATATAAAATATATTTTAAGGTCATGTTTAATAATCTGATTCGTCTGTACATTTCTGTTTTAGTCTGTGTTCTTCTAATTAGTGTCTAGAGTGCCGTTTTGAGCTGTTTAGAGCCATGTGGGACAAAACCCGATCCTGCCCCTCCCTCTCACAGTCTAAGTGAACGGTGATTGTAAAAACTACACTGCGCATGCTCAGAGTATTTTCTATTTAATGTGTGTGGCAAAAAAATAATGACCGTAGGGGCATAGTGCTCCCATTCCCACCATACGTCATCTCACATAATTCAGAATTGATTGGCTGTAAGTACTCACGTGTGCAGTGCTGCGAAACGTCACGTGTAGTTTGAAGAGGAGACGAGAGAGCAGCATATAGCTAACATCACCAGCGATTAAAAGAAGTAAAAAACTGAAAGAAAATGAATGAAGTTGACCATTTACTGGAGCACACATTTGAGACACTTAGTCTCGGAGAGAAACTGGAGGTAAAGCGCCTCGGTGCCCACCATCCACCGGATTTCCAAATGGTCCAGACTGCGGGCAAAGTTAAACGTGGGTTTAACGCTGAGTGGTTTGCTAAAAAGAAATGGCTAACGGCGAGCATCCAGAAGAATTCCCTCTTTTGCTTTCCTTGCCTGCTTTTTGGTGAAGATCAAGGTACTTGGTCGAGGACAGGTTACAAGGATTTAAAGCATCTTTCGGAGAGGACAATGAAGCATGAGAGCAGCAACAGTCATTTGGAAAATGCCGTAAAATTGGGATTACTTGGAAGGGTGAATGTTGCAGCTCAGATTGACAGCGCCTACAGACGCGGCATTGATTCTCATAATAGGAAGGTGGAAGAAAACAGGTACGTGCTTGGTCGGATCATCACCTGTATTAAACTGTGTGGGAAATGTGAGACAGCACTGCGGGGCCACAACGAGTCGGCGGACTCTCTGAATCCAGGGATATTCAGGTCAATTTTCGAGATAATGTGTGAGGGCGATTCCAGGCTTCAACGGCACTACGAAGCTCAGCTTGTTTTCAAAGGGACATCAAGCACCATACAGAATGAACTCTTGGACTGCATGTATGATGTGTACAGGGAGGAAATAGCCAAGCAAGTGGACAACACATCATTTGTTGCCGTTCAGGCCGACGAGACAACCGATGTCTCCTGTAAATCGCAAATGGTGATTGTGCTGCGATACATTATGCCTGACCTCACAGTTACAGAGCGTTTTTTGGAGTTTGTGGAAGTAAAGGACAAAACTGGTGTAGGTCTCTCTAACAGCATCAAGGCTGTTCTGGAACCCCTGAAGCTGAAAGAAAAGCTAATCGCTCAGACCTATGACGGGGCGGCCGTCATGAGCGGTAACGTGCGCGGGGTACAGACGGTGATGAAGGAGACGTACCCAAACGCTCAGTTTGTTCACTGCTACGCCCACCAACTGAACCTGACCCTGCAGCAACTGTGTTCAGCAAGGATGAGCATCCTGAAGGTGTTTTTTGCAGATCTAACTGCTTTTTCCACTTTTTTCTCCGGTGCTCCAAAACATGTTGCAGCTCTTGCAGCGGCAACACAGAGACGCATCCCACGGCCACCGGCTGTGAGCTGGAACTTTAAAAGCAGAACTGTGAACGCGGTTTGGGAGACCCGAGATGCACTACTTCAGTGTATGAAGCATATACGCGCACAACCAGGATGGGATGCGGTCACCATAAGTGAGGCATACGGCCTGTCAAAGAAACTGCGGGACCGAGCATTTATGCAGCTCCTGGAGTTTTTTTCGTTGCTTATGCCAGAAGTGGATGTTCTATACAACACTCTGCAAAAACGAAGCATCGATGCACCTGGGATCAACAGCGCGCTCTGCCGTTTCAAGGAAAATGTTCAGAAAATGAGGCAGAAAACTGATGCATTGGCCGCCACTGCTCATGATGGAACAGACGAGCCAGGCCGACGAGTCAGCAGCACAGTGCCGGTGATGAAGGAGGCTTGTGACACAGTCATCTCACAGGTGGAACAGAGTTTCTCACAGAGTGACCATTTGATCGCTGCAAAGCTTGTTGACAGCTCATTCTTCCCACAGCATGTCCTGTCATTTCCTACACCTGAGCTTGACTGCGCCGTGAAACTGTGGCCTGCGTTGGGAAACAAGGAGAAGTTGAAGTCTGAGCTGACCACGCTCTACCGCCACAGTGAGCTTCACACTGGAAACACTGCCCTGTCTCTGTTGAAATCCATTCACGAGAACAACTTGGAGGAAACGTTTGCTGAGACTGTTATTTTGGTCAAAATAATAGTGACAACTCCGATGACGACATCCGAGTCAGAGAGGAACTTTTCCACCCTCAAAAGGATAAAGACTTTCACTCGCAACACCATGGGACAGCCGCGACTTAACGCATTGGCCATGCTTTCAATTGAAAGCCAGTTGATCCAGCAACTACAGGACTTCATCCCCAAAGTGATAGACACATTCTGTCAGAGGAAGGACCGCCGTGCCGCTTTTCTTTTCAAGTGAGCCTTCAGCTTTGGTAAGTTCATTTATGTCATATATTTTGTTGATCTTCTGTGTTTTGCCTCTGCTGGATCGATTGATATTGTGACCTCGATGATGAGTGTCTGTGTTTTCCTTATATTTACAGTCTATGGTGTTTTAATGCTAAAGCATTACGGTTGTTGTTATTGTTAAGAATTACATTGTGATGGTGACCTTTACTCCATGTATGAAGGTGCATTACTATGACATCCCCACGCTGTGTACGTAAATGTATGCGCTCACAGTGTTGCTCCTGTGGTCTTCAGTATGTAATTTGACACTTCCCCTCTCTCTCTCCTCCCCCCCTCTCTCTGTCCCCCCTCTCTCTCTCCTCCCTCTCTCTGCCCCCCCCCTCTCTCTCTCTCTCTCTCTCTCCCCCGACCTCTTTCTGCCCCCCCAGTTTTGTACACCTAGAAACGCCACTGGTGGTTTCCTACTCAACACATGTTTGTATTGTAATGCCACTCATATTTGATTTGTTATTGTATTTTAAGGTGACATTGAATGCTTTGAAAGGTGCCCTAAAATAAAGTGTATTATTGATCTTATATCTGTGCCTATATCACACTATTAATGTTACTTATTTGAGATCTGCACTGTTCTCTATAACATGTTCAGCAGAGCAGGTATTTCTCCTGCCAGATATGGCACCCCCCCCCCTACAACTTTGTCCAGGACAGTCACAACTTCACCACAATCACACTGGTGCTGGCTGTTCCCCTCTAGGTTGTGCTCACAAAAGCATTTCACTCTGGGCCCTGCAGGTACAAAACTAAAGAGGGGCTTCCAAATCCGGCAGATCAGGTGTTGGTGCTGCTGATTTTGGTGAGTCTGTGACTATCCTGGACAAAGATATAGGGGGGGTTCCAAATCCGGCAGGAGAAATACCTGCTCTGAACATGTTATGTAGAGAACAGTGCAGATCTTCCCTATTGACACCAGGATTAGCCTAGTCTAAAATAAGGAACATTAATAGTGTGATAGAAAATGAAATGTAATGTAATAGAGGCACAGATATAAGATCAATAATACACTTTATTTTAGGGCACCTTTCAAAGCATTCAATGTCACTTTAAAATACAATTAAAAAAAATATGAGTGGCATTACAATACAAACATGTGTTGAGTAGGAATATATAACAATGATATTCAAAGGAGCAATTCAAGTGAGTGAAGCCAGTTTAAACACATTATCTTTTAGGCTTGATTGAAAATAACACAGTGTCTGACATTATCACATAATGTGATATCATTACTGTACTTATATCATTGCTTACTATTCGTGGTTATCAGACACTTAAACAACAGAAGGTTTTAAGAAATAGGACTATACTGACAAATGACATATTATCCTGTCATTGTCTGTTCTGTAGGAAGGAGGAATATAACAGTGGGACTATACACTCAAAAACGGAAGTTTATTCCAATACGAAGATTGTGACAGATCTGAGAAACGTGTCCTTAAAACGAGCCTCCTCGCAATTGTATGCACATTATTTATTCTGCCGTTTGCTGTTTAATCTGATATATCACTCAAACGAGAGAAAAAAGCTTAGAAAACGGCGACCGCTCAATACAGGCGATGACGTCACCTTTGCGCGTCCCCACGAACAGGGCTTCAACGCCGGTTCCACGGGGTGGGCTGAAGAGGTGGAGGGCGCCGCGGGCACGAGATCTCCGTGCCGACACCTCTCCCTTCGTCTCACGGTCGCGCCGCGCTCCCTCGTCTGCAGAAAACCCTGTGGAGGAGCGCGCGCTGCGGTGACTCTTCTCTCTACTGAGGTCTTTGAACGCACCGCAGCCCGCCCTCAGGGTAGGGGGGCCGCGCGCGCCGTCACAATGCCGTCTCTTCGAAACGGACATTATGGGAAAAAGTGGAATTGTGGAGAGAGATTACTCTTACTCTGAGATAAATGCACTCGTTCTCACTGAATGCATTTTTCCCACACACACACATCACTCTAGATCAAGGGTGCCCAACCTTTTTTGAACTGAGAGCTACTTTTAAAGTTGCCAGTCTGCCGAGATCTACCAGTCCAAATAGAGAGGCGTAGCCATTACTGACAGCCTACTACCAGGTAAATACACACTTCTACTTGTATACAACTGACCTTTGTACGATTAATACTTCATAAAATACTGCAGATCCTTTATCTGACCTCTTTCTAATCTACACACATACAAGTATTTAACTGAAGTTACACAACAGTGTTGTTGATACAGAGTTGGAGTTTATTCACACGTCACTACAGTGGGTAATGTTTTCAAGAAACATTGAACACTGCTGCCACATATGACACAGGGAAAAAAGAAAATACTCTGAACCCTTTCTTTGCCATTATATAAAAATAGTGTTGCTACAAAAGTATAAATTAGGCTTACTAATAAGACAACTCAGATCTGAAGCTACACAGGAATCTGCTGCCAAAGTGCAATAAGAAAGACCAAATTAATAGAATCAAACCCTTTTTTGTAGCATTTTAGTAGAGTATAAAAATAAATGCCTTTAAAATAGGATGCAAGCAACACTAGTTTCTTAACCTGAATTGATGACTATAATCAATTTAAGTTTGCATTATTATACCATTATGTACAATAATTATAATAAGAATAATTCCACCAATAACAATAGGTGCCTCGCACTTCGTGCTAGGACGCCGTTGGGTCCTAGCACTCCGTGCTCGGGCCCTAATGAATAAGTTCAAACAAACTAAAACTTACAGCTGATTAATAACGGTATCTAACTTGAGTTTTTATTATATCAAAAACCTGTTGAAATGCTACTGTTATTTTTACTGTCCCCCAAAAAGCTCGTCGGCAGTCTCCAGGAATGCTTCTTACACAACTTCGCCGTCTTTGAAAGACTTCATGTGTTTCGCAAGAACGTGACTGACACGATAAGATGCTATGGTAGCAGCCTTGCACTTGTTGTTGGGCCTGGTGAAAATTGACTGCTGTGTAGGGAGGGAATTCCGTCTCGTAGCGTTTGTGCACTGTTTTGAAATGCCGCTCCTAAATAACCCTTCTTCGATAAAGCCACGCTCGCATTGCAGATGAGACAGATGGACTTTGAATTGGAATAGATACAAAAATAATCATCCTCCCACTCGGAGTGAAAATTATATATTTTGGGCTTTTTTGCTTCTGCCATAATTGCGGTCTTGTGTGTGTGCGGACTGTCACTCCTGTTGACACGGACAACGTCAGCAAAATAGTGCCCACTGCCCACCAGCCACGCCCCGACACATGGGGTCACGCCGGCCAATCACAAAGCTTTGATGCGTTCAAGTGCATTATTCTGGCACAGGAAGATTATGTTACAGGACATTAACGATAAAACAGAATGTTGTTGTTCTATTTGTAGACACATCTCGCGATCGACCGCGTGCCCACGTATTAACGCTGTATTTCCCATTCAACGATGAAATGCATTAATCAGAGCTATTATACCAGGCAAGGTGTGTTTTCTGACAACAGCACGCCGGCAATAGCGTCTCTTGAACCCGCACAGTGCTTTGACAGCACACGGTTCATTCCACTCACGTGCACACGCCCACCTGCTGGCCCCCTATACTGGGGTTTACAGCGGGGGCGGGGAGTGTAGGACAGTGTTTCTTCCGCTGGGGATGGGCAATAATCAGCCACGCTGCGATTACTCCTTATCCCGTGAGCAAGGAGATCGATCCATAGAGCCTTTCCGTAAAGACGGGGGCTCCCAGGAGATCAACACAGTCCTCTTTGGAAAAATGCCATGCGACGTGATATCTCAGGGACATCACAAGGCAGGCAGCGGCGGGGGCCTGTGATGAAGTAGGGTCGACCCTATATCATGTGAAGCCACGAGCACCGGTCCCCGGGGGAACCGGGCCTGGGGCAAGGCTCGTGGACCAAGCTACTTATTCGGCCTTGCGGCCCAATAATCGCTCTGACCTGGTGAGGCGGGGGCATCTCTAGCAATGAGCGAGTAGCCCACACACCCGCCGCCATGATCATCATCCAGGGAGAGTACAGCCCTGGGCGGTGGACTTCCATGGACGCCGGACTCGGAAGGAATGGCGAACGTGAAATGGCACCGCCTCGGCCATATCCTGGTCCCCCAAACACTCGAAGCAGAGGTGGTGGGGGTCGGCGCCCGCTATCTTTCTTTCTCTTTCTTCCTTTCTCTCAAAAATACGTCTCGGACTCAGTGCTAGGCTATCACCTCCGCTCGCTGAAGAGTAAAGGATGGTGGTCAGGAGGCGAGGCCTCCTTTTATACGGAAGTGAGATGCGCACGCATTCAGGTAGGCCCGCCCCGGGGCCGGCTACGTCCATAGAAATCTCAGTAGGTGAATACTTGCATGATAAGGTAGTACCCATAGAGTCCAGTAGAGGGCGGAGCCTGTGAGAGATATAACTAACTGATAACCCTTACAAAGTACATATTTATTACAAATTCACAATCATTATACATGTATGTAAATACTCAGTGTGCGGGAGCCTTCAGATATACTGACAAACTTGTATCCTTACTGCGTCAGATCACGTTGTCCCCAAAATGGCGCCGTACCGGGGAAGCTAGGCTAATACACACACATTATTTAACGGTTTTACACATGTAAACAGCGCTACAAAGTCTTTAACTGTTAGCGGGCCGTTACATATTATTTACGCAAACCTTATGGGGGATTCATTGTGATTTATGCACAGTTTACCAACCTGTATGGTGCAGGTGAGACAGAAGTAATGAGGACACGTTGTGTTCAGTTTCCTTCCAGATTACTTCTGAGGAAACCCCGGGAATGTCCGTCGCTGTAATCGGTACCCCGGAACCATTGAATCGAACACAAACGTTCCGCCTCACTACTTACTGCATCTATCGACCCCGTTAGTGAAATGAAAATAACAGATGTACAAAACAAAGGCATATTCCAACTCCAAACAATAATAATTATTATATCAATGTGGTCACACATCCCAGGGGTGCCACACGCTCCCCGACAACAAAAGTGGCTCCCGACACTTACTTGAAATCACATGTCATTCAAGATAGCTTTAACATCTTCATAAAACACAAATATTTACAATGTCCACAAAATGGATCTCATAATGTATGACCCTTAGGACTAATACTGTGTGTGACCTTTCAATACCCTTGTATGGGACATGTAAATGGGGAATGGGGATATGGAATGAGGGGTGCGTAGTGGAATGATGGTGGGCATGTTTGTGAATACCAAAGGTGAGTGTAGGGCATGAGGTATGTGTCCATAGCATTTACTGTTGGACCCGACTGGTATGTTGGGTGGCCAAGAGATGAGTAGGTGAGAATTTGACCCGGTCGTCTCTCCCGAGTAGACCGTCTCAGTGGGACAGGTGAGTAAGGTTCAGGGTCTTGTACCCGTTCCTCGGGACATGCACGTTCAGGCAAGTCTTGTTCATCTTCGTTCTGAGGTAGATTAGGAGTTGTCTGCTCATTGTCCTCCTCTGAGTCAGTTTGATGATAGACTTCCGATTCATCCTCAAGTTGAAGTTCACCCCTGTCTGACGAGTATTCTTCTTCACAAAGACCTCTAGCCTGTTCTCCAGCTTCCCGTTGCGCAATGTCCATGTCAGGTAAAGTTTGGAACTCTAGTTGTCTCTCTACACCAGAGTTCCTGGTAGTCTTTCCAAACATCTCCTCAGAAGAATGTGGTTCCCACACTGATGTCTGTTCTCTTCTTAACATACTTGGTCTTTTTGGAGTACCTGTTAGGTTAGGCTTAACCCCATTTGCTGGTATCCTCAGCCAGTCCTCCTCCTGTTGACTCATCCTCTGAATCAGATGTCTCAGCATTTTGGTCTCTCACATCCCTTTGTCTCCTTGGATGGCTTCCTTGATTATGTGATGGCTTTGGGGTTGGTTTGACTAACTGTGGTGGAAATTCCACTGGCAAGTCATTGACAAGCAGAAGCAGGTTTCTGTGCAGGGTTCTGGTTTTCCCTTTTGCATCACTTTCTGGATGGACGACATATACTGGGTTATCTGAAACCTGTTCCTTTACCACATATATCCTCTTCTCCCAATAGGAACGCAATTTACCAGGCCCTCCGCGCTCACTTAGGTTCCTGACTAACACTCTATCCCCTTGCTTCAGAACCACTCCCCTCACCTTCTGATCATAATAGGACTTGCCCTTTGCACTAGACGCCAGACTGTTATCAGTAGCAATCCGATATGCTTTTGTCATCCTTTCGCGCCATTTCTCAGCATATCCTTTGTGTGTCACTAGATCTGTCTCCTCTGACAGGCCGAACAGGAGATCCACAGGGAGACGAGGTTGACGACCATAGAGCACTGAGGGACACACTGAGGGACACACTGAGGGACAATCTGAGAGACACACTGAGGGACACACTGAGGGACACATAGAGGAACACTCTGAGGAACACACTGAGGAACACTCTGAGGAACACACTGAGGGACACACTGAGGGACACTCTAAGGGACACTCTGACGGCCCGTCCACACAGCGGCGTGCGTTGAGGCTTGCCGGTGGGCGTGTCTGACACTCGACCAACAACCAATCACATGAATCTCCCGCCCCTGACACACAAGCAGCGGTTTGATTGGCTAGAGCTTGTACTGGCATATGATTCGATTGGCTGACGCTTCTGCCAAGGCGTCAAAAGTTGAACATTAATTAACGTTTGAAGCGAGCAACGCCAGCAACGTTCCGCGTCGCTTCCCAAAATGCAGTTCGGCTAAAAGTGACGTCACCCCATTCAAAGTGAATGGGCAGAAGCGTTGGAAGCTTCAACGCACGCCGCTGTGTGGACGGGCCGTTAGAGACACACGGAGAGACACACTGAGGGACACTCTGAGAGACACACTCTGAGGGACACACCGAGAGACACACAGAGGAACACTATGAGGAACACACTGAGGGACACACTGAGACACACACTGAGGGACACACCGAGGAACACACTGAGGGACACTGAGAGACACACACTGAGGGACACACTGAGGGACACACTGAGGGACACTCTGAGGGACACACCGAGGAACACTCTGAGGGACACACGGAGAGACACACTGAGGGACACACTGAGGGACACACCGAGGGACACACCGAGGAACACACTGAGGGACACACTGAGGGACACACACTGAGGGACACACTCTGAGGGACACACCGAGGAACACACTGAGGGACACACTGAGGGACACACTCTGAGACACACACAGAGGAACACAGTGAGGGACAATCTGAGAGACACACTCTGAGGGACACACTGAGGGACACTCTGAGGGACAAACTGAGGGACAATCTGAGAGACACACTCTGAGGGACACACTGAGGGACACACTGAGGGACACTCTGAGGGACAATCTGAGAGACACACTCTGAGGGACACACTGAGGGACACACTGAGGGACACACCGAGGAATACACTGAGGGACACACTGAGGGACAATCTGAGAGACACACTCTGAGGGACACTCTGAGAGACACACTGAGGGACACTCTGAGGGACACTCTGAGGGACACACTGAGGGACACACTGAGGGACAATGTGAGGGACACACTGAGGGACAATCTGAGAGACACACTGAGGGACACACTGAGGGACACACTGAGGGACACTCTGAGGGACACTCTGAGAGACACACGGAGAGACACACTGAGGGACACTCTGAGAGACACACTCTGAGGGACACACCGAGAGACACACAGAGGAACACTCTGAGGGACACACGGAGAGACACACTGAGGGACACACTGAGGGACACACTAAGGGACACACTGAGGGACACACCGAGGAACATACTGAGGGACACACTGAGGGACACACTGAGGGACACACACTGAGGGACACACTCTGAGGGACACACTCTGAGGGACACACCGAGGAACACTCTGAGGGACAAACTGAGAGACACACTGAGGGACACACTGAGGGACAATCTGAGAGACACACTGAGGGACACACTGAGAGACACACTCTGAGGGACACACTGAGGAACACTCTGAGGGACACACTGAGGGACAATCTGAGAGACACACTCTGAGGGACACACTGAGGGACACAGTGAGGGACAATCTGAGAGACACACTCTGAGGGACACACTGAGGAACACACTGAGGGACACACTGAGGGACACACTGAGGGACAAACTGAGGGACAATCTGAGAGACACTCTGAGGGACACACGGAGAGACACACTGAGGGACACTCTGAGGGACACTCTGAGAGACACACTCTGAGGGACACTCTGAGGGACACACCGAGAGACACACAGAGGAACACTCTGAGGAACACACTGAGGGACACTCTGAGAGGGACACACTCTGAGGGACACACTCTGAGAGACACACGGAGAGACACACTGAGGGAAACTCTGAGGGACACACTGAGGGACACACTGAGGGACACTCTGAGAGACACACTCTGAGGGACACTCTGAGAGACACACAGAGGAACACACTGAGGGACACACTGAGGGACACACTGAGGGACACACCGAGAGACACACAGAGGAACACTCTGAGGAACACACTGAGGGACACACTGAGGGACACTCTGAGGGACACTCTGAGAGACACACGGAGAGACACACTGAGGGACACTCTGAGAGACACACTCTGAGGGACACACCGAGAGACACACAGAGGAACACTCTGAGGAACACACTGAGGGACACACTGAGGAACACACTGAGACACACACTGAGACACACACTGAGACACACACTGAGGGACACTGAGAGACACACACTGAGGGACACTCTGAGGGACACACCGAGGAACACTCTGAGGGACACACGGAGAGACACACTGAGGGACACACTGAGGGACACACTGAGGGACACACCGAGGAACACACTGAGGGACACACTGAGGGACACACACTGAGGGACACACTCTGAGGGACACACTCTGAGGGACACACCGAGGAACACTCTGAGGGACAAACTGAGAGACACACTGAGGGACACACTGAGGGACACACTCTGAGGGACACACCGAGGAACACTCTGAGGGACACACTGAGAGACACACTGAGGGACAATCTGAGAGACACACTCTGAGGGACACACTGAGGGACACAGTGAGGGACAATCTGAGAGACACACTGAGGGACACATAGAGGAACACACTGAGGAACACACTGAGGGACACACTGAGGGACACACTGAGGGACACACCGAGGAACACACTGAGGGACACACTGAGGGACAATCTGAGAGACACTCTGAGGACACACGGAGAGACACACTGAGGGACACTCTGAGAGACACACTCTGAGGGACACTCTGAGAGACACACGGAGAGACACACTCAGGGACACTCTGAGAGGGACACACTGAGGGACACACTGAGGGACACACTGAGGGACACACCGAGGGACACACTGAGGGACACACCGAGGAACACTCTGAGGGACACACTCTGAGGGACACACTCTGAGGGACACACCGAGGAACACTCTGAGGGACACACTGAGAGACACACTGAGGGACACACTGAGAGACACACACTGAGGGACACACTCTGAGGGACACATTGAGGGACACACTGAGGGACAATCTGAGGGACACACTGAGGGACACACTGAGGGACACTCTGAGGGACAATCTGAGAGACACACTCTGACGGACACTCTGAGGGACAAACTGAGGGACACACTGAGGGACAATCTGAGAGACACACTCTGAGGGACACACTGAGGGACACTCTGAGGGACAATCTTAGAGACACACTCTGAGGGACACACTGAGGGACACTCTGAGGAACACACTGAGGGACACACTGAGGGACACACCGAGGAACACACTGAGGGACACACTGAGGGACAATCTGAGAGACACACTCTGAGGGACACTCTGAGGGACACACAGAGAGACACACTGAGGGACACTCTGAGGGACACTCTGAGGGGGACACTCTGAGAGACACACTCTGAGGGACACTCTGAGAGACACACTGAGGGACACTCTGAGGGACACTCTGAGAGACACTCTCTGAGGGACACTCTGAGGGACACACCGAGAGACACACAGAGGAACACTCTGAGGAACACACTGAGGGACACTCTGAGAGGGACACACTCTGAGGGACACACGGAGAGACACACTGAGGGAAATTCTGAGGGACACACTGAGGGACACACTCTGAGGGACACTCTGAGGGACACTCTGAGAGACACACGGAGAGACACACTGAGGGACACTCTGAGAGACACACTCTGAGAGGACACTCTGAGGGACACACCGAGAGACACACAGAGGAACACTCTGAGGAACACACTGAGGGACACTCTGAGGGACACACTGAGGGGACACACCGAGGAACACACTGAGGGACACACAGAGAGACACACCGAGGAACACACACTGAGGGACACACAGAGACACACCGAGGAACACACTGAGGGACACACACTGAGGGACACTCTGAGGGACACACCGAGGAACACACTGAGGGACACTGAGAGACACACACTGAGGGACACACTCTGAGGGACACTCTGAGAGACACACTCTGAGGGACACTCTGAGAGACACACTCTGAGGGACACACTGAGGGACACACCGAGAGACACACAGAGGAACACTCTGAGGAAGACTGATGGACACACTGAGGGACACTCTGAGGGACACTCTGAGACACACGGAGAGACACACTGAGGGACACTCTGAGAGACACACTCTGAGGGAAACACACCAGAGACACAACAGAGGAACACTTGAGGAACACACTGAGGGACCACTGAGGAACACACTGAGGGA